>NW_024353787.1:2020301-2237933 GCF_902729225.1 Pteropus medius
TTACTTAATTCCTCTAAGCCTCAGTTTCCTCATCTGTAATATGCAGTTAATAAAAGGTCCCGCTTGAAGGGGGAGCTGTAAGGATTTAGTGAGATGATACATCCATAGTGAGATGATTCCTTCCAATCACATTTCTTAGACTAGAACTAGTAAAGCACTCACCACAATATCTGGCACATAGTAAGTGAGCAATGAACTGTGACTGCATTAGTCAGGATAGGATAGGATATGCTGCAACAAAAATACAGCCCCAGTGTCTTGGTGACTTAACATAGCAATGTTTATTTCTCACATACATCTATTTCTCTGTGGGTTTGGCAACTGTCTGGAACAGCTGACCTCCATTAAAAACCACCTGGGACAGCTGAGACCTCCCCTGAAAATCGGTGATCCAGGTTGTTTCGATCTTGTGGCTCCACCTTCTCAACATGAGGCCTTCTCTATAATGTCTTGACAAAGGAATAAATGGACTGAAAAATTGTATAAGTGTTTTTCACTGTCTCATCCTAGAAGTGACATGCATTCCTTCCAATCACATTTCTTAGACTAGAACTAGACACATGACTGTACCCAACTATTCAGTCCCAGGGGCAAGAATATATCTCCCTTGTATCCAAGATAGAGAAAAGAACTGTGAGCACAGTAACATCTCCCACCACTCTTAAGTGTTAGTTTCCCTTTTCTGCATCCATAACCAGTTTGTTTTCCTAGGTCCTGAGCCAGTTCACACTCTACCAAAGATTTTCATAGTCTTTCCTTCATTTCTGCCATGTGTCCTACAAGCCACCTTGCTGCCCCTCTGGCTGACGCCCAGCCCTGGCCTGGGGAAGATGGTTTTTTTGCAGAGAAGGGGCTATTTGAAGCCCTCCCAACCCTTTTTCTGATCCCTTTCCACTGACTGAAGAGCCCTCATCAATTTGTTGACAGCACAGAATTCAGGCCTCCAGCATCTGATTACAATTGTGCCTCTAACTGTCAAGGATAAATGTCTGTTGTCTTTAGGAAGATCTCCGTTGATGGAGGTGTCAGCAAAGACAGTAGTGGCAGAACTAGATCCCTCCCCAGTGAGATGCCTGTCGTTTGTGGACAAGCGAGATATTTCCAGCTCCTGGCAGAATTCAGGCTTCTGAAGATAGTGGAGAGAGGACCAGGGAGAAACTATGTGAGGCTGACAGAGTGAAGAGCAGGGAACCAGAAGCCAGAAATGAGTGACTTCTGTGGGTAAAGATGACGCATGCAGTGGAGTCAGCAATCCAGAGGGGAAATTATTCAGAAGGTACTATGCGGTTGGACCGCAGGAGGCAATGAAGGTCCTCTAAAGTAGAATCTGACAGGCCTGGCAAGCACAGAGACCAGAACACAGTGCCAGTATGGTCTTTGGAGATTAGATTTAAACCCTGGTTGTACCACCCAACAGCTGTATGAGCTTGGATTCATTGCTCAACCTCTCCAAGCCTTCTCAGTAAACACATGCTCAGAAGCCCTGCCTTGTTAGCTTTTTGTAAAATGCAGTGAGATGGATATGAAATGTTCAATATGGGCCTCGCTCTGCAGCGAGGCCTAAATCAGGGGTAAGAGAAAGCCTAAGAGAGAGACAGAAGCCCTTTCTGGAGACTCTGGGCCACCGTGGTAGGCAAAGTAGATTCCCTGTCCAGATCACCTTCCCCAGATAATGCACTCATTCCTCTGCCGATGTGATTGTCTGCTGACAACGGCTCCCAGCCATCCCCTTCTCAGTTGTCTCCTCATCCATGAGGTTATATTTCTCATTTCCCAGCACCTGGGGCAGCTCACAGCCAATGACTTCCAATGTGGACATACAAAAGGCCTCCCCATTTCCTTAAGATGGGGCCAACTCCGCAGTGCTCTCTGTGCTCCAGAGTTCAGCAGTGGACATACCTGAAGCTAACTCTTGCTGTGTCCGTGGCCTTGCCCCTGCCTTGTGCTGCTTACCACTCCCCCCACACTGGAGAGCATTCCCTCAACACGTTACAGGCACTCAAGTCCCCGTCTCTGCTTCTAGAGAACCTGACCAAGGCACACACTAAGCAGGAGTCCAAGAAACGAGGTCTAGGGTCCCAGGGTAGCCTGGAGCTGGCCATGACCTAGGGCTGGTGAGGGCTGAGTCGCCACATAGGTCTCATGCCCGGACCCTGAGCCTTTTGCCCTCGGATAAATGCTTATCCCCTGCCAAGGGTGGGTGTGAGGGCCTGGATCAGAGCTGGTGTCGGTCAGGCATCTGTTATGAACTGCAGATAGAGAGAGGGGCAAAGCAGGAAGAAGAAACTCGCTACCTTTCTTATTTCTCTATTTATTGCTCCATTCATTGATGCCTTATCCCCACGTACTTAAACAGGATTTGAGGAGCTTAAAACTAAATGCACTTGAAAGAGAAATGCTGTAAAAGCAAAACAGTACAAAAACCGTGTCAAAAGAATGAAATATTTGTATTCCTGTGGAGGCTAACTGGGATAATGAAGGCAGAGCTTTCCTGACCAGGAAAGCGGGGTGTTGGAGACGGGGTCCCCAAAGAGTCAATGGATCCCTCAATTCCCTGGAAAGTCCTCCTGGAGTTCTAAGTCTTGGCTCTCTATCCTCCCTACTTAACCCCACAACTACAGCTCCTGCCTGGAATTGGAGGGGGTCAAGGATCTAGGCACCATCCATGCACTTTGCCGGACCTGGGGAAAGTCTCTTCACTGTGTAGGTACCTTGTGTGCCCCTCTGCACAATAAAAGAATTGAGACTGAAGACCTTGGGGGTCTAGATAGCTTTAATGTTCAAGGACTCCATCTAAGCAAAGCAGTGGCCAGCACCTCCTGGGGCCTCGGGCAGATGGGATGTGAATTCTGCATCACTGGGCCTAGGGTGGGAGGTGCAGGCACTAGGGGATGCTCAAGGCCCAGCAGTGTGTCAGGAGCTGATGGACAAGGGCAAAGGGGGTTGGGTACAGGCTCCGGCTGAATCAGGGATAAAGAAAGCACAGAAGAGGGGGATCCAGGCATGGAGATGGAAGGGAAACCTGCAAGCTCAGAAGAGAGCTGGACAAACCGAGGAACCTATGTCCCGCTGGGAAAGCTTGGCCTGAGCTGGGGTTACAGCCAAGAAAAACAAGCAGGTGCAGGTAGGCCGTCCTGTCCTGAGCTGAGGGGCCCTACGACAGGCGAAAGAGAACATGGGGTCCTGGGCCAGGGGTCTCCAGGGTCTCAGCCTGTTGTTGGTCACTTAGCAGGAAGCAGGCACTGTGCTAAGCACTTGATATGCATCCTCCCATCGAATTCTCCCAAATCTTTGAGATGTAACCTTCCACTAGCTCCATCTTAGAGGTGAGGCAAGAGTTAAGATGCTGGTCCAAGGTCACTCAGATGTTGGGAAGCAGAGCTGAGTTACATCCTGGGTTACTTCCGACTCCACGTCAATGCTCTGCACCCCGCCTCACTGTCTCCCTCAGCTGGACTCTTGGTATTCCCAGGCCTGGGAGGACCCAGAAGAAAATGGGTCCTGCTTTATAATCTCACCCAGCTTAGATACCACATTTGCATTCTAATTTGCCTTTGGAAGCTAAGCCCTTCACCCAAAGTGCACTAATGGGCAAATGTAAGGCACTGGATCAGGACTGGGATGGAGGAAGAATTTTGGCACAGTGGAGCCTTTTGGTATCCATAGATGTCAACCTGTCAGCAGGAACCCCTGTCTGACCTACAACCTGACTCCCAATCTGTGTCTCAAGATATCTGCCCTAAGCATTTGAAACTCCAGGACCAACGGTCCACCTCTGAGTCTCAGGGCAGCCATCAACGTTGGTTGTGAGAGCTCCTGGTGCCCTGTTGGCACAGGAGAGATGTAAACTGCATCTGCCACTTAAAAAGCATTTCTGAGAAGTGCAGAGGCAGCAGGAGTGTGCAAAAGAACAGTTGGTGTGCGGGGATTAGTGGGATGGCACGTCTCATTCTGCAGGTAGCCCTGTTCTGTGACACTTAGAGACAAACAGCGTTTCACAAAGAGCATCGTCCAGGAACACAGAGGCCTTTGAACAAAGACCGTGGGAAACGAGTGGCTGTTCTCGGAGATGGCACATTCCAGGCAAGGCAAGCGGTGTCTCTGAGGACCCAGAGGCAACCAGGGCCCAGCCCAGACTGGGGCCTGACATTAGAGGCCATCACCCTGACCCCCAGAGAAATTCCATAGTTACCTCCATGCCAGGCCGTGAAGTTGTTACTGCCATTTCTCCCTTCTACGCCTGGGGAACCTGAGGTTCACATGGGAAGAAATAGTTAAGAGTGGGGTTAAGATTGTGGGCACTGACCCACGCCGATTGGTTCAAAGCCTGGCTCTCCTACCTTCCTGCTGTGTGTCCTTGGGCAAGTCCTTGGACCTCTCTAAACCTCAATTTTCTCACCTGTAATGTGAGAGAAATCATAGTACTTCTCTCAGAGGTTGCTGTGGGAATTAGATGAAAAATGTAACTGATGTAGCAGACCCATAAATCCTGATATACAGTAGCTTTGGTTATTATTAGATTATTCAAGTCAATTCAGTTCAATACTCATTGATTACTTGGTTGTATTTATTAGAGTATATAGTCAAAATAAGCCAATTCTTTTCTCCTGGTTGATGATAAAGCTGAATTTTTCCCTCTTGGGCCACTTGCTCTGGTGTTTTGTGGATGCAACTCCTGGACCATATAAAACCGTGGGAGGGCAGAGCCAAATGGTTGAGATCCATTCACACACAAGGCTCTGCCCTAGCTGGACTACAGGGCGCCTGTGGGAGGTCCAAGTGGGGAAGGTCTGAGATAAACTCAGGAGGTGAGAGGCTGGAGGTCAATACCCCAAGACCAGATGTTGGGAAAAGGAGTTGGAGTGAGCATGGGCAGGTCAGAGCTAGGAAGTGACCCTCAGGAGGCAAGAGGTTACAAGTGAGTTTTGGGGGTATACAAAGTAAGAGAGGGGACTCAACAATCAAGATTAGAAGTGACCAGACCCTCGAGAACACAAGGCTGGAGGTGAGAGTTGGAAGGGACAGCTTCAATGGGACTCCCTGAGGGCAGCTGTTGGAAGTGAGCTCTGGCAGGTCAGACTCAGAGGTCAGAGGTGGAGGCGAGAAGTCGGGTGTGTGTCTCAAGGGCTATATTAGTTTCCTACGGCTACTGTAACAAATTACCACAAGTCAGAGGCTTAAAAACAACACGAATTTATTTCCTTACAGTTCTGGAGGCCAAAAGTCCAAAATCAGCCTCACGGGGCTAAAGAGAAGGGGTCGGTGGGGCCGGTTTCTTCTGGAGGCTCCAGGGGAGAGTTCATTTCCTTTCCAGCTTCCAGACGCCGCCTACATCCTCAGCTCATGCCCCCTTCCTCCATCTTCAGAGCCAGCAGTGGAGTGTCTTCACATCTCTTCTCTGTCATTGCATCACCTCCCGACACTGACTCCTCCCACCTCCTCTTACAAGGACCGTTGTAATTATATCAGACCCACCCAGATATTCTGGGATAATCTCCCTATCTCTAAGTCCTTAACTGGGTCACATCTGCCATATAAGGTAACATTCACAGGTTCCAGAAATTAGAATGTGGCCCTCCTCAAGGTGTCTCTATTCAGCTACCACAGGAGGTGAGAGATGGGAGGAGAGCCTCAGGTTTTACATAACTAACAGGAGATATGTCCAGGAAGGAGAGAACACATTGCACCAAGGACACAGACCTCAGGAGGTGGGGTCAGTGCAGGACCAGGAGCCCAGGCCCAGCCCTAGGCCAAACTGGGCCTGCAGAGGCTGTGGTCAAGCCCAGGAGGTGAGTTGAGGACCCAGCAGCCACCATAGTAGGAAGACTCTGTCATGCCTGTGGCTGCTTTAGCAGGCCAAGGCTCCAGGCCTGGCTTCTCCCCAGGGCATCTCAGCAGTGCCTCTGGGCACAGGACAGGTGTGGCTGGGGCTGTGGAGACTCGGTCCACAGGTCAGCCTAGGCTAGCTACTTCAATCTCTGCCTCACCTGCCCATTCCTGGCATCAGAAACAGCCAGTCTGCTCAGGTATCCCCTGCTGGTCCAGGAATGCTCAGCCATCTCGGGGTGTGAGTGGGAGTGGTCCTGCGTATCTGGAGAGACCACCTCCCCCTGCACTTACTGCCACACCCTGGTGGTGCCTTCAAGACATCCTGAACATTACAGTAATGGAAAACGTCTGCTCAAGGATTTTTCTTTCTCTGCCTCACCTCACATCTCCAGTGTCCAGAGAGGCTCACCTAGAGTAAGTGATGAAGGAAGCTACAGGCCTTTGGCTTTCTCGAAAGGTCCCTGAGCTGAGCCACATTAAATTCTCTCTTTCCCTGTCTCCATTTCTCAATCTCTCTCTCTCTCTTTCTCTCTCTGTATCCGTCTGTCTGAGTCTCTCTTTTCTTTTTTCTTTTTCTCTCCCCCGTCCCTACCTCTCTCCTTTTCTTCCTTCCTTCTTCCCCTATCTAATTTCTCCTACCACATTCAAGTCAAGACTCTAAGGCACATTAAAACAAAACATACATTAAACAAACCTGGAAGGAAGGGACAAAGAAGGTAGACAAATTCAGAGCTGGGATCAGGATAGAAACATAAACCATAAGTTACTAGAAGGAATTTGGCTCCAGGACAAAGCAGGGGGAAATGGGATCTGTCGCTGGATTTGGGGATTCACAGGATAAAAGCAAATGGGCTGCACATATACTTTTGGTCGAAAGGCTGCAGAGCCATTTGAATGCCTTCCACAGCTGACTTAAAAGTCCCTAAACTCTCTGGCCAGGCCGACTTCCCAGCAGACAGAGGGCGGGGATCCAGGCCCTGGTCCCAATGGAAGGGGCCTGAGCCCGCAGGGACGGTCTCCTTCCCTGACCCTTCCAGCTGGTGCCCAGCAGACTGGGCCAGTGCCTCTCATCCAAGGCGGTGCTGTCCTATCCCCTCAGACCTACTGAGAATCAGAGTGGGGAGAGGGGAAAGAAAGCACATTTACTGAGCTCCTACTGTATGCCCCTTTAGGCCTCCCAACAATTCCCTCCTGGGTCTTTGCCGCCCCCTCTGCCTAGAATGGTGTTCCTCCATTTGCCATTAAACAAACTCCTCACATCCTTTGCACTCGGCTTCCACACTGTTTCCTCCTTAGAAGGCCCCCTGACCCTCTCTGTGTCATGCTCCCCATCATTCTCTCTCATAAACCATTTTCTTTTCCTTCATAGCACACATCACAATTTATGACGCTTCATAAAAGGCTGTTAAATATGCATGTCTGCCTTTTCTTTTGTGCTATGTTCTTTTGTGTGTCTGCAGCATGTGTGACAATGCCTGAAACCTACTAGGAGCTCAGGAAATATTGTTGAAGGAGTAAAGGATAGAGGATGAGATTATTGCTACTCATCTGATGTGTTTCAGAAAAATTAAGTAACTTGCTCAAGGTTACACAGCAAGGAGGAGCTGGAGCCAGGATTTGAGCCCAGATTATCTGGCTCCAAAGTCCACTCTCTTTCCACAGTATTAGCTGCTATGAGGGGAGCATGCCCCAACCAGGGATGTGCTCACAGGGCCTGGGGAGGAGATGGCCTGGTGTGGTCCCCGGCAGTCTTTGGCAGATCCGGGCAGCAGGAGGGAAGAGCTGTTTGGCTTTGAATCAGTCCTGCCACTGGAAGGAAGGGACTCCCTTGCATTACAAGGGACATTTCCTGCCACCTGTTATTCATAAATTCTAGAAACATTTATTAATCACTGAACACTGAGCTCAGTGGCAAGGATCCAACAGTGAGCAAGACAGAGATGGCCTTGCTTTTGGAGACTGTGACCTAGAGGGACATTCCCAGACCTGTTCCCAGTGGTGTGTGTGAGCAAGCTCAAACCAGCTCGTTAGGGACAATAGTTATTTTTCAAGAATTTTCAAGCCAGCTGTTAAACACAGCTGTTACTAAAAATTAAGTTATGTAAACCAACAACTAAATAAAGCATATTATAAACAAAAGTAATATACACTCAAAAGTCATCACATCTTAATTATTTTACTATTACCTATGATCTTGAGGTTATGTACATCCATTGAATCTGGAAATACCATATAATGGCGTATTGCCACAAATCTCTTCCCAGCTCCATGTTCAATGAAGTCACATTTGTACTTTGAGATTGGAAGAATTTACACCCTGGAACCTGGTAAATGCTATATCCATCAGAGGAAGCTTTTTGTGTTTTGTCTTGCCTTTCTGATAGCCATTTGCTAAACGCTTTCAGCACCCCACTGTTCATTTCCCATTACATACTCCAGACCATCTTAGCTTTTAGCTGGAAGTTCATGGGCCATGATTCGGGTGGGAGGTGGGGACCTTGGCAGGAGAACCTTCTGAATCCCTCATTCCCTCCTCGTTGGCTTCTAGGTGAGTTCACAGACATGGGGGCCTCAGTTCCCCACTTCCTCACCTCCTCAGAATAAAATCTAAGCCTGGCGGCTCCTTCTGAAAGCAGCTGTTCTCACAGAGCTCTCAGGGCTTATTTCCGATCTAGACACAGCTGGACCACAGCTCCCAAGCCGACAGGTAACTAACTTTCGCTTTACTCACATTCTCAGGAAAATTGACGATTTTCTGCCGTTTTATTACACTTGACTATAATTTAAAAGTCAGGTTTAATGCATCCATAAAACCGACTTTACAACAACCTTATGATGGTGGAACAATATATTTGGCCAGGGCCTATCGGTTGTTGCTGTAAAACAGAGTCTAGAGAGGACCCTCCAGAGAGGCTGTGCCGACCAGCATCCTCCACTCCCTAGGCCGAAATCCTTCACCATCCACTTCTGGGAAGGGCCGGACTAACCTGGGTCGTTTTCCTGCACGTCCCCATCTCAGCCTGAGCAGGATGGCGCCCTGCCTCCATCCCTGACCACCTGCTCACTGACCGCCCCAAGTTCTGGGACACACAGGCACCAAACGCTCTGCCGGGGCCCTCCAAGGGCAATGCTGGCTTCCAAAAGGGAATTTATAGCCAGCTAATCAAAGCTTAATTACAGCAGCTCAGCGGGCTCCAGCAGGAACCCAGGCCAGAACGGTTTTGCTAGGAAACTTTTTACGATCTTAAACAGAAGCAGCAAAATTAGAAGGAAAATTGTCCTGACTTAACTGTGTCCCGAGCCGGTAATCTGCAGAGTCACCCTGCATGCAAATGTAGCTCTGGGCAGACTGGGGAAGCAAAGTGAGGGGATGGGGAGAGCCTGGGTGTGGTCCCCTAGGGTCAGTGGCTTGAGCCCCTGTAACTTGTGCTCTTGCCATCCATGCAGTGAGGAACATGAGGTGGCCCAACACCTTCTCTTGTCACCAGCGTCTACCCGCTTTCCATCTCTGTGGCCACTGGGCATGGCCGAAGGCCGCCACACAGCCATGTATCCTGGAGTTTCTCCTTATTCCCAGGCGTTACCCTCGCCTTGATTCTCAATTTCTTCTGCATGCTTCTGACCAATAAACTGTCCTGCCTTTCCCACCTCCATATTTTGAAATTTTCCTCTCCACGAATCTCCAACCTACCACCTAACTAACTCCTTTCACTCTTGCTCAGCCAAGGGCCTGCGTCCCAGTTCCCAGGAAAACCGAAAGCCCTTAGTCAGGAATGCCTTCAAACCCCCACTCCTCCAAACCCTGAACCCACACGTTCCTGCTCGCCACCCTTCCCTCCCTCCTCCCTCACATTTCTGAAGAAAAGTTGCAAGTGAGAGCCCGACCAAGCTGGATTTAAATCTTGTCACTGCCACAAACTAAAATGTACTTTCTTAGGCAAGTAATTTAGCTTCTCTGAGCCTCAGTGTCCTCGTCTGTAAGATGGGAATAATAAAATCTTTCACGCAAGGTGGTTCTCAGGCATTACGTTAAGTAATCCATGGGCCATTAAATGCTACAGCAGCACATTGTAACATTTAGTAAATGATGGTAATTATATTTAACGATAAAAAGGACAACAGAAATCCATAGAGATTACAGTTGCCACTGAAAAGAGGGTCTGGGTTTCAAGAGCTTCCAGAACGCTGTGTCTATTACCAGCAGTCAAACCCAAAAGGCACTAGCTCTGCAGCCAAACTGGGTACCCCAAGGGAGAGGGTGGGAGAAGCACTGAAGATGAGTAAAGCAGAAGGCTGAGGACCTGGGGTCAAAAAAAGGCAGGGGCCCCAGAGCTGGCCAGGAACAAGCAGGGACTGTTTCCTTCAGAGGCTGGGTAACAGCGTATAACTCCCAGGGGTACAGAGCAGGAAGGAGGCGGGTGTACAGGGCTTATTTCAATTGTCGGTTAAAGTAGGCTTCAAGAATTAATCATTTATTTACAAATTAAGAAAGGACTGAACATGCTTTGTGCTGTTCCAGCACGTAGAGGCTTTCTTTCAACTTTATGAACTCCTCTAACAATGAATAAAACCATCCTGGCATGACAGGAGCCTGTATTATTCTGTGTGGCTCCCTTATTCCTAATGTCATCAATTACAATAATCAGATAACTGTAACACCGGGTCGGAGCAGGGATGTCGCTGAGAAGCAGGCGTGCGAGACCACGGCTCTTCAGAGCTGCTCGCTCGTGCTTCTAAAGCACAAGAAGATGGCTGGCAAATGTGATTGCCCTTAAGTTTTAAATTACCTGCAATCATTAAAATAATCTAGTTCATATTCATAAAGCTGTGATGATATTTTACATACCTGGTAAACACTTTATGAGAAAACCTCACAATTCTGCAACAAAATAAAGAGGCTTGATCTGCTGGTGTCAAAATGCTAATACGTGTGGGCACAAAATCAGCCCAAAACACTGAGCCGGAGGTTGAATAGTATCCATGGAACATATTCCGTGGTGGTGGTAGGGTGAGCTTTTGAAAGAATATTCAGCAGATAAGGAAGAGAAAAGAGAGAGGAGGGGAAGACAGCCCATTTCTGGAGCTTCCAGAATTGTCCTCAGCATATGTTTCTAGGTTGCCTCCGACCATCTGACCCCTCCGGTAAGATGAAGGTCACCATTCATCTTACAGTACGTCCAGCTCCACAAGATGCATGCTGGAATCCCTTGTTACTCTTGTTACTCTCATTTGATAGATGGGGAAACTGAGGCTCAGAAAGCTTGAGTGATTTTCCTAAGATCACACAATAAGTAGAGAAGCCATACTCCCCATCTCCATGGCTTTCCCCTATCCAGGCCCCCCCACTCTCATTCGGACCTCTGCCCACCACAGTCCCCTAGCTGTTCTCTCTGCTGCTGCTCCTGACTCCTCCAAACCTACCTCTTTCCAGAAGGATGTTGGAAAGACAAATATGATCACAGTTTAAAACCCTCACATGATTACAAGGCCCAACAGAATCTGAGCCCTGTCCATCCCTGCACCCTCATCTCCACTACCCAGCCCCCCAATACCGGGCCAGCTCCTCGAACATGTCATTAAAGTTTGAGGGAAGGATAAATAGCACCGTCTTTCTTTCCATGTTCAGTCTCAGGTTCCTGTGTGAGTCTGGTGAGAGAGAAAAGGGCCAAACTGAGCAAGCTCGGTCTCCCAAATTACCATTCGCATGAGTCTCTTCCCCTGTCAAGGAGGAGCAGGGAAGGGCAGGGGGACAGAGGACAGGGTTACTTTCCTTGGAGTAGACATTTTCTCTACATTTCCTAGCAGAGGACTCCTCAGGGAGGCCACACACACTGTTTCCACAGCCACCAGTGTGCTGCCACCCACCCTACCTCATTCCCCCTCATCCTCGAGCACCTAGCTCAAGCAGCTCTTGCTTCAGGGAGCCTTCCTCATTCCCCGTGTAAGATGTTCTCGTGGCTCTTCATGCTCTTCTTCGGATCACTTATTACAATTCTAATTAGACACATAATCGAAAAAGCCATTGTTTAATATCTGGGTTCCCATTAGAATGGAAGTACCCTGAAGGCAGGGTCCTTTTGGGCTACATCTCCATGGCATCCCCAGGCCCTCATTCAGTATTGCTGACTGAAGGATGGCACTCATTCAGAGGCACTCATTCAGAGGCACTCATTCAGTATTGCTGACTGAAGGATGAATGCAATCTTCAGTACCACAATCCATCTGTGCCAGCAAGGATCGGACGAGTCGAGCTGCAGTGAAAAACACCCCAGGATTTCAGGGGGTCAAATAACAAAGATCTACTTCTTTCTCATGCTATGAGTTCGTCACAGTCATCAGGGTGCTTGGTCTCTCACTCTGAGACTCCAGCTGACAGAGCAGTCACATCTGGGACATTTCTGTTCACTGAAGCAGAGGAAAAGAGAGCATGGTGACTTGTACACTGGTTCTTAAAGCGTCTGCCTAGAGATCACACATTCTATATCTGATACTCAACTCTACTAACCAAAGCATGTTATATGATCACCTCTACACTCAGTGGCTGGACAAATACTGTCCTACCATGTGCCCAGGAGAACTGGAAATATTTGATGGGCAACACTATTGACTGCCACATCGTCCAGTCAGTCCTTGATGCCACCCTGGGCCTGGCACTATGTTGGTACTGAGCATAGACAAGAATCTCAGACAGAGCCCTCTAGAATTGAGCCATCTAATATGGTGGCCACATGAGACCATGGAGCACTTGAAATGTGGCTGGCCCAAATTTAGATGTGCTCTAAGTATAAAGTGCACACCCAATTTCAAATACCTTGCATGACAAAAAGAATTTAAAGTTTTCATTAACAAGTTCTAATTTTGATTATGTATTAAAATGATGACATGCAGTTAAATATGTTATTAAATTTAATCTCATCTGTTTCTTTGTACCTTTTTAAATGTGGCTACTAGAAAACTTTAACTTACATATGTGGCTTGCGTTTGTGGCTCACATATATTTCTATTGGACAGTGCTGCTTTAGAACCTCTGATCCCAGCTAAGACGCGGCCAAGAGAGGGACTGAGCTTGCACAGGAAGCGAAGCAGGCAAGCCGTGAGAGGGGAGAGAGCTACGAAGGATGGAGCCAGCAGGTGGGGCAGCCCCGCCAAAACGTCCACTCCTGAGAAAAACCTTAGGAGCCCTATCTGATGATGAAGCCACTGCTGCGGCCCTGAGTGCAGACCTCATTTCCTTGCCTGCCTAGGAGCCCCGCTTGCTTTCACACAGGCAAGCCGTGGGTTGCGGCACAGAGCATCACTGCCATAGTCTGATGCCCAAGGAGCTGCATCCAAGAAGACACTCTCGCCTGCGGAGAAGTGTTAATAAATATTTACAGAGCCTTTTGACAGTACCGAGGGAGAGAAGGAGAATATGTCAGCCCCAGCAGGCGCTGAAACCTGCCTCCCCCAGGGCCGGCAGCCAGAGACACCGGCCAGGCAGCCCACTGACCTTCGCCTGCCTGCACCTACCCCGGAGTGGCCCGGCCAGCCTCGTTTACAGAAGCTGCGAAATAGGACAATCTCTCATTATTGATTTTGTGCCTCTCCCCGCAACTGCCGCCCCGGATAACTCACATCATATGGATTTTTCTCTAAACCCCCAAATTAATATCTGCAGCGGGAGGAATATACTGCTGTTGGATGTGGTCAAGCCTCCTGGCCCCACTGGGCTGGGGATTGAAGAATGCATGGCCTATGGCTGCCCCTCCCAAGCCTGGGTTCACAACTTGACCTCTGCTTTATAGCAGTCAGCAGGCTGGGGGCAAGGAGACTCACCCACTGCCCTCCTCATCCACCCACCACGGACTCCCAGTGTTCTCTGTGTTTGAATGAGCTTGGCACAAAGAGTGTCACCTCAGGACCCTGCATTCATTAAGAAGAGACTCTCCAGGAATGACAGGAAAAGAGCAGTGTTTTTGCATTCACTGAACTTTCGCTCACTCCCAGGTCCACTACCCGCCGTGTGATCTTGGAAAGTTACTTAATCTCTCTGTGCCTCTGTTTCCCAATCAGTAAAATGAGGATAATATAATCATAACATTATAAAGTTGCCATGAGGATCATTTACTTATCCAAAAAATGTAAAACAATATAAGTTCTACTTGGATAAGAGCTATGAAGGACATAAAGCAGGATGATGATCTAAAGAATAATTGGGAGCGGTCACTTGAGGAAGGGTCGTTGGAGAGGGTCTCCGAAGAAGTAACACATAAACTTAGACTTGAAGGGGGAGAAAGAGCCAGGCATGGAGCTGGGAAAGAGCCCTCCAGGTTCCCTTCTTCTGAATTCAGCCACAGACCTAAGAGCCCTCTCTCCTGATTAGGGGGATAGCGAGGCAAGGTACTGTCCCAGGGTGCTGGGGAGGAGGCTGGGGAGCAGGGTGACTTGAGGTGAGAGGAGAGAGGCAGCCAGAGGAGTGTATTCAGCGAGTGCAGCGCTCCCAGAGCCGATGACTGAGTGAGGAATAGACACATTAATGTAACATGAATAAACTCCCCCAGCTCAAGTCAAACAAACATTGGCTGCAGACGCGGCTAATCCAATTGTCTTTAATAAAACTGCTAATTGGGTTTGGGAGTCTCTGTGGGGCCTGGCCAAGCCAGTAGGCTGCTTAGCTGCTCCCCAATTTCTCCCCACACAAGTCTCTCCTCTGCTTCCATGAATTAATTCAACTTGACACCTCAGGGGATAGATACAGAGGCGGAAGACGACTTAGGGCCAGAGGAATTCTTGAGGCTGGGGCAAGCATGAACACGTGCTTGGGTTTAGGTGAGCATGTGTGTGCCACACGAGTGGGAAGTGGTTAAGGATTCGGGCTCTGGAGACAGGCTGTCTGGGTTCCAACCTCGACTCTCCATAACCTTACACTACTTCCTTAACCTCTTAGGTCTCGGTTTCTTCATCTGTAAAATGGAGATGATGATAAAAGTGCAAGCCTCAAACTGCTATTGTGAGGACTCGTTGAGATAATTCATATAAAGTGCTCAATGACCATGAGCACCTACTCTCTGCCCTGCACTGCTGGCCCTGCCCCAGGCTTGGCCTTGGACCTCAATTTTCATATCAAGTGCTTTTGTGCCTTCTCTGCTGGGCCTGAGCTTGATTCCACCCCTTAAAGCTGCATCCAGTGCCCCACAGCTGTCCTGAGACAAGCCGCACGCTTGTCCTCCCCACTTTCCCAGACCAGGGGCCATGATCACATCAGGTCCTGCTATCATCTCCTCTCACAGACTGGTCCCTCATCCCAGCACCTGGCCAAGCTGGGCAGCTTTGTGCTTCCTGGCTCCTGAGCCAGTATAGGCTTCTTTCTCCTATAAAGAGGTGGGACCTTGAGCCACGATCTGCCAGCCTCTGACTCTACCCTCTCCTTCCTGCCCCTTACACGTGGGAGGGTGTGTGCCATGTATCCCCTGCCCAAGACTGTTCCCATTAATATCTCATACACTTACGTGTGAATGTGTGCGTGAGGCAGAGTGGGTGTATAGATGATGTGGGTCCATGTATGCATGTACGGAAATGTAGAGAGAGTGCGAATATGTTTTGGAGGTAAACCTAGTGGCAGACACAGATGAGAAAGGAGACAAGAACCATGCCACACAGGCTGGACGGGGTGGCCCAGGACAGGGAGCTGGGAGCACCACCTCAGAGAAGGGAATGGCTGAGCTGAAGCATGAGGAAGGTGTAGTGCAGGTGAAGCAGGTGAAGCAGGTGAAGCAGGTGATGAGTTTCAGGGGCAGGAACACAGTGAGTGGACGTGTGGCAGTAGGAGGGGGTCACTGGATAAAGCTGTCACCAATAGTCTGGTTTTGCTGGAGATGGTAGGGGGGCCCCAGCCTTTGGGGACCTGCTACAGTCATAGGGAGGGATGAGCTGGGCAAAGCCCTGAAGACAAGGGGAGTTCTGAGGGGGAAGGGCAGGCAGGTGAGGGTGGGCGTGGGGAGCAGGGGAGAGGGGGTACAGAAACTTGAAGGTGAATAGGTTAACTAGAAAAGCAGATAGAAAGCCAGGTGTTTGGTTGAGGGTGAGGGTCGGGCACAGGGGAGGGGCCATGGAGCACAGTGAGGGGACCAGAAATCAGAACTCATCATGGACAAGGAAGGCCTGGTGTTCGCCTCTGTGGCCCCAACGAGAGCCAGGACCATGAATCTGCAGGGTGCCACAGGGTGGTTGCATGGTCCTGTGCGGATGGTGGGGCCTGCGGGTGAAAAGGATGGAAAAGAAGGGGGAGGAATCCAGGCAGGTGGGTCCTACCAGGCAGGTGAAACACCAGCCGGGGCTGAAGGTGCAGGCAGGTAGTGTGGCGGCTCCCTCCATGGTCCCAAGCTGAACGGAAAAAAGAGGGGCTGGAGGGGTCTGAGAGAAAAGGTAATGAGGAGGAAACAAAATTGAGAACCACCATGAGGAGACCTACTAAGGGCCAGGAACTGGACCAGCGCTTTATACACATTGACATGCTCAGGGCTCACAGCAACTCTGTAAGGCAGGTGTCAGTAAACCCATTCAGAGGCAAGGAAATGAAGGCTCAGAGGGGTTAAGTGACTTTCCTGGGATCACACAGCTAATCCCTTCCACTAAGTAACTTAAAAGGATGCTGAAAGGATAGGTGATTGCAGACAGAGAGAGACAGGGCAGTTAAGATTGCAAAGCTGCATCCCTCTTGAGCAATGAGAAGGTCCAAGATGTGGCACCTAAGACTGAGAGGCTGGGCTATCCACGTGGCCGCCGAGTCCCCCAGGATGTTGGCAGGACTTGGGTCGGTCAGATGCCGAAGTCATCATGAGATCTTCCTTCCTCCCTTCTTTCCTCCTTCTCTTCTTCCTTCCTCCCTCTCTTCCTTTCTTTCATTTATTCTTTCTTTCAATAACCCAATATTCATTGAAACTAGGGTTCTAGCTGTGAACTAAATGAATCAACCCCTCCCCTTGAAGGACTTACATCTTGGTTGAGGAGAGACAATTTAAAATGCAAATAAACAAAATAATTTCTGTTAGTGATAAGTGTATGAAAAAATAATTGGTTGGACTGAGTGTCCAGGAAAGGTGAGCCTGAGCGGGGGACAGCCGGCGGGTTCGAGGTGCAGCAAGAAGGCTTTGTGTGGCTGGAGTGCTGTGTGAGAAGGAGCAGGAAAGGGAGGACTTGAGAGACTGTGGGCTAGAGCTCGAACGACCTCGAAGAGGTTGGAATCTATTCTGGTTACAATGGGAATGCACGGGAGACTTTTACTCAGGGAAAAATATATACTTCGACTCACATTTTAAGAAATCCACTCCAACTACTATGTGGACAATGAGAAGAAGCAGAATGGTCAGTGGAGATATTCTGATTGAGTCCAGGGAAGGAAGAAATGCTGGTGGCCTGGAAAGGGACAGGGAGGAGAGAGGAAGTGATGTCAAATTTGGAAGATAAGAATAAAGAGGAGTCACCAAGAATCTGTCAGTCCTAATATCTTCCTGTGCATTATGTGTATATATATATCTATCATTCATTCATTCATACTTATATTTAGTGAGCACCTACTATGACCAAATGCTGCCCTAGGGGCTGGGGATACAGCGGGAAACCAGAGACAAAACTCTCCGAACTCAGGGAGTTTCCATTCTAGAAGGAGAGAGATACTCAACACATACAAATATGGACAGGTGGTCACTTACCATCAGCCCTGCCTCATAGGCAAGGCATGGGAGGAGTGGAGAAACGAAGCGCTTGGCCCATAGGCAGGTTGCAGCACGTCTCTGAGTCATGATTTAAATCCGGGCTGATTCCAAAGCCAGTGCAGTTAATGAGAATAGGCTTCCGCCATCACTGGCTGCCATAAACCAAAAGGGACAAGATGAGGGATGCCCCTGGCATGGCAGAATATCAGCTGTTATTCTATTATTAGCCCCATTTTATAGATGAGGAGACTTAGGCAGAGACCATTGAAGTCAATCGTCTGAAGCCATGCTGCTAGAGAGTAGTGGAGCTGGGCTTCAAACCCAGATCTGTGTAACTCTAGAGCCACATTCACACCAGCGGCTATAGCAGTTGATCCCTGAGTTTGGACAAAGGTAGCACTCAGCCCAGAAAGAAGAGGCTGGTAGCAAGAGAAAGAAGCACAGACTCCAGCCTGTTAGGATATAGCCTATACCCCACCCTCCCTTCTATCTATCGATCCACCCAGCCTTCTATCCACCATGTTTAGCTGGCTCTGGATTGGGATCCTGCTCCTGGGCCACAAGCAAAGGGCTTCCTCTGGCTTAAGGGCTGGCATTAGGGCTGACGCCTTGAGTTACCTCCCTGCCATACTGCACACTCCAGAGCCAGCCAATAGCCCCACCCACCAACTGCCCGTCAGAATGACACATCTTGGGACTTCTTGTCATTTCCCATCCAAGATTCCATTACGAGGTGTGATTGCTGAAGTAATAGACAGATAACGGATCTGTCCAAGCCCCGCCTGGCGCACCAGGCAGCTGCCAGGTTTTTCCCATTAGCCACAGGCCTTGACGGACAGTAATGGATTTCATAACTGATGCCGAAGCCTGCAGCGGATAATTCCATGATAACGGTTTATCAGGCACTGACGGAAGGTAATGGGTAATCACTGGGCAGAAAGCAGACCCGTCAGGGAGCCCTGGCCTCCTCCCAGCCTGGCCCTGCTTTTGTTGTGCCAACTGCCACATTCCCAGCTCATGAGCCACCTCCCTTCTGTGTCCCAAAAGACAGCAGAGAGCTGGTCATCTGAGCATGTGTGCGTCCAGGCCCAACCTGGGTCCTTGCTATGGTTCTTGGGACTGCTGGCAGAGAAGAGTCGCAAGGTGACATCCTCCCAGCAAGCTCCAGCCACCTTCCTGCCCACTGGGACTTGAAGCAAACTCAGAACAAATGAGAGTTTCAAGGATAAGGCAACCCAGTGTGTCTCCCAAGTTATAGTCCTCCTGCCACACAAAGCCCCACATCCTAGTTCAGGATATCAAAGGGGAAAGCAAGCCTGAGACTCTGGCCACTGTTTGTGTGCCCCAGGAAGTTAACCAACCTCTCCGCAACCTGGAAATCCCTCCCATGGGACCCAGGGACAGAGATGGTCCCCTGCCACTACCTTGATGACCCCACACCCAGTTCACACCTTTGCAAATACTTGAGTGCCATCTGTTTCTTGCCAGGACTGTCCCAATAGACAGAGCCTGCCTTTTCCAAATCTGTAGGGGGAAAGAAAAAAAAAACGAAATGAATGAATACAATTTCCTCCACTTTTCAGTTTTCTTCCTTTTAATATTTTTTTTAACAACAATTCATCTTTGTCTCCCTATGAGGACTCAAAAAGAATGAAACAAATGAACAGGAGTGAATGCTCATTAATGAGAAACTTACAGGGGCCCCTCGTGCTCTGGTCCAGCTGGGGTTTCCCTATTTGTTTCCTTGTGTGTTTCTTCGGCCACGGCTGGGATTTTCCAGTGCTTTTCAGAGTGTGCAGCTCATTCAATTTAACATTTCTAAGCTGCTCCAAAGAAAGATTCCTGAAAATTCCCAGTTCCCTTGATAGCATTTCAGGTGTTGGAATGTGAGCAGATTCCCAAGACTCTCCCAACAAAGGGCCAGCCTGGGGTCTCCACTCCAAGCTGACTCTGAATGAGCTCCCTCAGCTGAGGGCAAAGGGTCTGGGGCGCCATTCCAGACAGAGAGAAGTTTGATCTCCACGCTGTGGTCAGTGCCGCCTTTTTAAAATATAAACTGATCATGCAGCCTACCTCAAGCCTGCCAGAGTTTCGTTGCTCTGCGGATCTGAGGCTGAGATGGACAGCCTGCCTCCTGCCCCAGCCTCCTCGTGGCCTGCCCCACTCCCTGCCTCGAGAACACAGGCCTTCTTTCAGGTGCAAAGGGTACCCTGCTCCCTCAATTCAGGTCCTTGACACTCAGCATTCCCTGTTTGGAATGCTATGCGCATGCATGCACACGTGCGCACACACACACACACACACATACACACACACACTCATCCTTCCTCAGCTTGCTGACTCCCACCGCCCTTCAAATCTCAGCTCAAATACCATTTCTCGTGCCTGGGCCCCTCACCCCCACCAACCACATCAAACCCGCACACTCTCCCAACACTGCACGCTTCTCTCTGAACACATCTCACAGTCTATGTCTAAATATTCATTTGTATGATTAATTGACCAATAGCTGTTGCCCATCTCTAGACTAAAACTCCAGGGGGCAGAGCCTTCCTCTCCTTTGTGCCTGAAACAGTGACCAGCAAACAATAGGTACTCATCATTTGATGAGTGCATGAATGAGCGAACGAAGAAATGAAAAGCATACTAAGGCACAGGTGAAAGCGGGGGGTGTGTGTGTGTGTGTGTATGTGTGTGTGTGTGTGTGTGAGAGAGAGAGAGAGAGAGAGAGAGAGAGAAGGAACCTCAGGTGGTTCTCTACAGCTGGAGCTCCTGATGCAGTGGAGACACAGGGAAGGCTGAGGTCTGTCCTTTCTAGGACAGGCAGAGTACATTCTCCCCATCCTCATGCCTGTCCTTTAACTCTTGAGGGCTCTATACACTGGGAAGAAGGGCTAGGGTAGATAGACAGACAGACAGG
This sequence comes from Pteropus medius, assembly GCF_902729225.1. Classification (NCBI taxonomy): domain Eukaryota; kingdom Metazoa; phylum Chordata; class Mammalia; order Chiroptera; family Pteropodidae; genus Pteropus; species Pteropus medius. The sequence continues at coordinate 2,040,744 of NW_024353787.1, forward strand.
GACCACACCAACTGCCTCAAAGAGGCCAGCAGCTGAACTAGAAGAAGCTGCTACCACCCCACCCCAATCTGTCCCCACCCCTACAGGGCTGAGCACCAGGCTAATTAAACTAGGTTTGCTCAGCCAGGCCCTGGAGGGGCTGGCTCCAAGCACTCCAGATGGGCTTTGTTTGTCAATTTGAAAACTAATCTCTGACTATTTAAACAGCAGTTTATCCAGGCCCAGACGAGGATTAGAATTTGGCACCTTGGCCAAAGAGAGTGGGCAGCACTCCCCAGGTACCAGGGAAGGATTTGAGTGTGAATTTCCAACCAGGATGAGGAAGGGTCCAGAGCACTCTGACCCCTGGCCTGGCCGCAGCTTACTCTGCAGCGCCCCTCCTCCCTCCTGTCCCTGTGAGCCTGTGATTGTCTCTAGTCTCACCTGGGGAGGTAGGGAAGGCAGTGTAGGTCCCTCGACTATTCCTTGGAGTCTATTAATCTTGACTCTCAGGCCCCTGGGGCAGGTCACATAGGTCAGATGGTCACTTGGAAATAGGCAGACGTGCAAAATGATGGGCTGGCCTCTCATATTCAGCTCTTGGTTGGGGTGTCAGCCTGCTGTTCTTCCCAGTGAAGCTCTGGCCTCCACCTCTGGAACGCACCAAAAATTACTACAGACCCTCAATCACGCACCAGGCACTGACCTAGGTCCCAAAAATCTAGTGATGATCAAGACAGACATGAGTCCTGCCCCTTTGCGAGTCGCACTCTGGAGGGGAGGTAGGCATTCACGAATGACTCTATCGTCCAGGCCTGGTGTGAAGGAACAGTGTGGACTGCTTTGCAAGTCTATTATGGGACCCCACTGACCTTCATGGGGCTAAATCTAATGGTCAGTTCTCAAGCCTCATCTTGACCTTCCTGCAGCATTGGACCCAGTCAATCACTCCCGCTTTCCCTAAAAATCTCCTCCGCTTGCTTCTGGGACATCACTGTCACTTGGTTTCCCCTTATCTGGTCCCTCTCATCTCTGTGCTTACGCTTGCTGTGAGTTGAACAGTGACTCCCCCAAAATATGTGTCCACATTCCAGAACCTGTGAATGTGACCTTATTTGGAAAAAGGGTCTTTGCAGATGTAATTAAATTAAGGATCTCATGATGAGATAATCCTGGATTATCCAGTGGGCCCTAAATCCAATGACTAGTGTCCTTAGAAGAAACGGAAGGAAAAACATGGGGAAAGTAGAGAGAAGTCCATGTGATGGCAGAGGCAGAGATTGGAGAGATGCAGTCACAAGCCAAGGAACTCCTGAGTCCCCAGAAGCTGGAAGAGGCAGGAAAGATTCTCCCCGAGACCCTCTGAAAAGAGTGTGGCCCTGCAGACACCTTGAATTCAGACTGTGCCCTCTAGGAACTGTGAGAGAATTTCTTTCTTGTTTTAAGCCACCTAGTTTGTGGTAATTTTTATGACAGCTCTAGGAAACTAATACAAGCTCCCTACTAGTCCTGACCTCTAAACACTGCTGGCTTCCAGGACTCAAACCTTGGATCTCTCCTCTCTCTATCTTCTGTCCCTTGGTGATCTCGCCCAAGGACATGGCCCTAGATGCCTTCTATGATGCCCAAATACGTGTGTCCAGCTCTAACTCCATTTCTAAACTTCAAATTTATATATGCAACTGCCACCTGGATCCCCTCCTCCACTTGCCAGAGAGGCATCCCAAACTTTATATAGCCTCAGTGAGACTCGAGGCTTCCTCCGAAACCCATCTTCCTGAATCCTCCATATCTCAATAAACATAACCCAGTTGCTCAGGCCAAAACTGTTGCCTGCTTTCTTTCACCCCTCAAATCCAGTCCACAGGAAAATCCTGTTGGCTCTACCTTGACACTCTATCCAGAATCCAACCCCTTTCCCCACCACGACAGCTATTGTCCCAGCCCCAACACCCATCACGTCTGCCCAGGCCACTGGCATGGCTGCTGCCAGTCTCCCAGCTTCCATGCTCTGCCACCCACAGTCCCCTGTCCACACAGCAGCTGGATGGATGAGAATCAAATGAGAATCAAATCATATCACCCCCTGCTTAAAAGCCCTCAATGGTTTCTCATTACTAAACCAAATAAAATTCAAGGTCCTTACTGGGACGTAGAAGGCCCTCCCTGACCTGCATCCCTGTTTACACCTGTGACCTCACCTCCTCACACAGGGCTCTCCACCCTCCCTAGGCTCCTCCAAGCCAGCTCCCAGTCCCAACCACACTGCCGCTCCCCCTGCCTGGATCTCTCCACCCTTAGGTCTCCAAATGGCTTATTTCTACATTTTGTTCAATTTTGTGCTCAAATGTAACCTCTTCAGAGAGTCGTTTTCTGACCATACAATCTGAAATTCCTCATCCTCTTCCCTAGGCATTCATCACTCTGTACCTTGTTTTCATTTCCTCCGTCGTGTACGTGTGTGTGTGTGTGTGTGTGTCTGTGTGTCTGTGTGTGTGTGTGTTCCACCCACCCCACCTTCACTCCCAGGGATAACATAAGCTCCAACTGGTCTCATTCACCACGGCCACTAGAAAAGTGGCTGGCATCTCTTAGGGGCTCAATAAATATCTGTTGAACTATTGAAGGCAGATTTAAAGAGTTTTCTCTGAGAAAAGTGATATTAAGGCCAAGGCCTGAAAAATGAGAAAGGGACAGTAAGGCAAAGAGGGGAGGATAGAAAGAGCTTTCCATGCAGATGAAACAGCATGTGCAAAGGCCCTGACGCAAAAACGGCTGGCACATTCTAGAAACAGAGCAGACTGGTGTGGCCGGAATACAGTGAGCTAACCAGGAAAACATGGTGTCCGCCCGAGTTAATTGGGCCTCGGCCTTGAGGCCCTGCAGCCTCCTGGGCTGACCAGAAGGCAGTCCTAGGTCTGGAGTTTCCTCCCTGCTGGGGTATCTGGAGTGGTAGAAGGACCACTGGACTCAAGTCTAGAGACCTCACTCTCTTCACTGTGACCTCACCTTTCCAGACCTCAGTTTCCCCATTTATACGATGAAGAGTTGGGGCCTTGCAGCCAAGAAAGTCAAGTTCTATGCTCTTTTCCCAGAGGGGAGAGGCATTATCATTAACCAGGGCCGAATATCCAGCCTAAATATCCAAGCTGAATCTCAGCAAACCCACCATCATTTGGGATCTTTTGTTGCAAACAACAGAAACTCCAACTAAAACTGGCTTACACATATAGAAAATACATTGATTCATGTGGCTAAAGAGTTAAATCTGATTGATAAAGATTCAGGTATGGTTTGATCAAGGTCTCAAACAACTGTCTAGCCTCTCTCTCTCTCTCTCTCTCTCTCTCTCTCTCTCTCTCTCTCTCTTCCCCACCCCGTCCTCCTCTCCCGCCCCTCCCCTTTCTCTCCCCCTTTCTGTACATATCTCTCTTACTAGTTCCAGTTTTTCACTGGTAGATCCCCTCCCAGGCCTCTTGTGGCTTCAAGATGGCTACATTAACTCCAGCCCCTATGTCTTCCCAGCTACTAAAGGAAGTGTGGCTGGAAAGGAAAGTCCAAGCTGGTGGATGCTGAGGGTAGGCAGGATCAGATCACACAAGACTTTAGCCTGACAGCAGTGTAAACAAGGGCACAAGAGTGACCTGACTAGACTTGAGTTTCCCAAGGCCAGCATCAGCATGGACCCAGGCTGACTCTGCTCCCCACCTATCCTGGGACCGTGGCCCTCACTTGCAGATTTCTCCCCTGATCCACTGTGCTGCTCCATGGGTCTACCCAGACCTCTGTCAGGGCCTGGGTGCCAACTCAGGATGGAGTTTTCATGCAGGCATGGAAGGCTAGCAAAGAAGGGGATGAAAAGAGAGGAGGCTGTGAAGGAGATGGCCTCAAATGGCCAACCAATTCTATCCTGGCAGCCGCTCTCAGATGTCTGGAAGCTGAGGAGCAGTTGGCTGGGTCATTGAGGGTTCTGAAGTGAAAGAATCACAGAGAAAAGAGAATCATGTATAGGAATGTGGAAGGGCATGTGGGAACCAGTTTAACACCAGAGCTTTGGAGATGGACAGACTTACTCCCCCCAGATTTAGGTGGCAGGAAATTCTTTGACATTCCTCCCACTAGTATGTGTAAGTCCCCTGCTTCCTCTTGCATCTGGATGAGCTCTCTGATGGATTAGATCAATAGAACACACTGGAAGATTCCAGGCCCAGGCCTTAAGCAGCTTCTGCTTCCTGCCTCCCAGAACACTCATTCTTGGAGCTGAGCTTCCACTTAAGACGACCATCTGCACAGCTTGGAGAGACCACACAGGGAGGCCCTGAGACTGTAAGGACAGGAAAGGGGTCCAGCTGGGCCCACAAAGGCATCAGGTACATGAGTAAAGCCATCTCAGATCCTCCAGACCAGTCCACAATCTGCTGAATAAGACCAAGATACCCCAGTCAATGCCGTGTGGAGCAGAAGAATCGCCTAGCTGAGCCCTGCCTGAATGCCTCATTCACAAAATGGTGAGATATAAAAATGGTGGTTATTTTAAGCCACTAACTTTGTGAGAATCTTTAACCCAGAAATAAGTAACCAGAACAGCACCATCAGTTTGATAACCTTGGGTGACAATCATCTATAAAGTGAAGGTAATAAGAATGACTACCTCTTGGGTTAATGATAACAATTAAAGAGGTGATGAAGGTAAATCAATTAGCACAATGTCTGACGCAGTGTTAGTACCTGGAAAATGCACCTATTATTATTTTTAATAGTTATTATGAAAGGGTGCAGGGACAGAACTCCTGCCAGCAGGAACGAACTGTAAGTTTGGATTAACTTGGCAGTTTTGAACTAGTGGTGTCATTTGACAGTGGGCAAGAACACAGGTACTGGAAACTAAGTGTCTGAGTTTGTATCCTGATTTTACCACTTCTTAGCTGTGTGATCTTTAGCAAGTTCTTAACCTCTCTGGGCTTCAGTTTCTTTACTGGTAAACAGAGATAACTGTACTTAATGTCGTAGGTTGGCTGGGAGGATAAAATTATTTATTACATGTAGAACACTTAGAACAGTGTCTGTCACCAGTAAGGATTCTACAAATGTCAACTGTTATTATTTTTAATTATTTTAATCATCTGAGATGAAGACCACCTAAGACTTCCAGACTAGAGGATGGAAAGAATAATTACTACAAGAAAAAGCAAAAAGATCTCCTGCTTAAGACTCTGATAGTTCTACTGCCCCAAGTTGATGTTCTGAGAGACTGTCTGGGTAATAGGGAGCTTCTGGGGCCCTGGGATGCAGAGCCTGAGAGGCTCTACATAGTGGCAGAAGCACAAGGTCTTACCTTTTGAACAAGCCAAGATGAGAATCTAGAAGATTCCTCCTGAGCTCTTGAAAGATGGCAGCAGCTGACACCAGTTGTGACACCTAAGGGAACCTTCTTTTTATAACTACCCTGGCCTGCATCGTTGGCAGTGGGGCAAGAATGCATGTTTACCAAGCAACTGTAGTGGTTATTGTGGTGTTCTGCCCAGATTCTACCTTCAAAAACAAGATACTCATTCCCCATCTGCCTGGAGTGTTGGCAACTGACAGCTCACAGCTGAGTCCCTCTCCAAGAACTGGCCTCTGCCAAAGACAGCCACCTTGTCCAAGGGTAAGTCCTCTCCTTGGAGGCAGCCCACATCCAGTGAGATATAAAGATTCAGCCTCTTTGCTACAGGCAGGACAACTCTATAAGGCTGGGTGACCTTCCATCTCCCACACCTCCAATAAACTTCCTGTGTGCAACTCCCCACCCCAGAGTATGTGTCCCTGGGAACCTACCTCAGCAAGCACCTCCCCTATGCCAGGCAGCATGCCATCACGTGCCTTGCCTTGTTCAGTCCTCAACGACACTGGAGTTTGACATTGCTGTCCTCCAAGAAAACAGAGGCTCAGAGATGTTAGATAACCTGTTCAGGTTGACACAGCAAGTCCAAACCCTTTCCACTGCCACACAGTAGTCTCGACGCCTTTGCAATCTAATTCTATTTCTCTAAACATGTCTCTAATTGTTCCTTATCTGTTTTGAAAACACTTCAAGCCACTTTGGGGATTAGATTCCTTTTTTTTTTTTTAGCCCTTTTGGCCAGGACAAGCAAGAAAAAACAAGAATATGCACCCGGTGATCAGAATAGAGAAATTTTGTCTACCTGGTGTCACCTGCAGGACAGGGAAGAGCAGCTGCAGGCTGGTAGCCTGCTCTGCTTACTTGCAAGTTTCCTGTAAATGCAGCTCCTTCTCCACTGGCTCCTGAATTGCCTTCCTTTCTTGGAAGAGATGATGCTCCCAGCCTTCAACCATATATAAACTCCCTGCTTTTCAGTTTCTCTAAGAAGCAGCTGACCTCACTACTAGAAATAGTTGCTGCCTGCTCGTGGAATGTCCCTACCCTCGCCCTCACACAATCGTCTAACTCTCATTTCCCCTGAAGAGCTTACTCCCAGGGGAATAGTGCCTCTACCTTGTCTTTCTCCTCTCGTCCCTTCTTCCTCCTCTCCTTTACCCTCTGCTGACCTCATCTTCCTGTCTTCCTTTGGTCTCCTCTTCTCTTCCCTGCCCTCTCTTCCAATCTTCCCATTTGCCCTCTCTGCTCTCCCCTTCTCCCGTCCTTCCCTCTTTCCTCCTCGATTTGTCCCTCCCCACTGGTTCATGCCTTTCTTTCCTTCCTGGATCTGTGTTATCCAAGTCCATGGCACCCTGGAAAGACCTGAGGCTTACAAGTCCAACACATTGGGTTCAAACCCCAGCTTGGATGCCAAGCTTCCATTTTCTCACCTGTAAAATGGGACAAATAAGAACTGCTTCTCAGAGTTGTTGTAGAAATCCAATGGGATCATGTTGGTGGCAGTGCCTGCCCTAGGACATGGCACATGGGAGGTGCACCATCTATTTTCACTCCGATCTCCACAAGGGACATAACACAGATTGGAGTTTCCCCTGAGAGAGAGAAGGAGATGAATGAGGGAGATGACCCAGAAAGCCCCCCTCTTCTCATCAGCACTTTGCAATTTGCTGAGAGTGAGGCTGCCCCCAGGACTCATTGCCACCTCAGCACCCCCAACTCTTCTCCTGGGGTTGGGAACGATGTTTGGCACGGGCTCCTCCAGCACAAGCCATCAAAATGCCACCATGCCATCTGGTCTGCCCACATCTTCACACGGGATTTATTACCTATTCCCTTCCATTAGCATAAATAATATGGAGCTTGGGTTTCATGATGGTTTACATAATAAATAAAACAGGTCAATTGCCCACAAAACTAGTCTCTGTGAACAGTAACAGATTTAATTAGATTTATTGTACCCTGGGTTTTCTGGAGTGAGGCGGATGTCTCTCGTGCCAAGGATAAACTTCCCCATAAACCTCTATTTCTAGGAAGGCAGCTTCCATCCTCCAAGGAGACAAAAGGGAGGAGGGAAGAAGAGGGAAGGTGGAGAGAGAGAGAGAGAGAGAGAGAGAGAGAGAGAGAGAGAGAGAGAGAGAGAGGAGAGAGAGAGACTGAATAAGAAACAACATGTGACAGAGAAGGGGAAGAAGCACGGGAAGGCAGAGGTGTGACCCTGTATTACCCTTTACCTTCCGCAGGTTGTCTGGACCCTCCCCCTGCCTATATCCCTCCCCTAACCGCCTATTATGGACCGAATGTTTGTTTTCCTCTAAAATTTATATATTGAAGCCCTACCCCACCATGTGATGCTGCTTAAAGATGGGGCCTTTGGAAGGTAATAGGATTCCATTAGGTCATGAGAGTGGGGCCCACGTATTGGGATTCGTGTGGCTTTATAAGAAGAGAGAGAGAGAGATCTCCATGCTCATGCACCAAGGAAAAGCCATGTGAGGACATAGTGAGAAGCCAGTCATCTACAAGCCGGGAAAAGGGCTCTCGTCAGAAATGAAATCCACTGGCAACTTGATCTTGAGCTTCTCAGTTTCCAGAATTGTGAAAAATAAAGTCTATTGTTTAAGCCCTCCGTCTATGGTATTTGTTATGGCAGCCTGAGCTGACTAAGATACTGCCCCAGCTCCCTCAGACCATGTATATCTGAGTGAACCACTCTTCTGCTCAGAAACCTTTATTGGCTTCCCAGTGCCAGAGATCGAGTCCAGGCCCCTTAGGAGGGCTCTCACTCCCTGTTATTTTCCTTTATTTAGGCCTCATTTCTTACTATTCCTCCCCATAGCCGGTCCCCAGGTCAGCCCTCCAGGCACACACATCCACCTGAAGTTACCAAATGCTCTTTCCGCTCCCAGGTCTCCACACCTTTGCTCAGGTTATTTCCTCTATCTGAAACATTTCCCCCGCAGGCCCTTCCTGTCTTTACCAGTTGCCCCTCAAGGCTCAAAGCCCAGCTTTCTCTCCCCCTCCCCCCAGGCTGGCCTAAGTGCCCATCCTCTGTGATTTCTGGGCACCCTGTGACCTGCTGACTCTGATCATCTGTTATCTCCGGACATGTGTCCCTCACATAGACTGGAAACTCTCTGAAGGCAGTAACCAACCATGAGGGTCACTGGTTAATCTCCGGAGTCTAGAACAGGGTGTGGGCTGCAGATTCACTCTTCATCCAGAGCACCTAGCAGCTCCTGATGTGCAGTGGTTTTCAATCCATGTGCAGGAAAGAAATGATTCTCTCAAGGATTCTGGCCTTCCTTGATCCTCTGCTCCATCAGTGCCTCCTCAGCCATTGAGTGATTGCTCAAGACAAAATTTGATTAAATATTAGGAGAATTAGCAATGTCTCTGCTAGTAGTGGACATCTGTGGGGTTAGCTGTGCAGCATCTTTTGGTGACAGGTTTTTGATTTTCCTCTCACTCTCAGTCCACACCTCCAGGTTCCAGGAGTAGGTGTGTGACCCAGGACTGGCCAGTTGAGGCATTGTGTCTCCCAGGCTTGATGTCTGATTCAGGGATACCAGGTGGCCCAATGAGACTCAGCCAGGACTTGTGTGGACTGAAGAGGAAAGAGATGTTCTCTTTTTGTGCAGAAGCTATCTCAAGCTTCTGGGAGCTGGTGCAGGAAGACAGCCGTGCTCAAGATGAAGGGAGAGAGGATGAGCCCCAATATCATAGACTGAGTCCTGGATCGCGCAGGGAAGGAAGCCACGTCTATCCCCTGGGCTTTTTCTGTACAGATGAGCCAACAAAACCCCACCCACACTTGTTTCGTCTTTATAAGCTAACACGAGGGGGCTTCTGTCACTACAGCTAAAAGAATTTTGACTAATATCCTATGCTTTAGCACAGAAATTTCATTTCTAGGAATTTGTCCTAAAACAAACAAACAAACAAACAAACAAAACAGTTTGAAATGCAAAGGTTTCTGTACAAAAGTGTTCACTGATTTTCCCTCAGAGATCCACTCAGAACACAGCCCCTGTGGAAAGCCTTGCCTGCCAGACTGAAGGAGGAGCCCCTGTCACCCCATGTTCACACTCCACCTGGCAAACTGGCAAACAGTCACTTGTGCAGCCAGAATGTCCCCATCTCCTACGCTGGACACTGTGAAAGGAGGTCACATTCTCAGGAATTCATAAATGATGTAACTTGGACCTCCCACCACCACCCACCTTCCCAAGAGCCTAGCCCACCTCTCAATGCCCCCAGGAACATGCCTACCACCACCACCCATGTCACATGGCACATCTGGCTGTAATATTTAATAAGGCTCCACTGAAGGTCTAGAATAATGGTAGAGAAGCTCCACAGAATAGCCTGCAGTCACTATGGGATGTGGCTCCTCTGAATCTATAGGCTCAGCACACAGGCATGAGGCCCCTTAGTGAATGCTGTCTCCCTGGCCTCCTCCTCACTCCACAAGGCAGAGCTCAGTCCAGTTCAGCTCAGTCCAAACCCAGCTGACACAAGGCCCAGAGGAAAAGTGTGATTCTCTTTCCCTTGGCTCAAGACCCACCCCCCACCCCCCAGTCCTCATTTCCCCTTCCAGGTCCAGTCACTTCCCTGAATAGTTGACAGGGGAACGCTGAGCCCAAAAGGACCTTTCCCAAGATCACCCACCAGCCAGGCCAAGTTGGAAACCTAATCCAAGAAAGTGAGTGGCATACAGGGGTAAGGGGGTCACAGTTGCAACTGGAGGGAGCTCTGCACAGCAAAGGGATGGGGATAGGGCTGAGCCCTGTAGCAACCTCCAAGCCAAAGGTCAGCCCAAGGAGACACCAGCGGGCTGCTTGCATGACCAGAGCAGATTATGGGGTGGGAGGAAGTCACTGATTGTCCAAAGATAATTTCAGGAACAAGAGGAGGAAGCCAGTGTCACAAGTCTAACCCATCAGATTCCTTTGGGGAGCTCATCTCTGCAGAATTATGCAGCCTTCTTAGCCACAATTCTGCTAATTATTAATGCACACTCTGCCTGCTGGGGACCCATGCTGGGGCTGATAGGGGAGGGCAAGGAAGGTTTCAGTGAAAGAGGAAATTGGGCAAAGTGGGGGCCCGAGGGCTGCAAACCTGGAGAACACCTCCTTGCCCTGCCTTTGCCGCACTCCTGGCCTCTCTCTGGGGTAAGGCCAGGAGATGGAATGACCCTGGGATGGAATGACTCCTTCAGCCCTGTCACCTCAGGCTCTACAACTTCTTCAGGATCAGTGTCGCCTACCCTGACCATCTGGAGGCCTAAGTCTCCTTTGTCTAGGGGCCCATCTCTCTAGTGGGGTTCTCTTTCAAACCTCACTAAAGGTACGTCATCTGTTAAACCTGGATTCCCTGAGTCTGGGACGTTCTCCCCTGGCACCTCAGGTGATATCTCTTGGACACTGTTCCTGGTGCCAGCACAGCCTGCAGAGGTTCCAGCTGGTCGAGCCCAGCTATGACTGACAGGAAAACCAGTGCTAAAGCCTGATCTTGTTTGAAATCTGATAGAAAAATTACAACCAGGTAGATGAAGAAGAACCAAGGAGGATTCACTCCCTCTAATTATGGTTAAACACTAGATTGAGATAGAAATTTTTTCATTCAAAACTAGCGAGGGGGAAAATCAAACAATATAGGCTATGAAATGTATTGTAATATTAAATAGTGGTCGTATCTGTCTATACTAAGGAGAAGAAGTTTGTTATGAAAACAACTTACCGAAGGAAATAAAAGCACTTTTAGAAAGTCCCCAGCTTTTGCTTTCAATCGTTTTTTAAAATCGATCATCTGTTCTCTGTTCCTACAGTCGTTCCTTTTCCTGAATGTCTTATAAATGGAATGAAAAATTATGTAGTCCTTTGAAGCTGGCTTCTTTAACTTAGCATAAGTTTTCATGTCTCTTGGGTAAATACCCAAGGGTAGAATTTCTGGGTCATTGGGGAGGTACATGTTTAACTTTATAAACACCTGCTGAACCATTTTCCAAAGGGGCTGTATCATTTTGCATTCCTACCACCAATGTATGAGAGTTCCAGTTTTTCCAAATCCTTATCAGCACTTGGTATTGTCAGTTTTTTGACTTTAGCCATTCTAATAGATGTGTCATAGCATATCATTGCAAAGTTGACTCTTTAAGACAAGCGAAAAAAAGAGTAAAGTGATAAAACTTTACTCATTTGATTTTGGCCTTGGCCTTACGACTAGTTCCGGCCAATGATATGTGCGTGGAAGTGACAGTTTGTGAGTTCTGAGTCTGAAACATAAAGTGTTTCTTCTTGCCTCTCAAGAAGTTTTGATGTTCATCACGAAAAAAACATACCCTAGGTTGCCATTGGCCCAGTATGAGATAAGGAGTAGCACCACCCTCGTCAACATCTAGGTGGACAGCCTAAGCAGAAGCACCCTGCCAACCTTCAGATTTCTGTTCATGAAAATAAATATTTACTGTGGTTTATCATGATGTTTGGGGTGCTTTGTTACACAGTGTTGTCATGGCAGTAGCTGACTAATACACTAGAAAATTGAGAAATAATATTTTAAGGTTTGACAACAGAATGCTCAGTAAATAAGCTCATCTTTATGTTCAAACAGTTGAATTTTTAAATGAGAGGAAAATAAATGATAAAACAAAGGTTTAGATGGAAAAGAAACTAGTTGGCTGTGAGGCAGGCAGAAATTTTTTTTAAAGGGACTGGATAAGGAAAGATTGTAAGTAATACTTAAATCTTCATTAGAAACTTATGAAGACAACAAACTATAGTGCAGAAAAATGGAATCTGATGTGAAGGACAAACTACATATTTCAGTGTTTCTAAAATACATACAACAACAAAACTGAAGCAATTATCGAGATAAAATAGATCAAATGTGTTCTGTTAAAGAACTGAGTCTACAGTTTGCAAAGAATCACTAAATAGCAAACAAAAATATTGAAAAAAAATAAGGCCTAAACAAATCCTAGTTAAATTTAATTTTTAGGATAAAAAAAAAATCTTCAAAGTTAGCTTATAGAAAAAAGTTGGTTCCTGCAAAGAAAAAAATCAAAATTAGCCTTAGACTGGTGTTCTGGAACTATGCTATCCAATGCAGTAATCACCATCCACATGACAACTGAGCACTTGAAATGTGGCTGAGCTGAATTGAAATGTGCTAAAAGTGTAAAATACACACAGAATTTTGAATACATACTACAAAATATGATGCTGTAAAATATCTTAATTTTTATGCTGATTATATGCTGGAAAGGTAATATTTGGGATATGTTGAATCCAATAAAATATATTAATTTCATCAATTTCTTTTTACTTTTTTAATATGGGTACTAGAAAATTTTAAACTGTGGTTTGCATCGTATTTTCAAGGTACAGTGGTGCTCTAAAACAGAAATTTCCAAAAGATGGCCTGCAGATCAAATCAGGCCCACCACCTGCTTTTGTAAATAAAGTTTTATTGCAACACAGTTACACTCATTTGTTTACACATTTCCACAGCTCTTCCACACTATAATGGCAGAGCTGAGTAGTTGCAACAGAGATCAGATAGCCTGTAAACATAAGATATTTGTTATCTAGCCATTTTCAGAAGGTTTGTCAACTTCTGTTCTAGAGTCATAAACACCAAAAGGTTGTGTGGAAATTTCAAAAAATATCTTGCGATTAAAAGGTAGTGTAATGTCTAAATAAAGCAAAATTGTCAGTTATATGTCTGTCTCTCCCTTTCAAATTGGCAAAGAGACTTATTTCCTTCTCTACTTCCTCCCTTTAAAAAACATAAATTTAAGTGTATTTTAGTCCAAAGCTACAAAAAAACTAGAAACAGATCCTAACACTTAAAATAATTCAGTGGTCCATAAACACCCTTTTGAATGTGTGGTAAAATAATGGATTAGTTAACGCATCATATTGGGGCAACCGACTGACTCTTTGGAGTGAAGAGGTAAATTAGGGATTCGCCTCACCCACACCAAAATAAATTCTCGATGGATGACTAAGTCGAAGCTATTAAATTTTAGCAGAACCAGAAGCAAACATTGGTAAATATTTATCTGATTTTTGGAGTGAGGAAGGTATTTCTAAGCACTTTTCTTAGAAGAAAGCACAAGGGAAAGAATGGCAAATCTGAAAGCATAAAAATTAAATCATTATGTAGATCGAAATATCACAAACGAAATTAAAAATCAAACTAGGGATCTAGAAAATAATATTTGTAACATATGTGACAAGGAAGGTGAATACGTCTTACAAATCAATAAGAAAATCTGAAAAACCCCAAAGCAAAGGATAGAAATAAGAAATTTACGATAGAAACTACAAATAGCCAATAAATAAATAAATAAAGATTTTTTAGCGTCGCTAGTAATAAAAGAAATTTGAATTAAAGCAAGGAGACATATTTGTTGCCTGCTCTCTTAGCCAAGCTTTTAAAAAATCGTAGTACTGGGGGCAGGCAAAGATTCAGGGAAAAGGAATTTTTACCCTACAGGGAGAGTGTAAATTGTCACAACCATTTTATAAGGCAAATTATTTATATGAATCAAAGTCTTTAAAATGTCCATACTCTTTGATGAAGCAATTCCATTTATAGCAATTTCTCCTAAGGAAATAATTAGAGCTAGGCACAAAGATTTATTTCCAAAGAGGTTCCTAGCAGCATAGTACACAATAACAAAAGAATTTTTAAAAATGAAGACAGTTTACTTACGATCCCCTATGTTAGGGGATTTGTTAAATAAATTACATTACATTCATATGATGAAATGGCATGAGGTTATTAAAAAATCACATTTTCAAGTCATATTTAATTTTAAGAGAAGATGCCCAAGGTGTAAAGTCAAGTGGAAATTAAAAGAATACCGGACTGCATCGATTGTATGTGTGATATATTTCACAAGTAAATCTGCTTAATTATATGACATGTCCCCACTTCCACTCACCCCCAAGTTTTTGCCACTTCTGTCAGATGCTGCCTGGCAGTATTTCACCAGTGCCGTCTTCCTTCCCACAGGTAACATCACCTTTGCTGGACATGGTTCCTCTCATCGGATATCGTTACCTTCCACCGGTTTCCAACATCTCCAGCCAGAACCACCATCAGTGAATTGGAGTCATCCAGTACCAAAGCCCGGGTGGGACTTTTGAATTCTAGACTCTCAACTTGAAATAGCTCAATGGAAAGAAGAGTTTATTGGTTCACGTGACCAAACCATGAGAAGTAGAGGGCTATACTCGGATTACAGAAATCACTAGAGCCAGGAGTTTGGCTGAACTCCAAACCCTCGCCCACTCCATTTCCCACCTCTTCTTTTTTTCTCGAATTCTGTTCGCTTCTACTCAGACCAATCTCTCCCACACGGTCGGGAGGTTGCAACCAATAAATTCTAGGCTCACATCTCAGGGCTTCGCCTTCAGAAAAGATTGACTCTTTCCCCTTGGTTCCAATTTTAAATTCTTAGGAAGGTTCCTGAATGGCTGGATGTGGGTCACGCATTTTCCTATGTGGCTATAAGGTGGAATCCTGCATTTGGCAGCTCCCACTTGAATCACAGGGCTGGAATAGGAGAAGAAGCAGTTCCCCAGAAGGAGGGCAGAGTGGCAAGCAGGCGAGTCGAATTCCTCTCTCCTAGAGAAATGCCAAAGAAGTGCTGTCAATGTCCCCAAGGTCTTGTGGGGATTTTAGTCACATTGCTCTTTTTATTTTTGCTCAAGTCCCCTCCTTCCTTCCCAAGTACATACACAAGAGTCCATGGGAATGGACTTACAATCTGACTTACAATCCATGATTGTTCAGCCTCACCTCTCCCATATGGCCCCAAAGCTCTGAAACGCAATGATTCACTGCATGGCTTCTGCGTGCCAAGTATTCTAAATACTAAGGTCCCTCCCTATATCCCACATGCCCCAGCTCAGCAGGTGGGAGTACAAATAGAAAAGCATCTGTTAGTATGTTTCCAATTATTAAGGGCCCACCAGCTTAATAGTAGGATCCAGTGACTCCATCTTGAGGTCTCCGTCCCCATGTAGCCTGCATTATTCAAAAGCCCTAGGGGCTCACGAAGTCAAAGGGGGTTAGAGAGAGAAATAGGATGACCCCCCAGTTGAAGACTGGTCCTGTCTGCCCAGCAGAAACCTGTCCACGCAGCAGGTATGAATCCTGCCAGCACCACTTGGACATCCAGGGTACCAGCTCTTTTATTATGCACATAGGCATGCACACGAACACACACACGCACGCACGCACGCACGCACAACAAAAGGTCTTGTTACCTCTTGATAAGTTTGCCTGCTAGCCTCATATTTAAATTGCTTCCCCAAACAAAGGGGGTCTGCTCCATTTTTGTCTCTGTCTGTATGAGAAATAGCTGGTGAGTTCTGGATT
This sequence comes from Pteropus medius, assembly GCF_902729225.1. Taxonomy (NCBI): domain Eukaryota; kingdom Metazoa; phylum Chordata; class Mammalia; order Chiroptera; family Pteropodidae; genus Pteropus; species Pteropus medius. Next base: position 2,056,498 of record NW_024353787.1, read on the forward strand.
TGAAAATATTGTAGTTGGTACCTCATTATATGTATTGTTATCTCATTTCATATTCTCAACGACCAATGAGTTGGGCACTATTATCCCCCATTTTATAGGTTAGGAAACAGAGAAATGGGCCCAAGTTCACCCACCTACCAATGGTGGATCTGGCGTTCACAGATGCCGAACTGTTCCTGTCTAGCTGCCTCTTCCCTCAGGATAAGTTTTCTCCCAGGAGACACTTCAGTCCCTGGAGAAATGGCGGTGGCCCTGTGCCACCTGCTCATCAGATATGCTGGAGAGTGACTAAATCCCAGAGTTGGACATGGCTCAGGCATAAGCTGGGACGTCTTATGATCACAGCATGTATGTCCAAAGATGAAAGACTGGGCAGCACTTGAGTAAGAGGCAGCCCTGAGCTCATCTCGCCGCACTGGATGTTCTAGAGATGCCCATCTGAAATGAGCCTGAGAGCCTAAAACCAAGGCTGCGGCGAGGAGGCGGGGGCGGTGGGGCGGGGGGTGAGGAAGAGGGACAGAGGAGGAATTTAGTGGAAGACCTGAAGGTCTGTCCCTGGCATAGTCAAGCTCCACACCGCGACCTGTTGCTGACCAGTGCCTTCGCCCTGCATCCCAGCCACTCTGGGTGGGAGTGGGGAATGCGCTGGGTAGAGGAAGAAACAGAGTGAACCACACAACCCGGCTCTTCTGTCAAGTCCCTTCGGCAGCGCCCCGGACAGAGCTGAGTACATGGGAGGACCCATTAAAAACTGGCTCACCCCAGGAGATCCTTACCCAGGAGGGCCAGACGGGCGGCCAGGGCAGACCCTCTTCTTCCAGGACCTCCCAGGCCCAGGCAGCTACAGGTGGAGGCTGAGCTTGCCTCCTTCCTTTCTTCCAAGCCCACTGCCCCTCCCCACAAAGAGAGGCTTGGAGCTAAAATGAAAGGGTCCTCACCTCCTGCTCACCCTGTAGCAACCCTACACCCACCTGAGTGTAGGGATGAAGTTTCCTATTCAATTAACCCAGCACATAGGAAGTGAGGGTGGCTCCAGTGTCAGGGGGTGAGGAAAAGAAAAAGCTTCATGATTTTCCTGCTGGCTCCAAGATGAAGGAAAGCCTATAATTCTCCACCAGGAGCCAGAGCCCTTTCTCACCTGTGATAACAGTGAGGCTTTGTTTTCTTTCATTTAAACTCTCCCAAACTTAATTTAAAGTTTCTCTCTTTTAAATATGTCCCGACTGCAGAGTGAACAGTGATGCTCTGCCAAAAGAAAGCGGAGAGAGAGAGATGATCGCCTGAGCAGATATTGCCTCGGCTTAAATGAAAAACCGTGAGAAAAGGGAGAGGGAGAGGGAGAGAGGAGAGCAGCTCTGGGGCCAGGATGGGGAGCACAGGGTAGAGGGTGGTCCCCAGGGAACCCAGATAGGCCCAGATAGCTCCAGTCAGCAACCCCCAGCTCCCTCCTGCCTCTCCTCTCTGCCCGTTCCAGACGACATAGGGCCAGCCACATCGGCAAGGACCATCTGTTTCCACAGCTGTGCGAGCCTGCTGCCACCAACCTCCAGCCTGCCTGCCCAAGACACCAGAGGGTCCCCTTCAGGGCTGTGCCCAAGTTACACCATAGCCACCCAGTCCCTACCCAGAAAGGTAAACCCAGAGAGGAGGGTTTACCGCAGCCCCTCAGTGCTCAGGAAGGAAGGAAGACAGGTCATCCAGGACAGGCGCCAGGGTGTCCCCGGAGCCACACCCCACTTACACTCTCCCCAGAAGCCTCCGATTTGTACATACACACCCTCAGAAAGGGGACATATAATTAGCCCATTAGCAGGGAAGGCTGAGGCACCAGATCACTACGTGATGGTAAGCACGTGCTTCCTCTCTCTGGGTCTCGGTGGCTTATGAATAAGCGACACAATGAGTATACGTTGGGTTCTGATTCCTCAAGACTCATCTTCTAATATCCCTCAGATTTGGGGGGTGGAGAGTGGGGTGAGGGTACCTCTCCCACACTGACTATTATCTTAACGGGAAGATGCTCTCTTCTCTCTCCTGACCCCGTGCAAACAGGGAATGTCCTGGGACCTTTGCTCACTTTCCCATAAGACTCTGGGAGGGATGTCGGGGCAGAGGGGGCAGGTGGAGGTCAGGCTTGGCTACAGCTCCACACCCCCAAACTGTGCCTGCCACATGTGTATGCACATACATGTATGCACTCACATGCATGTACACTTATGCACGCATTCCCTTTCATCTGACCCCCCCATCACTCCATGCTCCCTCTTGTCCCTGAGGCCAGTTCTCATGTTCCCTCTTAAGTCTGAGACCCTCAAAGACTTCTGGCCAGTGCCCTTTGGCTTAAGTCGCCCAGAGTTCATTTCTGTTACTTTTAAGCAGGAACCAGATTAGCCCGACTGACCCTAGAAGGGCTGGATGTTCCATCTTCGTATGACAGCCCGTGCTAACAGGCCGCGCGTTGATAAGATCAGTTGTGGTCAACAGGCAGAGAGCAAGGGCATCGTGTCAAGTCCGTTTTGAGAGAAGATAGGCTGCCCCTTCCCCACGGCCACTCCCACACTTCTCGCCATCACTAATTGCCTCTCAACCCTCCTCTCACAGAAGTAGGAGCTGTGTGTCCTTGACTGCTGGTTGTGCCTTTCCTTTGTCATCATTCAAAGTCCTCTTCCAGCTTTTTTTGTGTCCTGCAGAGATGTGATTAGTTTCTGCTGTCTCCCTCGGGGTAGAATCTGAAGGTCCCACTCATCTCGCACCCTCTCCCCCTCTCACCTCCTGCTTCTCCTGATTCTGATGGGCTGCTGTTACTATCCAGCTCTGTGAACAGACGTGGGAGCGAGCCCTCAGCTGGGCCGTCAGCACCCAGCCCTGGCCCTTGCTCACCCTTTGACCATGGGCAAACCTCTGTCTTGCTGACCTCAATTCCCTCATCTGTAAAAAGATGGACCAATGCCCCACCCACATCTCATCCTTGGTGGGAAGGGTGTGCTGCTCTGCACGGTCCAGCAGAGAGACCAAGAAGCAAACCAAGGTCCCATGACGGGACTGGACTACAGCCTCCTAGAAGTCTCCCTGCCTCCCTGCTCTGCTCACCCCATTCTGCTCTATCCTCCGGTTTCCATGCTGGATTTTGTTGCTTCTTTTCTCTGGCTCTCTCAGAAGCTCACATTACTCCAGAGGACTCACCATGGCCCCATTCATCCAGATTAGGGGTACAGTCCCAATCATCGAACAACCAGTGCGAGTGGCACACAAACCCATCAGAAGAATGCCCTGAAGCAGACCCTGGAGGCTCCCTGCTGTAAGTAACACTGGCCCTTTAATTGCAGGAGCATGGGGAGGTGACTGGGACATAAAAGAGAGGCTGAGGGAGCACTCAGGGGCATCAGCTCTTTACTAGCACGAATGTATTTCAATATATTATCTGCTGGTGCAGCCGAGCTATTTGGCTTCTCAAACCTTCTGTCATCTGTATAACCAATGTCCTGCCTTAAATCTCTTCTGTCCTAAACACTTGCAGGAAAAGTTTCTCTTTTCCTGGCTGGATCTCAACTGATATAACATCTGACACCAGAATTCCTCTTAGGGTTTGGCTTGGATTGGGGGTGCCACTTGATGGCTTTAGGATATTGAGCGCTCCAATTAGTGAGCATACGGGATTTCTTTCATTTGGAGTTTCTACGATGTTTTTAAATAAGTGTTTATGATTTTCCACTGGGAGAGGGGAAAGAAAAGAATTCCTCTTGGGGAAGCAAATGTCTTTGTATAAGAAAATACCTTGATAAGGTGCTCAGGGGTAGGTAACATCCCAAGGGTATGATTTGACAGGAGACAAGGAACTGAAAAAGATAGTTAAACTGCTCTGCATGGGAAATACTAGGCATTCAGAGGCAGGGGAGAAAGGGAGAGAGCAAAGAGGAAACTAATAAAACAGGAGGCTGATGCTTAAGTTGTGGAAATGGCCGAGGGGCTTTTGGGGATGGAAATACCAAAGTTGGGCTTTGACACTGCTGGCATTGTTGCCATCTATAAATCCCTTCTTCTCACCATCCTTTGGAAATGTCTGCTACCCACAGGGACTTTGTGTGCCCAGTCATGCTTTGTTTTAGGGATGAGGCTGATTTCTTTAATGGATCACAAAGAAAAGGATTGAGATTCTTTTCTGGACTGACTCAGGATGCAACTGACAGCACCAGCAGGAGGGTGAGAAGATGCACAAACTGAATTAATTCAATGCAAGCAGGAGCTCAGAGCTGGAAATGACGATGAGAATAAAGAGCTAATCTTTCGCAGTGCTTACAACGTGCCAGACTCTGCTCTGAGCGTCCCACAGGAACTAACTCACTTAATTCTCATCATAACCCTATGAAGTAGGTACCATTGCTTTTCAGTTTTTACGGTCGTGGAAACAGAGGCCCCGAGAAGGTGAGTTATGTGGGTCCCTCTCGCGGGGCGTAGAGCTGGGATTTGGACCTAGGATTTGCCTCTAGCCTGAGCTCCTAACTACTACTCGCACTTTATTCCTCTGTGTCTTCAGATCTACCAAGGGGCCTGGCACAGAGCAGGACGCAGCTCAAGTTCATGTTTATTGCGTGAACCAGTGGGAGAGAGGGCTGAAAAGAGAGAGACCCAGAGGGAAGCGGGAGCGTTCATCTGGGCCAGGCCATGGCTGAAACCAGGGCCACGGCAGACATTCGTCACCTCTGTCTCTTCCTCTCCTCTCCCCAGTGCTAATTCCAGTACTGCCACCTCCCATGCAGATTTTTCCTAATTGAGAAGGAAAACATCTTCTGTCTAGTCGAGGCTGCAACATCAAGGCAGGACCGGGAAGGCAAGCAGCGTGAGCTGGCAGCAAACACTCGACGCATTTCGGAGCCACTCTTCTTGCCGCTGCGGAGTGTTTAACTCTCCTTGTGTTTTAAAATGTAAGCGCCGTGACAGACACCCACTTTGAAGGCCCTGAAGAGAGAGTCCTGTCACCTCAACCAGGACGGCTCTTTGGGGAGGTGCAGAGGGGACTCTACAGCAAAGGAGCAGTCACTCTGCAGTATTGTCTCTTTGGGATCTCTTCCAGCATTCTTTATTTCGTTTTCATGTGATAAAAATTGAGATGTACAACTTGTCTCGGCAAACACGGGCGGGTGGCAGTCAGCTGGAAAGAGCTTTGTTCTCCCGCGTGGGCCGGTGATGGGCAAGAAGCAGGCTCTTAGGAAACATCTCTGAGGACCGTGAGGATGGTGCCCCTCCTTGATCACCCCACCTCCAGCACGCGCACATACACACATGTATGCATGCAATGCACATGCATGCATATATAATACACATGTGCATACATGTGTGTGCACATGCATGTACACTTGTGCACACATCTCTTCTCCCCAAAGGCAGGTCCTGATTCATAGAAACCAGAACTCCAGATCTGGCCCAGGTTCGAGGCCTGTCCCAGCAACATCTGCAGACACTTCACCTCCTCCCTAGGATGAGCACTATTGGCATTGCTGGTGTCAGGGCACTAGAAGCTGGGAGACCAGTTGGAGGCTGTGTCAGTAACCTAGGCAAGAGATGCTGCTGGCCTGGACTAGAGCAGTGATATTCACAAACAAAAAGGAAGGGGCAGATTCGAGAGATATTTGAGACATAGACCTGGCAGGACCCAGTGACTGAATGAAAGCGGAAGAATAAAAGAAATAAAGAAGTCAAAGGGGGGTAGTCACAAGTTTCTAGCTTGGGTGCTGGGTTGGTAGAGGTAATGCTGAGGAGGAAGTTGATGAACTCCGTGTTGGATGTGGCAAGCTGAAGGGCATCTGAATAGAGATGGCCAGTGGGCAACTGGATATGCAGATCTGGTGTTCAGCAGAGAGGCCCAGGCTAGAGATAAAGGTTCAAGAGTTCTCGGCACATGGATGGCAATCATAGCCACCCAGTAGATGGCCTCACCCAGGGAGAGTGTAAGGAGCAGAAAGAGAAGAAGGCCAAGTGCGGGACTCTGGGACCATCAACACTGAAGAGCCTTCTGAGAAAGATGAGATTGAAAAGCTGAGACCACGTGGAAACCAGGAGAGAGTGGTGCCTTCAAATCCAAAGACATGTCCACAGAAAGTGGGTGTGATCGTCGGTCCCAAAGGCTGCGGGATGTCTGGCTAGATGAGGGACAAGGGATGTCCAACAGATCTAGCATCAAGTACACCACTGGTAACCTTGGAAAGATCTTCATGGGAGCAGAAGACATGAGAGGTGAGGAAGTGAAGACAGGTGTTCAGGAAGCGTGGCTTCAAGGCAAGGAGAAGACAAGGTCAGAGTCACAAGGGGCCACCAGGTCTTGAGATGGGTGTTGTCGTTTGTCTCTTTGTTGGCTTATTTTTACAATGGAAGAGCCTTTAGTGGGTTTATAAGCTAAAGAGGGAAGGTGGTACAGAGAAAGAGGTTGTGATATCCAAGAGAGAGGAGCTACTCATGACGAAAGGTCAAGGGCATAGGTGAAGATTGACGGAACAGCCAGAGAAGCGGCTCCTCATCTGAGGCCTGAGGCTGGGAATGGACACAGATGAGTTTAAGAAGACAGGTTGCTGAGGGAGCCTCAGGCCCAAGCAGCCTGGGATAGGAAAAGGGCTCAGGCAGCAGTGAAGTTTTGGAGCAACCATGAGAACAGGATGGACCGTTATACAGGGGCTGAAGGGCAGCTCAAGTGCCAGTGGTGGCCCTTCGTTCATTCCAGCTGTTTACTACTCCGTTATGTGATCTCCTCTACCTGCAACTCCAAGGGAAGAAGATTCTTAAACCTTCCCAAGCCTGTCTGGGGCCAGGGAAGCTGATGGGACCATGGTAAAGGAGACAGCCTAGCAGAGGGAGAATCCCTCTCAGAGCCTCTGACAATGCCATGGGCTACCATGGGAGGCGGTGAGTTCCCCATCAGTCAAGAAGTCTAAGCCAAGAATCTCAGCTGGGTTCTGTCATGGGAATCCCCACACTGGGTGGGAAGCCCTCAACGTCCTATCCTGCCCTGGGTTCTAAAGTCTAGATCTCCTTCTGCCACCCCTAGCTTGAAAGGCATAATGCTGAGTCTGGCCAGGTCAGCACCCCGTTGACATGCTCCTAAGCCCCCCATAGCCCCACGTGGCTCTTGAGAACTCCTATATCCCTACTTCCTGGTATTGAGAAGTCCCACCCATTTGGATTCTGTTAAACTCAATTAATGCCTTCTTAATGTCTAGAACATCTCCAGGAGGCTCTGGTCATTTGTTTTCTATAATTTTTAGTGGAGAAACTAAAGGTCCAAGAAATTAGGACTTTCACCAAGATCACAAAGCCAGTGAAGGAGCAAACTGTACCCTATAGCTCTGGGTTTTGTCTCATCTGGTCCACTCTGCACAGCTGGGTCCACTGCCCTCACCTCGAAGACCTCCTGCCCGACCCTGAACAGGTGCCTTAGTTCCAAGCTGTGAAGCTGTCCTCTGCCCAAGCCTTCTCTATACAATCACTAAAACTAGCTGCCACCTGGAACCTCCAAGGACAGACCCTACATGCTGAAGTTCCCTAGGCTCTCTCCTCCCTCTGCCTCAAGGGCTGACCCAGAGAACCCACAACCCAGCTGAGTGTCCTGGCCCTTCCATCCAGGGAAACTGTTCTTTCTAGCTCACTAATCCTTTATGGGAAATATCCCTGCCTTATAGATGAAGAAACCGAGGCTCAGAAGTAAAGTGACTTCTTCCAGGTCACACAGCCAGAAGTATCCAGGCTGGATCAAGAGCCCAAGTCTCCTGACCCCCAAACTAGTGTTGCTTCTCTTCCACCCCACTCCCTCACTCGTAACTGGAAAACCAGACTTGATTCGCTCTCTAGTTAGCTGGCAGATGTCCAGATGTGGGGTCTGAATCTCCTGGACTGGATGGGTATTAATTGGCAGATACAGGTTTTCTCCTTGCCTCCCTTGTTTGGCCAAGGGCTGAGGGAGCTTAGGGATGTTTAGCATGGACCTAGGAGGATGTAGTCACCGCAGAAGATCTCTGAGGGCTGTCCAGAGACATCTGGAGGGCCACATCCTGGGTAGCCCCAGGCACTGGAGCTAGGACCACTGGGAGAGGCAAATGGGAGTAATGAGGGAGATTTTAACTCAGTCTAAGGCAAATTCCCTGTAGCAAGGATTGTTGCCCTAAAATAGAAAACCTCACTTTAGGATGGAGTGAGCTCTCTGTCACTGGTAGGCAGGGTACCCCCACCCCAATCAGGATGAAATTTCTGCAACAGTGAAAGGTCAAACTAAATAATCCCAAATGCCCTTTCTCACTCTGAGATCCTGTGGTTTCATAAAATTCAGCATGTGGATCCCAATCTCTCTCTTTCTCTCCCTCCCTCCCCCCACTAGTCTCACACTCGCATCTGTATCCTTTTTTTATGAATATCATATTTAATGTCATCTGATTAGATGAGGTGTGTCAGGAGGTCGAAAAAAAATGGATCCTGAAAGGCCCCCTTCTGCCTGTCCCCCCTCCCTCTGCTCACCCTCCCTCTCTGCCTTGAAGAAGCCAGAATAAATCCATCCCTAAGTCACAGTTTCTTTAGCTTTCTTCTCTCCCACCCCAACCCCACCTCGACTTTCCTGGCAGCCACATGCAGACCAAGACCAAAGCCACCTCGTCTGGGGTGGGCAGAGGCAGGGGGGAGAGGGGCAGTTCACTAGTGACAGGCAGTGAGACCTCAAGATGCCCCGGTGCTTCTTCATGCAGAAGGTTTCTCTTCAGGGTCATGAGCTCCTTTCTCTGCCCCCTCCCCCAAACACATGCACCAAACAAGGTCTGCATCACCATCCGTCCATATCAGCCCTTCCTCTCTGCCTTAGGCAGCTCAGGCTGCTATAACAAAGTGCCACAGATTGAGTGGCTTATAAACAACAAATGTTTATTTCTCACAGTTCCGGGGGCTGGAAGTCAGGGTGCCAGCAGGCTCAGGTTCTGGTGCAGGCCCTCTTGTGGCCTGCGGATTCACAATGTGCCCTCGCATGAGACAGAAGGGGTGAGGGTGCTCTCTGGGGTCTCTTTCATAAGAGCACTAATCCCATTCGTAGGGCCTCCACCCTCATGGCCTCCTAAAGTCATCTCCCAAAGTTCCCACCTCCTAATACCATGACTTCGAGGGTTAAGACTTCAACATATGAATTTGGGAGTACATAACATTCAGTTTATAACATTCTTTTTGTGATGATCTCAAGCTAAAAGCAGACAGTAGCATCTTGTCCCCAAGGGCTCACGTCAGCTTTAGTGAAGTCATTCACTAAACAGATGAAAAAAAAATGTTTAAAAAAAAAAAACAGCCCTGCCAAACCAGGAGGAAAGAAGCAGTGCGTGGCGCTGTGGAGGAGGAGGCCTCTCCTGTGACCTCAGAAAGAGGCAAGAAGGAAGCCAGGAAGTGAATACCCCACCCTCTCTCCTCCTCCTCCTCCTGCCCTCTGCTCTCCTACGGGCACCTCCCATTGGCCAAACCTAACCCGAAGCCAGAGGAGAGGAGCCTCCTGAGGTCAGGAATGTTCGAGGGGGAGGTGGGGGTGGTCAGGCTTGGGGCCCAGAGCAGTGTGGAGAGGGAGAGGCAGCAGTGGGCTGAGGAATGAAGACCCAGCAGGGCCAGTCTCCCACTCTCCCCGGCTCTCCCTGTCCGCCCTCCAGCCTTTCTTCCCTCTCCTTTCCTCTTGGGAGTCAAACTAATTCCTCTTATTTCTCATGCAGAACAGTTGAGCCAATTTGTCCTTACTGCCTTTATTCCAGCCAACTTCAGGCCCTCAGGATCTCACCTTCTCGCCCAGGCAGCTTATCAAGGTATTTCCCTAAACAAATACCCTAAGAGGAATTGTGCTGTCAAGTTACAGGGTAACTTTTTTTTTCATCAAAAAAAAAAAAAAAGGGAAGGAGGAAGGGAGGGAAGTATCCCCTGAGGAAGGAGTTACTAATCTGTCCCAAAAACCTATCTAAGTCTAGAAACAGAGGGACTGGCAGTTCAGCTCCTGCCAGGCCCCGGGATGGTTACTGAAGCGCTGCTTCCTCACACATGGTCCCCAGAGAAAGTAGGGTGCTCCTTAGGACCCCCATCCCTGGGGCCTTTGCCTACAGGGCTATCGTTCTTGCCCACCCAGAGCTGGCCATGACCCCAAGAGTCCCCTCCGGTTCTCCAGCTCAGAGGGCAGCCCTGCCCCGGCAGAGAGAGCTCTCAGCTCCTCCAGCCTCCCAGCAAATGGGGCTGTGAACAAAGGCACCCCGCTGAGGTCTGAGGTTCTCCTCCTTCGCTAGCGAAATACCACCCTCTCAATGTTTGGTAATGACCTTTTTAAGTCTCCACTTTCCTGCCTTGGTATTTAGAGAGCAACTTGATCTCTGGGGAAGGGACAGCACTGAATACTTATTCATGGCACTTCAGAAGGCAGCCCCCCCAAAAAAGAGAAAAAGACTCACCTCTCCTCTCTGGAGGCCCACGCAACTGCCGAGCCCTCAATCTCCCCGGCCTGCAGCGGGACTTGGCAGATGCCCAGCCATGCTGCAGTCTGACGGCTGTCACTCAGCCTTCCCATGCTGATGTGCGCGGGTGTGTACCCACACCAGCACGTGAGAATGTTTGCGAGTGTCCTTGCATGTGTGTGCATGTGCCAGCAGGAAGCTGGGCCCCTCCCGAGTTGGCACGGGCTGGGGGGATTATGAGTGTGGACACAGGACCATGTACTGGGGCTGTGGCGTGGGGAACGTGGACATGCTCGTGTGCGCACCTGTGCTGGAAGTGGAGGCATGATCATGTGTTCGTGCACAAGGGGCACAGGTCTGTTAGTGGCATATATATGTGCACAGGCTCTGACTTTACTGAGCCACCAGGGACTGCAGGCCAATTTCCACAGCAAGGGAACTGGCCACAGCAGGTAGGTGCCTGTGGGTTCTCCAGGGAGCCAGGCAGGGGGTACCCGGAGTGGGGAGTGCCCTGCTCCACTGTCCCCAAGTCCCAAGCACTTCTGGCCTATTATCTGAGCCTCTGTCTACCCTAAGCCCCCAGATTCACTCCTGCCACCAGCCCCCTGGGGCTCGATTTTCCCTTTAACCCACTCCTTGGCTACCAGGAGCTTCCAGAGTAGGTGAGCATGGCAGTGCCCAGATCCTAGTGGGCTCTTAGATGCCACCCTTCTGCCGGTCAGGGCTGTCTATCAGCCTCCCTTAACCCAGCATGCTGATTCCAGGCCCAAGAGTTGACTTCTAGCAAGTCCCAGCACAGCGCCTGGCACAGAGTGAGCACTCAATAAACACATGTGGAGTTAATAAATATAGACAACCAGAGCATATTCTAGGCAGAGAGGAGAGACTTTTTAAAGGAGCAGTGGTGTACACAGCACGTCGCATTTGGAGACTGTAGCAGGTGAATACATTAGGCAGTAGTTGGAGACTTGAGTGTGGTAGTTGCTCAGAAAAAGGTCAAGACTATAAATTTAGACTTGGCATTGTATCTCAGATGCTGTGGTGCTGCCACATCCCCTTCAGCATGAGGACTTCATTTCCCCAGCTGCAGGGAACATTGGCTGCTATCTGCTCTAGCTGGGCCATTCTTCGGGAATTGCCTTTGGCAGAAGAAGCTGCCTCACTCAAGTCAATGCCCCTCCCCAGTGCCAGCTCACATCCAGTTACTTTGCCACTGCAAGGGCACAAAGGCTGGGCAACCTTGCTTAATCCAGGATAACTCTGAAGGGCCACCCCAGGTACATAGCCCTAGTGGGATCAAGGGAGGCCTTGCTTGCTGTTGCATCCCAATTCAGTCCCTCCTCCCAGGTGCTCCGAGTCCTTCATTCCTCTCAGGTGTTACTTACACAGGCTTTCCTCGCCTCCATCTTAGCGTCTGAGACAGGCATGTTGGTGGATGGTGTTAGATAAATGCAGGGAGTAGAGGGAGAGCCGAGAACAGCGTATCCAGGGAGATAAAGAGAAGAGGAGTGGAGGAGCAGGGATAGATGAGAGAGGACCAAAGATGAACCTCCGAGAAACAAGGATTGGCGATTCTCAGACCACAGAAGGATTGGTCTGAGATCATGGAGAGAAAACCTAAAGATCGTATTGTCAGAAAATCGAAAGAATAGACTATGTCAAAGAGAAGGGGGCCGATAGCATCAGACTCCACAGAGAGGTCCAATAAAATAAAAACTGAAAAGTCATCATTGGATTAACAACAGGAGGTGGCTGATGGCCTTAACCAAGGAAGTCCCAGAGGGTGATAGGGGTGGAAGTAGATACCGCTGAGGTAAAAAGTGAGCGAAAGGGGGGGCAAAGGGATAAAGGTCTTAGACTATTCTTTGAAGAAGAGAAAGCAAAAAAAAAGATGGTACAATGGCTAGAAGTGATGTCATTATCATCATTATTATCATCGTCGTCATCGTTTTCAAGATCCAAGAGTCTTGAGCACAAACCTCGGAGTTTTCCAGCTAGAAGTCTGTATCCACTCATAACCCCCAGAGAGGTCTCAATATCTGACCATGTGGGTTTTTCTTTTGCCAGAAACAAAATTAATCCCAATCACTAAAACAAGAGGAATCCATTACTTTGAACAGAAAGGACATTTGTTACTACATGAATACCCTTTGCACAAAAAGATGGCACCAGCTGGTGACGGCCTTGGCAGACTTTTGGGGTCTCCCTGAGAACCCCGTCCATTTGTGCATTGTCACAGGCTTTGTTTCTCTGCTCTTTGGCCTTGGAGGGCAGCCCGGAAAAGAAGCTCAGTGGCTATTGTTCTTATAGTGAGGTGACATATGGAATTGCAGTCCCTCACCGAGGAACTCCCAAATCGTCCTTGCCTGCGCCAGTTTTGTTTTTTCTGTAGAACTGGAAGATGGCCACTTGCTCATTAGCCAGTCCAAGCATGTGACACAATTGCTCCTCCAATACCAGTAGGTAAGGAGGGAGTGTGAGAGGCAGCTTCAGGCAGCAGGGAAAGTCTGGGATTGGCTGTTACTGCAATACCGACTGGAAGGATGGGTAGGAATATAAACTTAGAGCCCTTGCTCTGGTGGCAAGCAGACTGAGTGTGATTCATGGCCTCACCACTCTATTAGTTATAGGAACAAAGACCTGATTTTAATACATATGGTTTATTACCTCTCATAAGAGTTAATAATGTGAGTCAGGACTAGTATGGTGGATCTACACACTCATCAGAAAATCCAGTTCCTAGCTTTCTGTTCTGACATGCATGGCTTCCGTTCTCAAGGTCTCCTCATGGTCTGTGATGGCTGCAAAATCTCCAGCCATTACATTTGCATTCCAGGCATCAGGAATGAGAGGGATAAGAGAGGAAAAAAGGACTTACCCCTTCATTTTAAGGATGCTTTTTTAAATGATCCTTATAACCATGTCTAACTTTAAAGAAGGCTAGGATATGTACTCTTTTATCAGGCCACATTGCCAGTCCAAATAAGAATGGATGGTAAGGTAATCAACTAGCAGTCCCTCTTACGGCCTTTGACTTCAAGACAATTACCTTGAGCCCTCTGGGCCTCAGTTTTCTCACCTGTAAAATGGTAATAATGGGCCTTTATTATTGTTGTTGTTGATTGGTACCACAAATGAGGGTCACAACCTCAAATGTCTACAGAGCACAAGAAAGTAATTTAAATAAGAGACAACTGAGAGCATTAGGGACTGGGGCTAACCTGACTGGTGAGCTGTCTAGAAAGAAAGGTCTCTAGTCAACCCTAGCCTCCTGTGACGATGGAAATGCTGGCTCAGCATTTCCAGATATTCCAATTTTTTTAAAAGAAACTGAAATTCAGGATTATATATTGAATCTCCCTAATTTTAAACTTTGCAATAATTCATATTCTTTTGACCCTGGGAGGGTCAAAATGCACTCATGCACACACATATCTGTTGGCTAAGAGTGGCTTTGGGGTGTTGGTTGCTCTGGCCTAGGGACAAAACCTTCCCTGTTTTTTACCTTTATTCAAGACTTCTTGATTTATTCTTGGTGTGATATACACCCTTTCCCTGGTGACAAAAGCCTATTTGGGCCAAGTGCAGTGTGGACAGGCCATCCAAAAGTCCATGACAAAATCTGGGATCTATGGTCTGACCACTACATTCCACCCTTTGCTTATCACAAACATCGGACGCTGGGCGTAACCAAACAAACGTAGGAAGAGCAGCACAATTCTGCATTCGTTTCAATCCTTTAAGCAAACGGTTGGAGCAAATCAACAAAAATTTGGATTGGAGACCTGGTTGTGGGCCACAATTTAAGTGTGGGCCTCTAGCCATGTGACTTGATCAATATCCTTCTGTAAACCACATTGGAAACTGATGGTGTGCCTTCCAACTTCCTCTGGCACACTTCCTAGTAATTTCCATTTTTCAATAGCTTTATGGACTTAGGCTCTTTTATGGACTTAGTTTGTGCCACTTGCTCATAATTACTGATTTTTATGCTCAGATTGTCTGTTTGGTCATCCTAATGGAGGGGCAAAGGAGACTCTTTGGGGTGACCTCTATGTGCATTTCAGTTTTCCTGCAGTTATCTTTGAAAGCATCATTGCCTTCCAACACCAAGCCATCTCCATCCCAAGATGTAGCACAGCTTAACCTTCAGTGAACCATTGCTTCTGTTCAGTGCAAAGTGATTTGAAGGACTAACCCGTGGTCAGTGCGTCTGCACGGTTATATTACGACACCTGGGGCAGAGGCAGTCTGGGATATTTCAGTGATTGAGCAGAATGTTAAAGTTTTATGTTCACGTTGTTCTTTTCAGTTCAACTCCAGGGACTCCAAATTCTTTCCTATTGCGCTCTAATACACGTTTTTCAATTTCTAGTCTCCCTTGCTTTCTGAGTGCCTAACCTTTCTCCTCTCTTCTATATATGACATACTCATCTCACATTCAACACATCACACTAAATGCTGTCACCCCAAACCTTGCGTTGAATTACAATGCTGCCCCAAGCTCAAGAAACATCAACACTTAAATGCCAACCTGTTAATATCCCTTTGGACCAATGGGCCCATCCCTCTAAGACTTCTGCATTTAGCTTCCCTACTTTTCTCAATTTATTAAGAGCAGTTTTTGAACTGATAGACTCTGGATGGTTTGGAATGGTGGCAATTTTACTCAAGGCTCTTTATTTTTCTCGGAGAAAATTGGACCTTGTCCACATGTCTCATGAGAAACACTCATGAGATATGTGTTTGCATATAATGACATGACTACAAAACTTTATACATTTAAAATCATCTTAGACACAACGCATTTGATATGGTCAGAATGGCACCAAGATAAACAACATTGGGTATTCAGGGCGAGCTGTGTGTGTTGGCAGCTGGAGAGCTGTGGCAAGTTTGGATTTTGCTAGCGGCATCTGCTCTAACAAAACCAGAGCAATTGTTTCAAAACGTAAATCAGATCGTGTCTCCCCCTTATTTTAAACCCAGGAGGCTCCCCATCCCACTTAGGACGAAAGTCAAATTCTTCATGCTGTCTTAAAAGCCCTGTGTGGAAGCTGCCTTTGGCCTGCCTCACCGGCTCCATCCCGTGCCTGTCTATCCCCACCACTTGCTCTGCTCCAGCCTGAGCGGCTTATCTCTGTTCCTCGAGCTGTCTGTGCTCACTCCTGCCTTGGGCACTTTGACCAGCTGTTCCCTCTGCCTAGGGCTCTTCCTGTGGTCTGTATCTGGCCGGCAAGGTCATATTATTCAGTGTCACCTCTTAAGAGACACCTTCCTGATCTCCTACACTAAAGTAACCCCTTGGACACTCTCTTACCACTCTATTTGAACTCTCTTCATAGCTCTTGTCACTCCCTAAGGTTTTATTGGTTCTTTATTGAGTTCGTTGGCTTCTGTCCCCACTAGATTGGAAGCTCCATTAGAGTCTTGGGGATCTTGCTCACTGCTCTGTCCCCAGCACCTGGTAGAGTGCTGGAACATGGTGGGTGTTCCGTAAACGTTTTTTCTATGTATGTATCATTGAAAGAAAGCGAGAAGGCAAGAGAAAAAGTAAGATGGTTTGTGCCCTGATGGAGTGCACGGTGCAAGGTGGGGGCACAGACTGTCAGGGAGACAGGGGAACAGTGGACATCAAGCCCCCATTCCCCAAGTCCTTTCTTCCAGGCTCACCACACTCATGTCAAGCCCTGCCTGTCAACCAACTTGCCCCAAAAGCATAGAGTAAGCACGTCCTGCTGTCCACTTCACACCCCTGTCAGCCAGACTCGCCTCCTCTGACGGGAGGTGGTAGAGCAGAGGCTCAAGGAGCCAGCATATCCATCACTAAGAGGAAAGAGCCACAAATTCTGAGGTCTCTGTCTGCACCTGTCATGCTCAAGGGTAAATTTGCCGTGGCCATGGTGCAGAGCCACTCCTCCCTGCTGATAGCTGCGCTGGCTCAGGACTCACTCAGTGACAAATCTGTTGTCTGCTCAGCAGCATCCACTGACCAAGGTTGGGGCCAGGACCGGGTAGCTGTGGAGCTGGAAAAATTTACAGCCAAGCTCTCCTTGGATAAACTTTGCTGAGGACAAAACAGGAAAGTCTCACTATGAATGCCAGCCAAGGGAAGGGGCTGCCCCAGAAGGGGGCATCAGCACCACTTCCCAGTGGACTCATCTCCCCCAGACAGGCGTCTCTCCTGGACAGGGTCTGGTTTGTAGCCCAGACCCCCTTACCCTCTACCCGGACCCCCAGGGGCTCCTCATGGCATGATCCCCTGTTCGCCTGAATAAAGGGGCGGACCACTTCTATTTCATTTGACCTTGAGTCGCGGTCAAGAGCACCCACTTTGGAGTGAGAGAGATCTGCACGTGAATTCTTGATCCTTTCTACACTCACCATATGACCCTGAACAAGTTGTAACTCCGAATTCTCATTTGTAAAATGGGGTAATAACGGGGTCTTTGTGAGGATTACATAGAATGCGTGTGAAGTGCTTACCTGTGCATGGTGGGAAGTAAGCACTCAAGAGTGACGTTTGTTGCTGTCATTGTCAAGACGTTATTTTCATTATCATTGTTTGCGTCAGTCTATCTACTCAGCCTAAAATGATGTTGCCAGTGGGAAAAAGGAAGCTAAGAGGCAGGACTCATCTTCCTTAATCACAAGCTCCTGTAGCCAGATAGAGTTTGGTCACTGGGGGGACAGCTAGGTTCCTAGATGACTCTCTCAGAAGCCCCAAAGATCAGCCCAATGGCAGCATCTGAAGGTCTCGGGAGCACAGAGATTTCTCAAGGGTGCATGTGTGTGTGGTTCAGAAAACAGCAGACAGAAAGGATGCCTTCAGACCCAACCCTACTTGCGCTGCTCCCCTCCAGAGCCCATCCCCCCTTTCCTGGATGTCCCATAGGCAGTCTGTTTCCCCCACAGAGCCTCTCCACTTGTTACTGCCTGCCTGGGCACTACACACACACACACACACACACACACACACACACTCCGACCCAAGCTGGACCATGCCCTTTGCTCAGACCAATCTGTCTTATTCTAGTCCCTCCCCCATTCAACCTTACCCATCTCATGTCCCAGCCCCTCAAAGCCCTGCCTTAGGTACTTTCTAAGTAGCAGCAGTTAATTTACTCAAGCCACACAAACTGATACCTGCCTCCCCAGGTAACACAATTTTCACATGGTTCTCCTAGAGTCAAAGCATTAACCAAAGGAGTAACCCTGATGGTGGAATTAGTACAAGGCAGAGCAAGGGAGTGAGAAGTAGGGGCGGGCAGATCGTGGTGCTAGTGATATCATAGCTGGCAGCACTGCCTCCTTGACCAAGGTATATGGTCCTGAGCTTCTTGAACAGGAGTTTTCTCTGCCTCCCTTCCCCGTCTCATGTGAGTGTGTTAGATGAAAGTCAGGGAGCTCCTCCACCCCTGCGGGAGCCCAGGTGAGGCCAAGTCATGCCCTGACCCAGCGCACAAGACAAAAGTCATTTCTTCCGTACTTTTCACCCCTAGAACCCAGGGCCATTGTCCATCCACTCAGCCCTGCCTGCCTGCAGTTTTCGCTGAGAATCAGATAGTGGGGAGGAGCAGGGAGCGGTTGAGTAGGGCCCTGTCCGGGCAGCTCAGGGCCTGGGGGAGCTACAGCCTGGGTTCCCTCCTTGTCAGCACTGTTCTGTCCCCTTCAGGACTGGCCTAGCGGTTTTAATGAGGATCCAGAGCCCACAAGACTCCAGGGCTTTTGGCCCTGACCACAAAGAGAAAGGAAAATAGTCCACTCTTCATGCAATGTGTTCAATTAACATTTGCAGAGTGGGTAGTGCTACCCATCCCAACCCCACACCTTGCCTTACTTCTTACAGAGTGGGCACAGGGTCCCTCCTGAGCCAGACAATGCCACACACAGCTGGTTCTGAGCTGTGCCCCTCACCGAGAACTCCTCAGTCGAAAGGACCCAAGGGAGATCCATAAGTACACGCCCTACCCGAGCACAAGCACACCCATTCGACCTGGAATATTACGCCAGCCTCAGTGGGAACCTGAAACAGAATGTTCCCTTTGTCATTCCCTCATTTTTGAGAGTCTACTGCGTGTCCCGCACTTGGCAAGACCCTTCCTTACAACCAGACCTATGTCACCTCATTGGTTCAGTGGTGGAGGGATGTCACAGAGAGATGTCTGGGGCCCTTTACAACCTGGACAACCATTTCGCTCTCCCAGGTCCAGCATGAACTTGCCTTAAACAACCCAGTTTCTACAACTACTCCCAGAAATCCCCCACCACCACCCACTGCTGTTCTAGTGTCTGGGATGTAATAATTAGCTCCAGCTCTCTCTGGCAATTCTATTTCTGACTTCTGCAGCTACTAATACCATTTCTTAAAAATATTTGGTTAAGATAGCAAGCGTGGATTGCACATCTATCAGAATGGCAAAAGTAAAAATACACTGGTGATTACCAATTGCCGGAGAGGATATGGAACAAATGGAATTCTCCTGCATTGCTGGTCGTCATGCAGAGTGGTGTAGCTGACCGAGAAAACAGTCTGGCAGCTTCTTATTAAAAAAAGTTCATCATATAACTCAGTAAACTTACTTCTAGGTATTTATTTACAGAGAAGTAAAATCTATGTTCACACAAAAACCTGTGCACAGATGTTTATAGCAGCTTTAGTCATAATTACCAAAAACTGGAAACCATCCAATGTCCTTTAACGGGTGAATGGAGAAATAAAATGTGACTCAGCCATGCAGTGGAATATTACTCAGCAATAAACAGGAATGAATTATTGATACATGAAACATCATGGATGAATCTCAAACAAATTATGTTGAGTGAAAGAAGCCAGCTTCAAAATATTCCAGGCTGATGATTTTATTTGTAAAACATTCTAGGGAGGAAAAAGCAAAACTAGAGGGACAGAGAACATACTTGTTGGGCCTGGAGAGGGACTGATGACTACAGGCTGAAATTCTTTGGGACATTGGAATTGCTCTCTATCCTGTTTGTGTGGTGGTTCCAAGACCCTATGCATGCATTGAAATGCATAGAATTGAACAGAAAATTTAAAAGTTAATGTTATTGTATATAAATTACAAATTTAAAAATAAATGGAAAATTACCTTTAAAAAAAAAAAATCCATGCTTGCATTCTTGGGAGGTGAACTGCCTGGGTTCAAGTCCCAGGTCAGCCACATTAGTTGGTTTGTACCTACCCAGCACCCATTCCCCCTCTGACGAGTGGAAAGTGCTGTGATTTTCCTCTGGCATGTCGACCCTCTGCTACTCTCAGTCCATGGCTTTGGGGCGCACTAGGCATCTCTGGGCTCCAGGGTGAGCATGTGACCAGGCCTCCTCAGCATATCCCCTCCCCCAGCCACAGAGATTAGTCTAAGAGGCAGCACAGGACCTGAGTTAGTCAATAGAGTCAGTCAATATTCATCAAATGCCTGTTTGGAAAGTAGGGGGTGTTCTCTCTATTGGAATTTTTAAAGGTGGTAACAGCAGTGCACATGTGCTGATTGTCAAGTCCTGCTCTCAGTATTTTATACTTATGAACTCATCTAATCTTCACAACAGACCCACAAGCGAAGTACTACTCTTATCCCCATTTCACAGACAAGGAAACGGAGGCCAGAGAGGCTGATTAACTTGTCCAGGGCTACACAGCAAGGCCAGAGTTTAACCCAGGATATGACTTCAGAAATGGAGCTTTAACCTCTACATTATTCTTCCCTTGAAGCAGGAGTCCATGCTGCCAATACCCAAACTGCCATAAGCAGGGAAGAGAGGAATTCCTGAAATCGTAGTTTGAGATCTTGGGTCCAGCCATTCTGGACTTTACAGATATGTGACCAATATTATTTTCTTTTATCCTTAAGTCAGTTGCATTCTGAGTAATATCACCACTCTAACTGGGTGATGTTGGGAAAGGTACCACTCTGTGCCTCAATTTTCTCATCTGTGAAATGGGAAAAATAATAGAGCGCACATCATTAGGTAGTTATAAAGATTGAATGAGTCCACAAATGGGAAGCGCTTAGCACAGTGTCAGGCAGAGTAAGCAGTCGATAATGTTCGCTGTTACCGTTAGCCTTCCAGGTTAAAACAGCCTCATTTGTCTGTCAAAAGTCACCTCCTGTCACCAGCCTAGAACCACAATTACTCTTTAATTTATTCAAATACCAATTAGGTGTCTACTACATACAGTCACTTTCAGAGCAAGGAGGGACCCCAGAGGTCATTGAATGCAAAGTTCCCACTTTCTTGATGGAATACTGAGACCCAGAGAGGACGGGACTCATACAGGTCATGCAGAAGGTTGATGATGGAGCTCCCAGGGCAGGCTCCTCTCACCACACCAAGCTGTCTCTTTAGCTGGCAGTGCTCATATTTGAACCCAGAGCTGCCAGTGGACATCACCCCAGTTCTTTCCAGCAGAGGAAGGGCCCCTGAGTAAGGGTGCACTCTGCCAAGTTCCCCAGGGGGCAGTAGGGAACCAATGCAGAAGGTAGATGTTTCATGGCTGGATGGAGCTGGCCACCCAGCTGGGAAAACCTGGGTCACCCTCCTGGCAGACCGCTAAGAGCGAGAGACTTGGAGTCAAACCCAGAACCTTCACTGGCAGCCCCGTGTGTCTTAGGGCAGGTCCCTTCTCCTCTGGGAGTCTCTGGTTCCCTCTTTATAAGTGGAAATGTCAATCTCGATGCCATAAAACTGTTTAGAGACTCTAAATCACTTATTTATTGGGCACCTACTGTGTGCTGGGGCACAATGAGTACTTGGGATTCAAAGATAAACAAGCCATGGTTCCTTCCCTCTAGAATGCCTGGTCTCTCATGGGGGGCTTTGGAGATGGAGATCTGGGGACCCAGAAAGCTCTGCACTGCCTCCACGAGGACTTGGGCTTTGTAACAATTATATCGAACACTTAGTAAGCATTTTAATACATGCCAGGCACCATTCTGAGCCTTGTAACAGCCTTACGAGTAAGGTACTATGGTTATTCCCATATTACAGATGAGGAAACTGAGGCCCAGAGACTTAGGAATTAGCCAGGTGGTCATCCAGCCCCAAAGGCCACGCTCAGGTCTCTGCAACTCTGCCTCCATGACAGGGTTTGTGTTCTCTGTAGGAGCTTCTTCGTGATCATCTCCCTTCGTGTTGAGGTGAGTTCCTTTGGAAAATTTCTGTCTCTGTGCTGAAGAGGACCAGGAGAGGGGCAAAGCCTACACCTTGGGGTACAAAAGCAAAGTGAGGAGCCGCCAAGGAGCCCTTCTCCACCATCAGCCCTGAGGTGTCTCCCCCTGGAGCCTCAAGTTTGGAAAGGGGCCTCCATGCATGGAAAGGAGCTGCTGTTTCCTTATGATGTTGGAATGGTTTGTTCCTTGATACTGTGAAAGGGCCAAAACTCAGTGTTATGAATACTGTTACCATTTGCAGGGGCTCACCGGGCATCAGGCAGCGGCTATCCATTTTGCTGATCACCAGTAACCTCCGTGTAACTTGGTGTAGCAGAACAGAGATCGAGAGCCAGGTCTGCCTGACTGCAAAGCTCCTGATCATACTCATTACACCCACTGCCTCTCCCCTGCCAGCGGTCTCTTCCATCATCCTAGAGACTGGTTACACACCTCGCGGCAGTGGGGAGCTTAAAGAGCTTCAAAGACCCATGCCTGTGGCCTGACCTCTTAATGGTCTAGATTCATCAAAAACTGCCTCTCGGGACATTGAAAGAAACATATAAAACAAGTGCTTGAGTCCATTGATAAAATGTTTGCCACCATGTTGTTCCACAGACCAAAAAATGATTTCGAAATCAATCTCACATTATAAAACATTGGCAATATAGAGCACAGTTTAAATATTGATGCCTAATGTTTTTTCGATTAGTCATGACATTATCTGTGTTAGATGATATAGTGCATTGGGACAGACCCAGAAATATGGTGCTTGTACTTCGTACACATATGCACGCAGATATACACACTCGTGTAGCTCATAGGTTTAATTATAATAAAGTTTCTTGAGAGTTTATTCTGTACCGGGTGCTGTGCTAAGTGCTCGCCGTATATCATCACACTGAGTCTCCCCAAAACCCTATAAAGTGGTTTCTACCACGACCCCCATTTTATAGAAGAAATTAAAGTGCTTAGTTGCCTTAGGTCCTACAGCAAGTCCATAACAGAGTGGAAACTGAGGCCAAAGCCTTTTGTTGTTTGCTTCACATACCTTTATCTTAAAGGATGTGAGTATTGTTCTCATTTTCAACTCAGAGAACAGTTTAAAAGAGCATTCTCAGGAAGACTGCAGAAGTCACTTCAGAGGTAGTGCCAAGGGATAGCTTTGGTCCCAGCAAAGTTTCACCAACATCTTACCTCCAGAGCTACTGAATAATAATAATAATAATAATAAATAATAATAATAATAATAATAATAGTGTTCTTAGATATGAGCAAGTGATATTTTTCTCTATCTTGTGTAAATTATAAATGGAGTCATCTTTATAAAATTTTTACTAGTTATTTTGATCAGTAGCATACAGCCTAAGTTAAAACTATGTGTTTTCTATGCAAACATAGCTTCAACACAGACCCCCTAGCCCTACCCCAAACTGTTACCCCAATCCCTCCCATTGGGAATGCCAAGAAACTCGGAGCCATCCCTATGGCGTTTCTGCACAGACAGGCACCTGCTGAGGCAGGAATTATAAATGTGTATTAACCTAGATTTGAACATCTGAAGCCACCCCTAGGAGTTTTCTGTCTTACCCAACCAGGACGGATACAAAGAAAAGATTGGAGAAGCAAGCCCCTAGCCATGGGCAAAAGTGAGACAGGGTCAAGGAGCTAGATCAGGGACTGGGGAGCCCTTGGGCCAAGTGATGCTGCAACCCTATTCAGGGGAGTTCCCGGCAATGGCTTTTCGTTCAGAAATGTTTCCCTGCTTTCTTCGCTTTACTTTGTTTCTTGGTAGTAGGTGGTATCAAAAAACCTTTAGGAAAACTCAGAATTGGTGAGCAGTCTCTCCGGGAACAGTGTCTTAGGTCTCTGTGCTCGGCTGGGACTTGCACAGGACTTGACACCTCACAGATGCTCACGATAAGTGCAAGCTGGCTTGGGTTGAGCAGGGAGGGAGGAGACACGACAGCAGCAGTTCTCAGTGATGCATATTAGCATTGCCGAGCAGTTTTAAATCACCCTTGCCCAGGTCCCACGCCTTGATTCAATTATTTGGTTAGAGTCTGGGTGTAGGTTTAAAAAAAAAAAAAAAAAACTTCCCTGAGTAATCCAAGTGGGCAGCCAGAACTGAGACCCCTGAGCTAGCGGAATGAAATGGAGCTGCCAAGAAGCACAGGGGCTGGTAAACATAGGCCCCGTCATTCACAGTAGAAGGGACCAACCGAGACTTAACTTAGAAGCTGTGCTCTGGGCGCTGCGCTAGGGACCAGGGAGGAAATAGGGAACAAGACATGGAGTCTGGTGAGTAGCTGGGGCAGGGTTATTAAAAATCTATGGCCACACACACAGCACACACACACACACACACACACATAAATAGGGGCAACTGTATGAAAAAGTACAAGGGCTATACGTGTCTTGACATGGTTGGGAAGGTCTTGGACGCTTCCTTGTAAGATGCAGAGGGTGGAACAAGAGTGTCTTCTGCAGGGGGAAGAGCATGTGCAAGGGCCCAGAGAGGAATGGGCAGCCTGGCAAATTCCCTTAAGGGACTGAAGGAAAGAAGGCTGGAATCCAAAATTGAAAGGGCCAAGTGGCCTGAAATGAGACCAAGGAGATGGCAGGAAGCCACTCAGGCAGGCCCCAGGAGCAGTAGGTACCTCATGAAAGAATTTTAGATAGGGGACCGACATGATCGGGTTTGCTTTTTTCTTTTGCAACTTTTTTGTGACAAAATTCATACAACATAAGGTTCACCATTTCTAAATGTATAACTCAGTAGTTTTTAGTGTGGTCACGCTATTGTGCCACCATCATCACTATCTGATTCCAGAACATTTCTAACCCCTCCCCCAAAAAAGAACCCCTGTACCCGTGAACCCCTGTACCCGTGAACCCCTGTACTCCTGATTCTCCCCTCCCACCATCTTCTGGCAACCACTAATTTACTTTCTATCTCTATAAATTCACCTAATCTAGGCATTTCATATAGGTGGAAGCAGACAATATGTAGCCTTTCGTGTGTGGCTTCTTTTACTTGGCGAAATTTTTTTAAGTTTCATCCACGGTTTAGCAGAATGAGTTTTGTGAAAACATACGTTTTCAGTTCTCTTGGGTGTCTACCTAGTAATGGACTTGCTAGGATATATGGTGACCCTGTCTAACTTTTTGAGGAACACTAAACTGTTTTCCACAGTAGCTGTACCATTTTCACATTCCCGCCAGCAATATATGAGAGTTCCAGTTTCTCCAGTTCCTTGCCAGTACTTGTGGTTCTCCATCTTGTTTTTTATATAGCCATCATAGTGGCATCAAGTGACATCTCATACTAGTTTTGATTTCCAGTTCCCTAATGACTCATGCTGTTGAGCATCCTTTCATGTGCTTATTGGTCATTACTGTATCTTTTTTGGAGAAATATCTATTCACATCTTTTGCCTGTTTTTAAATTGGGTCATTTGTCTTCTTGTTATTGAGTTATAAGTGTTCTTTATGTATTCTGGATACTAGGCCTTTATCAGATATACGATTCACAAATAACTTCTCCCATTTTGTCGGCTGTCTATTCACTTTCTTGATAGTGTCCTTCGATGCTCAAATGCTTTTAATTTGTTGAGATTTAGTTTATCTATTTTCCCTTTGTTGCTTATGCTTTTGGTGTCATATTTAAGATACCATTACCTAATCCAAGGTCACCAAGATTGCACCTTTGTTTCCTTCTAAGAGTTTTATAGCTTAACACTGACATTTAGGTCTTTAATCCATTTCAAATAAATTTTTTTGTATTGTGTGAAATAAGGATCCAAATGTATTCTTTTGCATGTGGATACCCAGTTGTCGCAGCACCATTTATTAAAAAGATTATTCTTTCCCTGTTGAATGCTCTTAGCACCCTTGTCAAAAATCACAGATGTATGGGATTATTTTTGGACTTTCAATTCTATTCCATTGATCTATATGTCAGTCCTTATCCCAGTACCACAATGTCACTTTATAGCAAGTTTTGAAATAGGGAACTATGAGTCTTCCAACTTTGTCATTCTTTATTTTATTAATATGATATATTACATTGATTGATTAGGTTTATATCTTGAAAGGACCATTCCACTATACTATTTTTATAGAGTCAAACTAAACAATATCTTGTTTAGGGATATATTGTTTAGGAATCACATTTAAAGCAAGAAAGTAAGGAAATGATAGAGAGAAATTTTGTAAGAGCAGTGTCTTCACGGGGATGAAGGCCAGGAAATTAGCCCTGAGAGAAATTCACAGGTAATTATAACGGTATTAATCATGTTTAATTTTTTAAAGTTTTCTGGATACTCCAAATGGGGAGACATATTCCCTGCTCAGAGAGCCTAGACAGTCTTCAAGTGAACATATTCAGAACCAGTTACCAACTTCCTCCCTGAAATACCCCCTCTTGCTGTATTTTCATCCTATAAGAAGTTCAGTTACTCACTGAGCATGTGCTATTTAAAAAAATGACTGTTTTACGGAACCCAAATTCTAAATTTAAGAACTTTTCAGGGCAGAGGATTACATATATTAAATGGTGACGTCTACTGGCAGAGTACAATAGTACACCCCAGATCTTTTAGACACTAAATACTCAGGCAAAAAAAAAAAAAAAAAAGTTTTGGAATGTCATACTAAGAGTGTAAATAGGTGAAGTTTATAAAGCCTGAGCAAAGCAGGGTATGTGCACCTAAGAGCAAAGTGCTATGGCCCTCTAGAAGTCTCCCTGCACACCCATCACAGTGATCTCAAGTGCTGACTGTCACTTGCTTTACCAATATTGATAAAATGCTTTATTGATAGATATGCTTGAGTTCACTTACTCTACAAGAACAACCTAAACGGCCTTCAGAGAATGACCAGTGTCCTCTGCTTCCAGATTTGAGCTCTGGCACGATTTCTAAAGAAGCAGCTGTGATTGTGATCTTTGGTATTGCTTTCAGAGTTGAAGCACGAAGTCCCAAACAGTTCATGGCTAACTGGTTGAGATTATAAATGTTGAATCCAGACTGTCCAGGCTTGAATACCAGTTCTGCCACCTACTATCTATATGATCTTGGGCAAAAGATTTAAATTCTCTGTTCCCTTGTATGTATAATGAGGGTGAATATGAAACCTACCTTTTAAGATTTCGTGAGGATGAAATAAGATAATGCATGTGAAGTGTTTAGATCTTAAGATTACTTTGACATCAGATCCCAAGTGGTCTGGAATCAGTGGTCACCGACAACTCAATGGGAGACTGTCAGGCAGTATTTTATCAATCTGGAGCATTTGATCCTGTTGATTCTCCTTTCCATCCTGGGCTTTTACGACATCACATTATGAATGATCAATACATGTTAGCTACTACTTTCTTCCAGTTTCTTTTTCAACAATAAGAGCAAAGCACTTATATGGTGTTTATTTTGTGACAAAATAAGAATGTTGCACTTGTTTACTCAATCTTTATTACAACTCTTTTGAGAGGCACTGTTATTATTCCATTTTACAGATTAGAAAACTCAGGCACGTGAAGTCACACAACTAAAATGCAGCACAGCCAGGAGCTTGTGCACATAATAGCTGCACAAGGTAGACCTCTAATCCATATTGGGGGCATAAAACAGGAATGGCCAGACTCCACTGTCAGTCTCAAATCAAGCATAAGCTGCCTCCCCTTTATTTCCCTGACTTTCTGTCCATGGGCTGGACACTCTGCAGCTCTCCATGCCTTCTCTGCGACAGCACCCAAGACTGCTTCCTCTCTGGCAGTTTTAAGTAAGCAAGAGCCACTCCAGAAAGTGTGGAGCCACCTTACCTTGCTAGGCTGAGCCCTAAATCTGTGTCCCAGGAATTACAGAAAGAGGAAAAAGAGAGGAGAAAGAGAAAGAGGAAGAAGGAGAGAGGGAAGATAGTGATGTCAAGGTGGTCACAGACACCCAGGATAGACAACCAAGTTTTGTTGAAGTCCCTCAAAATAAAACCCAGGAGATTTTATTTCCTGGATCATGGTTGATTTGAGATTGAGAAGGAGAGTCTGGGGTCTCTCTAACATTTACTCCAGATTCAGGGCACAATTATTAGAAATTAAGAGGGACTAGAGAATGCAGGATTAGAAACAGTTCCCAACCTTTAGAAACAAATATTTCATCAGAGTAAAAACTAAAATGCAAGGATTCCAGGTGCATCTTCGTGGCTCACCTGTGTCCTTCATTTCCACTGGTAACCAGACTCCACACCCCAAACACTGCAGCTACCTCTCTGCTGGTGAAGCCAGTCGAGGCAGACAGTTGGGGGCTGCTTCCAGCTGTGAGTCAGTGACAGTTCCTCAACCCTGAAGGATGTGGTGGTGGAGACCCCAGCCTCCACTGGACTCGAATGAATGGAGAGAATGTTTTAGACTCAGTCACTTCTTTCTTTACTCAGGGACTCGCAATTTCTCCTCTCTTTTCATTCACTAAAAACTTCAAGTCTCTTCTTTCCTTTTTTTTTTTTTTTTGCCTTTTAAAAAACTTTGTCATTTCAGCAGGCGTTGTGGGAGGATTTGCCAAATTGATAGCAATTCTTGGTGCTAATAAAGTGTCAATTAAGATTGATTGTGCTGCCAAGAGCTCAGGGAGGCTAGTGGTTTATGCTAATGTTTTAAAAGTCTATTTCATATGCCTTTATGTTGAGTCATTTCATTAGGCTTATTAAGAGCCCAATTGATACATTTCTTGTTGACTCCAAATATTCCTGAGGTGATTAATTCTGAACAATGGGGTTAATTAGTCTGCAGACTTTGGAACACTTCTTCAGTCCTGAGCTTAAGAAACCAGTTTCCAGGGAATGTAATCTCCAAAAGAATTACATTCCTTTCTTCTAAAAGAAAAGGAAAAAAATTCTCCCTGGGGAAGAAAGGATGGCTGTGATCTCACAGAGAGTTAAATGAGAGCTAAACTCTAATGGGCCTCTGTGGTTTGGTTTGTTTTTTAATGCCCCCCACCTTTACTTTCTGACTAAGTCGGTAAATAGCTGGAATTTGGGAGTGGGTCTATCTGACGACAGGACACAGGGACCCATAGGAGGAGACCAATCTGGGGAGCAGCAATGGGGGTCTCTTTTCAGCCCCCTGAATAAATGTGTGACCTCATCCCTCCTGCCAGCAGAACTTTAGCCTCTGGGGCATTCCTTCATCCATAAAATGGGGACAATGGCATCTGCCCTCCCCCAACACCCCAAGCTCTGCGAGGGTGAGATGAGATCACACGTGTGAAGGCCCTTTGAGAATAAAACCTTTTTCTTTTCTTTTTTTAACCTTTGAGAGGTTTAAAAAAAGGGACCCATTTTAGAAGTGGGCTTTTTTAAACTCTTTTTTTATATTATTATTCCCTCATGAAAGGGTTTCTTCTTGTAGCTGGGATTTTTCATCTCCTGCTAAAGAGAGAGAGAGAGGGAGAGAGTTTTAAAAATAGCTATTTTAATGAAAAGAACAGCTCCCCTGAAGAACCGGGCAGCCCTTTCTGTGGGCCTTGCTGCCGAAACTCACGGTCTAAATTGATTTTTCCCCCCCTCTTCTTTAAAGGTAAGTGATGAAATACCGTGGGTTTGAAAGGGCTGACATTTTGGGTAGCAATTAAACTCAGTCCCATCTAGCCATGCGGCAGCCAGTGGCGGGCCGCTCGTTATGGCAGAGAGGAGTACGCGGTGGGCCGAGCCGCCTCTCAGAACAACCCAGGCTGCTGTCCGCAGCCAGGTAATTAGATTTAACAAGCTGGCCTGTCCCCCTCCTTTCTCCACCCACCTGGCTGCCCGCCTCACACCCCCTCACCCATGAGACATGGACAAGTGTCGGATCCTAATCACCGCAGTGATAGACATGGGAGATATTAATGTTGAGTTGCTGACGACCATACCCGAGGCAACAATAGTTAGGAATTCATGGCAAATGGAGATGGCAGGGCTGATGTGTCATTAGAGTCAGCCCAAGGGCAAGGTATTTCCAATGGGTCAATGGGATGTGATTGGAAACACAGGGGAGGGACCGGCTGGAGCATTTGACACGCGTTCCCCTCCCTGTCCAGGTTGTGTTCCTATGGAAATACAGCTATATCACGCTTCCAGCATGTTCTTCTCAGGAAAACCCATTTCCCAAACCCTCCTCCGGTGGGGACTTTGTGATCTCCCCATAGAACCCTGAAGACACCAGCTCGGTGGTGAAGGACTCACCTGTGGAGAAGGCTTGGAGAGCCTGAGGTGGTGGGGGACACCTTTCTTTTGTTCTGCTCTCCAGGTGGCTCTGCAGCCAGGACTGGAACCACCCATCTAGATGCAGGCCAATGGCATGCCCAGCATCCAGACCCAGGGTGGGCACGCACCTGGCAGACCCCGGCTTGTTCATGTCATTGGCCGAAAGCTCCCAACTTCATCCAAGTGGTAAAAAGCCTCAAGCAAAAGACAATCCAATCAGTCTGCTATTGTCTCTCAGCCGCATTCAATAGGCACAGCGACAACCAGGGCAGCGAGATGATCAGTGCTCCAGCTGGACACTCCTCCAGAGTTGGGGGGAACTGGAAGATGCGGACCTCAGTCCTGAGCCGTCCTAATTCCCTTTTCAGCACTGGTGTTTTTGTCCCTCTCCAAGTCTGCCCATCTGTAAAAAGGATGGGTAGGCCAATTTGAGCTCTCCATCCTCCTCAGCCTGAAATACCAGTGGTTCTGCAAATCTCACCCTGCTGACTGCTCCTGAGTGAGCCACACACAGGAACTCTTACCACTAGGTGGCACACCCTCAATCCTCCAACCTCCACCTGAGCCTTTGCCCTCACATGAAACGGCCTCGACACCACCCACATCTCTGTTGTTGAAGTCCTGACCCTTCTCTAGAGGCCAGCTGGTTGGGTGGAGTTTCTCACCAAAACCCTCTAGAACGTCCCCAGCCAGAAGCCCCGTCCTTGCCCTGGGCACCTAGTTCAGCTGTCTCCCAGAATGTCAGTGGCGATGATGACTGGTGCAAATGGCCAGTTAGTGATGACAGAGCACCTGGCTTTGCAGGACTCCCGCTCAGCCCTGATCTCATTGGTTGCGCCCAGCAAGAAGTCACAGCCACTGTACAGGCACCCACTGTACATGAGGACAATGAAGTCACAGGGTAAATTGACTTGTCCAAGGCCATGCGATTACTAATGGTCAGAGCCATTATGACCATGGATGACTGATCTAAGCCCAGGATTCTCTTCTCATCACCCAAATATTTCTATATGTTATTGTCTGCTTGGTTTTGAGGCTTTAACAGATTGTGGCTCCCCCAACCGTGCTTACACACACACACACACACACACACACACACACACACACACACACACAAGTGCCTCTCAAGTCTTCCCTCCCAGGAAATCATTAATTGCTGGCTTTGTTCCAAGTCTCTGAACTGCATTCAAGACCCATGTAACTTGAGAGGCGTGGGGGGAAAAAGAGGTCTGGGTTACAAAGGAGGGTGATCAACATCCCCCACCAGCAGTTGCCCAAAGAATAAGAGTCACAGTGAACACAGCCAGATACCAGCCAGCAGGTAGAAGGTGAGAATCCGTTAGGGAAGACTCTGCAAGAATGAAGGAAGGAGCTGAGGCAAGGAGGGGTAAGGGGAGCCCAGGGAGGAGGAGGTGCCCAGCATGGACTCAGCCCTCCCAGGTGCCGGGTCCCTTACAGATATCGCCCCATCTCCACACTTTTAACTGAGGGGAAAAGAAGTCGGGATGGGAGGCAGGGATGTGCCATCCTCGGAATCCATTATCCTCCCCGTCCCCTGCCTTAGGAGGGGCAGCAGATCCAGTGGGAGTAAGGGTCCCATTTGAGAGGCGTCCAGGAGACGGGTGGGAGTAAGATGAGGCAGCAGTGTGGAACGGCCTCTAGAATAATTAGAGGGATGAAAGATGGCCAGTTTCAATTCTCCCCAACCCACCAGCATTTTCAATGAACTGAGCGCCTCACATCAGGCACTTTATTTCTCATTTTCTTATTTCCTCCTAAGATCTAGTCAGTGAAGTGGGAGTCAAATCACTGATCTCTCAACTCCTCTATATCACCTGTGCCCAGGACAGCAGGGCATAGTAATCCTTTTTTACGTTTTTACTTTTACAGCCCAGTCTTACTCAATCATGAAAGACCAAGAAGTGCAATCCTACTGTGTGCCCAGAGGTACCGAACCAGAAGTATCCCTATCACTCCCTAGGGAAATGATTCATCTGGTGGTAGACTGGGGAGAAGGACCACAGAACGGAGACAATCCCCTTGGGGCTGCCTCTAGAGGAGAGACCTACAGTTGCCCAGTTCTGTCTGTGCCTGAAGAAGCAGGTTTTAGGGGGCCCTACTGTGGCCACGCTTCCAAGCCACATGCTCCATGACTCTATCTGCCCAACTCTTGAGTTATTGCTCAGTTTGTTCCAAACCGCTTGGGGGACAGAGTATAATTATTGCCCCAAGCCCTAAACAAATAAATAAAACGTATTATCTTGTTTTCTCATCCGTTCAAGGTGAGATCATAACAAACGATACGTGAAGAAATGTCCTGTACTGATGACTATGGGATGAGATAAGATGGCAGAGGTTTTGGAGCTAGGAAAGGGGATGAGTTGGAAGGGGGATGAGATAGGATGAGAATATAAAGGTTTAGGAAAATATTAGGATTGGATTTTTAGGGGTGGGATGGGATGGGATGGATGCGATGAGACAGGACGAGACAGAGACACCAAGGCCCAATGGCAGAGAGGTCCCTCTGTGCAGAGTTAGGCTCTCATCTCAGGACACGACCTCACACCTCATGTTCCCGGCCAACTAGGGTGCAACCAGGCAGCCCCTTCTCTGATTGCTCAGCAAGTGCCAGAACCGAGAGAGAGGGAGCGGACAACTCTTCAGGAGACTGGCACTGGTCCCAAGCAATCTGTTCCCAACTTCCTCCTGTGTGGGTGGTGGCATACATCCCCAGCCAGCCCCCACACCTCTCACCAGCCGTCAACGCGCCCTCACTCTCTCCTTGTGTGTGTTGTCAAATCTTCCCAATATAGCAGCCTGGAGTCTGTCAACAGTTCTGTTCCCTGCCTACTTCCCTTGCCCAAAGGATGCCAAGTCTGCTGTCCCCTCCCTCAACGGGTGCATCTCCCATCATGCCTCATCCTCAGCACTGGCAAGTGGAGACACACCAGCTCCCCAGAGGAAGTGTGCTGGAAGATGCCATTCCATCTTTCATGGTCTGGGTTACCCATCCTGTGCCAGGACACATTTGAGTGACATTAAGAAAGACTTGATGATTGATTGCATGGAGGAGGAGGGAGAGTGCAGTTGAAGGTGACACTCAGATTCCTGACTTGAAATGACTCAGGGAAGATGGTCCTGGTCACTGAGCTGGGTGACCCCAGAGAAGGAGTGGTCTAGGGATGGAGAAAGAGACAAGAGCTTGAGATCTAGAAAGTCTGAGGTGGCTATGGCCTTCTAATGGGGATGTCCTGGGTCTATACACAGACTTGAAGCTCAGAAAAAGTTCTGGGCATACAGATGGTGCCAGAAGCTGAAATTCAACCATCCACCGTAAAAGTCAATACACACCTACTTGGTCCAACGGCATCAGGCAAACAGGCATTATGAGTACAGCAATTCTAAGGACTCACTTTACAGAATTCCCCTGGGTACCCTGCAGAGGGCTGCCAGGCCTGAGCCCGGAGCTGCCACGTGAACCTCCATCCCCAGGTGTCTGCGACTGTCACAACAGCTGCCTTCTCTTTCCCTGTTCTGTTCTGTCTCTGGGCAACAGAGAGTGACCTGGTCTGAGCGTCAGGAGCCCTGGATCTCAGTGCTAGCTCCATCAACTAACATCGGCAATCTAAACAAGTCACTTTCTGTCTCTCAGCCTCAGTCTCCTCAATTTTAAAATGGGACCAAAGACCCAATTTAGGGTCAAATAAGGCAGTGCCTGTGGATACTTTACACATGTAAGAAATTGCAGTGAAAACTGCCCAAAGGTCTGGCCAGTCGCCCTCAGTTCTGTCTCTCCACTCTGATCCCATTAATTGCTGATAGTTCCTGCACCAGGTATGTGTGGCACGCCATCCCCATCCTTTGTTGCCTCCTCCTGGGAGGCTCCAAGATACTGCTTCAGTCTCCTAAAGCTTCCACAGACCCCATTCCTGTCACCTATGCTTCACCAGATGACCCCACAGGTAGCAGACACAACTAATAACGCTCAGGTGGTGATACTTACTGTAGCATGAAGCATCCCCTGCTTAGCTCCCAAAGTTAGCAGGAAATGATGGGCAGAGGGAATCACGCTTCGCAATGCATCTTGAGCAGAACATGTGTAAGGATCCTTTACTTGCTGATCTTGACTGAGACCCCAATGAGGTGATCAGATACCTCTTTTCCTCTACTGCCCTCCAGCTCGGACACTATCTCATAATGACCCCTTCATCGTGCACACCTGAGATTCCATCTTCACCAAGATGCCATGGGAGAGGTGAATTTAAAGCAGAGAGACAGGTGCGGTCCTCCTGGGGCTACCTCTGCATTTCAGGAAGGGGCGTGGGAGTGGGAGTTGCTAACCGGGCCCTGAAGTTTAGCTCATACATCTGAGAAATGGGTTGGTGCCTTTGTGCCAAAGGGAAAGTGTCAGATACCCCCGTGGGCTGTGGTAAGTGCATATTGCTGTGTCTGCTCTGAACTTATGTATTCCCCCAGAAGAGAAAGCCCTGCATTTGAAGAATGTTTCTTCCTCCATGCCAACACACACCATGGGCTGCCAGTCAGAGGACCCCAGCCCTGGCGACCTGGGTAGGGTATGATCCAATGCAGGACAATAAAAAGTTCCCTCCTGAGGTTTGTCCAATCAGAACCAAAAGGAAGACAGTGGATCATAGCCATGGTTCCAGTCCCTAGAAAGAGCCAATCTTCAGGAGAACAAAAAGAAAAAGAAAAAAGAAAAAGCCAACACACAGAAGAGGGACAAGAGAGGAGGGAAATGGTTCTAATGGCTTTTGAGTTCCTGGTTGCAATTGTCCCTGAGACCCAGGTTCTGTGAGCCAATGAAGTTCCCTTTTTGCCTTAACTGGTTGCAGTGGAGTCTCTGTCACTTGCAACCAGCAACCCATTACACTAAGAGATGCTTTCTCGCCACCAACTTTCTGGAGGCAATTCCTATATCTTTGCTGTCTATTCCAGGCCGCTCCAGGGGGTGTGGCCTAGAGATGTGGAGCAGGGCAGACTCGGTGACCAGACCCTTTCAGCCAGGGCCCCTCTCCCAACAGATAGAGAACCACCTGCCCTCTGTGCCAGCCCCTTCTAGTTCACACTCTGCTGCCCTCTGCTGCCTCCCGCTGGCCACAAGCTGCCATGTGCTCAACTCCTTAGGCCCAGGATAGTTTGAGAGCTATTTCACAGGGGCCAGAATTAGGAAGAAGAAGGCACAAGTCTAAACAGAGGCAGCTTCTCACAGCTCCATCCCAATAAGAATCTTAACTCTGAAAATAAGAACTAAAAAAAAAATCCCTACTATTACATGCAGGCTAGGAATACTCCTGTCTTCCTGGGGTGAGAATAACGTAGTAATCCAAATTGGGAGATGGATATGCAGATGTTTTCTTCCAAGTGAGAACCTCTAGGCAGGTTTCTCAGGAGGCTGAAATAATGAAATATAAATACAGAGAGCTGATAAGGGGATCTGAAGACCCTGAGAGAGAAACTGAGTCAAGAAAACAATAGAAGTTAAAGGAAGAGTGAGCAAAAGCTACAGTTTAGGCCGAGAAGGGTGGGGCGCCACAGTAATTCCAGTGCCTGAGAATATTCTAAAAAGCAGATTGAGCCCCTAAAACAGAGCAGCCTCTCTGGACCCATATGACCCACAAATACTGAGGGAGGAAAAGATAAGTCATGTGTTCTAGCTTACAGAACACTTTAGCACAAAATATTGCATTCGATTTCACACCACCTGATGAGATAACGGCTATTGTCTTCATGTTCTTTCTCACAAGGTAATAGAGATTCTGAGAGATTTAGTGCCTTGACCAAAGCAATCTGTCTAAACAGCAGAGCTTAGACTCAAACCCAAAGCCAACTCCAAGGACAGGGTGCTGTCTGCTGAATGAGACCACCTCCATGTGAATGGGGCTATATGTATGCTGATCTATCCATACAAAATGAAAGCACAGGCTTCTTTGGAATCAAGGAATGGAACCAAGGTTCAAATTTTGACCCTGCTCTTTACGTACTGTGTGCCTTTAGACAAGTTACTTAACTACTCTGAGTCTCCCGTGTAGGTATACGTCATGGAGTCATTTTAAACATCATATGTCAATGTACATAAATCACTCAAAGTGGGGCTTAACATTTAGTAGGTACAATTATAACGTTCGCAAAACTTAGCATGTGCATACTTCCAAGCGCAATGCTCCCATGACATTTAGTCTGGTTTTGAATTTTCCTAGTGAAATCAAATCCAAGGGGTCTACCTCATCTCACCGTTTTAACGATAGCAGAGAAGACCCTAGGGACACCTCATCTCCAAAGCAAGTAGATTGCTTTAATCCTTATTGTATGCATGAGAAGCTGAGGCTCAGAGAAGTTAAGTCATTTGTTCAAGGTCACACAGATAGAACCAGGATATTAACCCATATCTCTCTGATTCCAAAGCCCTCACTCTTTCAATCATGTTCACAGGCTCGGTCTGTGGCAATGGGAAGGAGTGTAAGGGGAAAGCAAGGAAGCAGAGACACCAGTTCAGATGCCGTTGCGATAGCCCAGCGAGAGAAGATGGTGGGTGACAGCAGAGGAGTTGGCCAGATGGGGTAGATTTCGGCTATATTTATGAATAGAGCATATAGAACTTACTGATGGATAGACTTGCTGAAGTTTTTTGGCTTTAGTGACTAAGTGAGTAATGGTCCCTTTTTCTGAAATAGGAAGACTAAAGAAGAAATCCAGTTGGGGGCGGGAAGAATCAAGGATCTTTGGCAGAATAAGGTTTGGGTGCCTGTTACACTCCCAAGTGGAACTTCTAAGTAAATGCACGTGGATCTTGGTGGCGAGACAAGGATAGGAGCTTTCAGCATTGAGATGATACTTAAAGTCAGCACATTAAATGAGATCTCCCAGGGGAGAATAAGTACAGAGAAAAGGCTCAGGACTGTGCCCCTGAGCCCTCCAGCATTTGGCAATCCATGGGTGTAAGGGAAGGACCAGTGAGCAGGAATCTGGTGTTCTGGAAGCCAAGAGGAGATGACGTTTCAAGAGGGAGAGATTGGACAACTCTGTTCAGTGCCCGTAAGAGGCTGAGTGAAATAAGGACCCAAAAGTGACCAGTGGAGTCTGGCCCATGACCTTAATTAGGACAAATACCATATGCGGCATCCACCCCTGAGCTCACCCATTTCCCATTTTCACCCCATCCCTCGTCCTCTCGTGCACTTATTATTGGTGAGATAAAGAAAACCAAAGAAGTAATGGACTTTGGGAATTGATAGCCACCAGGATACCACTCTCAGCCATTCAGGATGAGTAAAAAGTGCAGAAGCAAAAGACAAGGATGGAAGGATAGGGATTTTCACTGCAGACCTCGGCAAGGGAGGCGGAACCATCTCTTGGTACCATTTTTAAGACTAAAAACAGTTTCATTTCAACCCTCGTTCATGCCATTATCCAGCAAATAAATACTTAGGCTCTCCTACTCTGTGATAGATCCTGTGTTGGCCACTGGGAACCCAGGCATGACTTTGACCTTGACCCTGGAACTTAAAAGGAAGACAGACACATCGACAGCTCCTTACAGCAGATCATGGCCGTGTCCTGTAGAATGATATAGCAGGGCTCTGGGAACACAGTTGGAAGGTTAGGGAGAGCTTCATAGAGGAGATGATACTCCGTCTTGGCCTTGAAGGATGAACAGGAGCTCAACCATCAGACAGTAGGATTATCTACATCCTGACAGAGAAAATGGGGGCATGAGAGATGATGGGGTGATTAGAAGACTACACTTCCCTGAAGGGCTAGAGCAAAGAATAAATGCAGGGGGCATTGAGAGGTGCAGCGCCTAGATCTTTAGGGGCCTTAAACATGAAGCTAAAATCTTGAACTTTACTCTGCAGGTCAGCATTTCCCCCAAGAATTTCCTGTAAAACATGAATCCTGAATTTGCTCTGAAAAATCAATGAATCAATAAATCTGCACTCAAACACATTTTAGACCTGCTGCAGAGTAGACTCTTTCTCTTGGAGATTCAAGGTGTTCATTAACATTTAAAACCTCAGGAAAAGCCTATAATAAAAAGAAAGAGAGGGGGGTAAGGAGGGAGGGAGAGAAGGAAGGAAAGAAGGAAGGAAGGAAGGAAGAAGAAGGAAGAAGGAAGGAAGGAAGGAAGGAAGGAAGGAAGGAAAGGAGGGAGGGGAGGGAGGAGAGGGGAGGGAGGAAGGAAGGAAGGAAGGAAGGAAGGAAGGAAGGAAGGAAGGAAGGAAGGAAGGAAGAAGGAAGGAAGAAGGAGAGAAAGAAAGGGAGAAAGAGAGGTGAGGGAAAGAGGGAGAGATGGAAGGAAGGGAGAGGAAGAGAAAGAAAACAAAGAAAACTTACCTTTTCGTTTTCTGAATGTGTATTCCACATTACCCTTTGTTCACGTAACTCGCACTGGCATCCCCACGCGATTAACACTCTCAGTCACACAGTGGGAAGAGCTGAGCCAGGAATTGTGAATATTTGTATTTTAAGCAGGTGAATGATTCATCTGGAAGCAGAAAAGTGAAGACATGCTTGTTGAGGGGCCTCATTAGCCCCGGAACCCATAGATGGGGCCCAAGTTGACCCCTTTACTCTGGAAGTAAAAGTATCTTCCCTTGTTTCTTCAGCAGATATCTAGTGAGCACTCTCTCTGGGCCAGCTGTGCCGGTGCTGGCAATACAATGCTGGGGGCCCGGGGGTGTGATTCAGACATGATCCCTGCCTCACGATGCTTGCTGGTTCGCAGACATTATTCACATAATCACATAGGTTGAGATTCGAAGGCAAAGAACACAGTCTGTAAGAAGGGCATCTGGAATTGAGGAAGGTTTTCCTTAGTAAGCCATACCTGGGCTGAGATTCAAAGGATAGGTAGGAATTAACTAGGTCAGGACAGGCAGTGCTGGGGAAACGGCATTCTGAGCAGAGGGAACGGCAGGTGCAAAGGCCCTATGACTGGAGGGTAAATACTGCAGCTATAAGACAAAAGGAAGAGCAAAAAATGGTTGTTTCCTGATCATTTAGCAGCTTTATTTGCAGTCCTATTTATGGCTATATATGTCTGGCCACAAATTAGACATAAAACGTCCCAAGTCTGAGATTTGTATACTCTGAGAAAAAGGATGTTCAGAAAATTGAGCAGTTAACAAAGGAGAGAGTAAAGGGAGGGGGTGGTTCCCTGGGGCCTGCAAAGATGGGGACATGGAATGGGGTTCAGCCTGGCTGTTTCAAATCCAAGCTTCCATGCCCGCGAGTGCCTCACTGAGCACAGAACACCTCCTTCCTCAGAAGGGGTCTTCTCTGGGGAGATCTTGAGCAATGAGTGTGAGTCAAGCACTGTGTTGAGTGCTTTGTACAGATAACCTCACACTGCCAGGCACCTGGATGTCCCCACATCATCCAACCTTGTGGGTTCACCCCTCTTTTCATATACAAGTAAAATGACCTCAGCATATATCCCACATAGGGTAGGAAACCTTGCATCCCAACAGTACCTGCAAGAATTATATTTCTCCTAGATATCACTCAGCTGAATTCTCATCTCATCCGGGTCTTGTCTCTTCCCACTGGAACCTTCTCTTTGCCCTGAGCTAACACGAAGAACCCCACTGCTTCCCCTTTTCCTTTGATTCCTCAAAGCTGCCCAAAGCTGTTGCACACGAGCAAGTTTTACTGAAGGTTTGACAGTAATGACAGTAGTTACACAGCACAGTACATGACTTAGACTTGACCCATGCCCTTGAACCTCAGCCACTCCTGGTAACATTTCATTGCCATCACTTGTTGTCAAGCCAGGAGTTCTTGCCATGTTGCTCAGACTCCCTGTCTTTCAAAAGCCTCCTTACATCTCTTCCCTTATGGAAGCACCCATCATCTTGGATGTCTCGAACAAGGTTCACCAAGAAGCAGAATTGAGACAAGGAGACAAGGATGTGGGTGCAAGTTGTTCATTTGGGAGATGCAGATGTCGGGGAATGGGGAAGACAGAGAGGGAAGGAAGCCAGTACAGCAGCGTTAACAAGCAGGCTAAGCGGTGGGCACCTGGGGCTCAATACTGCTGGGGACATCTGGGAGATAGCACAGAACACGCGGCACAGGTGGCACACCCGAGGGCCTTATTTTCTATTTCCATCCTTCACTGGCTGAGGGCTGCTCCCAGTGCCATTCACTCCAAACTGCACCTGGGGCAAGGCACGACAAAGCCCAGAGTCGGAGGGTGGCGGTACCTTGCAGGAGCGTGGCTCCGACTGCTGGGACGTACGGGCAGACCGCCACAGCATCTACTACAGTGGAATGGGCAAAGTTGCACACGGTCAATGCCTTTCGTGGCAGAAGGGCTAGGCAATTTTCACTCCAAAAATAGCCATCAGGGTATGTCGCCAAACATCAAGATATGTTGCTCCATCTACCCTGGAGAATAATTATGCCTCTTTCCCCAAAGATGGAAGAGCGTGTACGCCGCTGGAAAAAGCAGTTGCTCATATACCATGAGGCAGCTACTATCATGAGCCCATTTTATAAATCGGGTAACTGAGGCTGAGAGAGGCAGTGAAGGAGTAACAAAACCAATATTCAAACTTCTGCTGATTGTCATTTAGTGGAGTATGTGACTTCTTCACTGCCGTGTTGTATGGTCTCCAAGAGCCTGAGGAGAACTTAGATTAACAATCTTTAATAAT
This sequence comes from Pteropus medius, assembly GCF_902729225.1. Lineage (NCBI taxonomy): Eukaryota > Metazoa > Chordata > Mammalia > Chiroptera > Pteropodidae > Pteropus > Pteropus medius. The sequence goes on from NW_024353787.1 coordinate 2,097,010, forward strand.
GACAAACGTGCCAATGAATCTTCATACAGTTACGTCTTTCTCACTAGCGGGGCCTGGGGCGCTGTCATTGTGCCTATTTCACTGATGAGGAACCAGAGGTACAGATAGACTTAAGTCATATGCCCAAGTTCCCATGACTTGAATCATGACTATCTGACAACAAATTCCAGGCCCCATAACTGCCCCCTTAACTCCCTTGACACCCCAAGTGCTGATGGCTCCAAGGCAAATCCATCCCCATCAGCCATCAAAGAATGAAGGAGAATCAGAGGCATAACCTTCAGAGACGAAGAGCAGCCTATCATCCCAACTGTCCCCATTGCCAATGGGAGCATAAATGATAGGTGCTACGCAGCCTCCACTGGCATTCACATTCATCCTCCATCCTGCAGCCAGAGCTATCTTCCTAAAACACAAATATGACCAACAGCTCCCTACTTAAACCCTTCAGTGACTGAGGCCAAACTCTGAGCATGGAGTGTGTGTCTTCTCACCGCCTAAGTCCACCTCTCTGGCCTGCCTCGTCTCTTGCTGACGCCTGCAGATGCACCCTGGAGCCACGACTTCAGGTAGGGATCCCCGCGATTTGCCTTCCCAGATACTCTGCCAGGTCGGGCTGGGATTTGAGTCACCCCTCTGTCTTCTAGGGCCAGTAGGGAGAATGAATTAAAAAAAAAATGAGACAGGTCCTGAGCTGTGTCTTTCTAGATGAGAAGGTTTCGATAGACTGCAAGGCAACTGGTGGGGGAGGGGGAGCAGCTGGTACCTCGTCTTGAAGGAGAGAATGCTGGTGCGGGAAGGACAGGTACTGTCAATGAGAATGCCACCTCCCTCTTGTGACCTTTACCAAAGACATTTTCTCTGAATGTCAGATTCATTAGACACAGGATTGGGGGTGGAGGAATTGCTTTAAAATGTAACGAAAGACAGAACAGACAGACAGACATCATCCATGCCGGTGGTGACAAGCCAGCCTGGAGGATGAGGAGACACCGTTTCTATGGGCTTTGTCTTCTCAAACTGGGGGTCTCCCAGCCAGGGCTATGTCTCTCCCTAGGAATGGAGTTCCCCACACCTCCACATCATTCTCCACCCCAGGGTCCCATGGTAAGCAGAACCTAGAATGGACCTCAGTCCATGGCGCTCACCAAGTGACTGACTGAGATCCAGTGCCCTGGGGACTCTGGGCTTGGAGCATATTGTCTGCCCAATCTCACCCTTCTGGCCCAGTTGGAGTCACCCAAGGATCTGTGTGACTCAGAACCCACTCTGGGTCCACCCCATGCTGGACACTGGGGACATAGAGATAAACAAGATATTTGCCATGCCCTCAAGGAGCCCCAGGTTTCATGAAAGAGACATATAAATGCACAAATATTACAGTGCCATGACAGATTCAAGGTAGAGACGTGCCCAAGAGAAGAGTGTCTCTAGGTAGAGTCATGAAGGGCCTCCCATGAAAAGGTAACATCTGAGCTGGGCTCAGAGGGAAGAATAGGAGTTTGTGACCGCGTTTGTTTTTTTCTAGGAGACATTGGTTTCCAAAAACAGAATGGGCTGCTTATATGAGCTGTGAGTTCCTTGGAGCTGACTAGTGCAAGATAACTCTGAGTCCTTGACCCTTGGGTCACCTTCAGTGTTATGTAGTATGGTCAAGGCACTGGAGAGCAAGGGGTGAGCATGCTTACTACCTCCCAGTTTTCCTTCATAGCTTCTTGGCATCACTGATGGTGCAGTAATGCATGCTAGGCACCTTTTGCTCCCTAACTGGCAAGCCTCTCCCAGTCTGCCACCACCACAGTTCGTAGGAATTGGGCTCCTGCGCCACCTGCTATGGCTCTGTGTGTTAGTTCTCAGACCCATGGTGGGCTAGAGTGGACAAAGACAAACCCCAGAAAAGCAGGCTTCTCCTTTCTGAGAGCTTCCAGGCTTTACCCCTCCCCACTCACCCACCCACACACACACAAACCCACATACCATCCTCAGACCCTCATCCCCTATCCACCTCATCTCCAACTCTGCAGATCTCAGTCCCCTCTTAGGGCTGACCTGACTCAACCTCACAGCTCCTCCTGTCACTCCCCAGGCTTCTCTCCGCCAGGAGACAGTGCCATTCCCCGCCCCCACCCTGAATGTGGAACGGCCCCACCCAGGCTCCTAGCTCTGCACTCTCCACAGCTCCTCAGCTGCCAACTCTGTCTTCACGCCTCCCAGAGGAGCAGCTGTCAGCACGTTCTGGCGGCAGAGATGGAAAAGACAGAGACAGAGAGACACCATGCAAGGAGGAGAGACAGCGGGGGAGACTGAGAGGGGAAGCAGAGACAGAGACCGAGAGATAAGGGCGAGGGAAAGAGTCGGAGACCACCATGAAGGGTAAGTAGGAGAAGATAAAGCGGGTGAGGGAAAGGCTGAGAAGACGAGGAGCTGGGGCAAGAGGCAAACCTGAGAAAGAAGAGAAAGCTCCAACTCGCCTGCTGAAGTTCATTCCTGCCATTTGAAGAAGCGACTAAAAAAAAAAAACCAGAAATGCCAGCTTTTTTACATTCTCTGCTGAGGAGTCAAGGAAGAGATGGCCTGGCGTGTGTGCCAGAGGAGCTCACACAGGGTTTCCAGCCTCCCAGGGCCAGGAAGGTGGGGGAAGCAAGAAGAAGCACGTAAAGCTTAGCACACAAGCAGCACAAATACATGCACACACATACGCGGAAAGACACATCTACACAGAAACACACGTACGCACACACACACGTGCACATACACATGCAAATGTAGACATACACACATAGAAGCAAACAGACACAATGCACACACTTCCCTTCAGAGCCCGAGTGGGTCGGTGGTCCATGGTGTGTCAGGGAAGGGAGATTTCTTCTCCCCCAGAGCCCCACAGAGGTCTCAAAGGCCAGGTCGAACCAGGTTCTCCCACCCCTTCAGGGGCAAGTGTGTCTACACAGGGCATAGGTGATACCCTGAGCCCAACAGGTTCACATCAATCAGAGTTAAGATGAAGCTGCCCCCATGCCCCGTGCAGAGGATAAAGAAGACCAGATCAGGGAGGGCCCTGCTCAGGGTCCCTCGGCCAAGCTGCATGGAGCTGGGACTGGAACCCAGGACTTCTGGCTCTGGTCTTCATCTGGCTCTGCAGCTTTACTCCAAGAATCAGCCTCAGGGATGATAATGGGAACAGGGCAGATTGCAGGCACAGGAGCCTTACCCTGCCTTTCGTACCACCAGGAGGAGCCTCTTTGCCCAGCCAGGCTGCTCTCTGTCACCGCCCAGACCCAGCGTAGCTCTCTGAGATGGAGCCCAGATCCACAGCACCCTGAGAAGAGTGCAGCCTACCCTTCTCCTCTGGGCCCACGGCAGTCTCCCAACTGGGCGAGGCCACCGCCACCGGCAGGGGCGAATGAGCGGGAAGCACACCTATCCACTCAGGTGTTGTCTGTCCCCGACAAGCCTGGATTCGTTCTGTCCTAGAGTTGGCTTTATGGGGGATCAGGAAGCAGTGGAAAGAGTAGCCTCTCTGCCTCTGGAGATACCAAAGACAGGAAGAAGGGGCCTCAAGAGAGGAACCAGGAGGAGGCCGAAACATCAACGGGATGAAAGAAGAAAGACTGCACCTTAGGCCAGCTATACTGACAGAAGTCTCTCCTGAAGACACAGAAATGGCACCCAACAACTTGGCACCCAACATTTGATGTTACCTATGCTGGGAGCTGGGGACAGAGATGCTGATAATGGTGGCAACTGTTATTAAGCCATTTCACAGAAGACATTGAGCCTCAGGAAGGTGAAGTTGCTGGCCCAAGAGTCAGGCCTGGGATTCCAGTCTGAGCAGCATCAAAGCCCACTCATTTTCTTCAGTACCTCCCTGCCTCCCTCTGTGTACAGAGAGACAAATGAAGGTGGACCAGTTGGAACACGGATTCCTTGTAAGGAGAGATCTGTGTTTGCTGGGGAAAACATTTTTTTTTTAATAAACTCACGTAGTTTTCAGTTTAGCAGGTTTCCAAAAAGCCAAGCAGTGTAGTGGATGGTAGAACCCTGGGCTCAGGGCCAGACTGCCTATATGAAATGTGTCGCCCATCTCCTTTTCCCCAAAGTGGGGATAATAAAAGCATATGCTCAGAGATATGAGTTTTAAGTGAGGTATCTGTCTTTTCAGACACTACTCTAATAGCCTCATGTGGCATGAAAGGGTGAGATGGTGAGGGGTGCAAATGGGATAGTGCCATACAGGGCTCCCAGGACCCTAAGCCTGACTACAGGTCTGCAGACGGGGTCACAGCTTGAGGGTGAAGACCCAGCCAGGAGCCTTCATTTCCCTGCCTCCAGGCTCAGCATCTCTCAGAAGTTCCAGTGAGCTCAGGGTGTGTACCACTCCCTGATAGGCAATGATCCCTGATCCTTGCAAAAGGTCAGAACAATGGAGCCAACCTCAACCAAACCTGTCACAGGTCGGCAGCTCTGAATCTACACAGCACCATCCCTCCAGCTTTGGCCATGCTTTCCACTGAACACTTGGCTGACCAATCCTGGCCCCTACCTTCTCCCAGCACCCCTCCCCTGGCTTCATTTCACTTGTCAGATAATGCCACCATCTGGGGCCCATCTGCAGGAAGCCTGCCCATTTGTTAGAGAGGGGGCGTCCTTCCATCTGCATCCTGCAAGAGCATCCTGGGACTCCATAAATCTCAGGATGGGCAGGGCAGCGCCTGCCAGCAAGAGATCACGGCAGAAAACACAGCCCTATTAGCATCCTGCCTGAAAAGATGCCGGCTACACACTCAGGGCCGCTCCAGAAAGGTCAAATGCAATGAGATACCTCCATGCTGGAAGAAACATGGACTTTGGAACAATATAAGGCCGAATTCAGAATTCACCCTCATTGAATGGGGGCTTTAGGCAAATTGATTAAACTCTCTGAGCCAGTTTCTTTATCCATAACATTGAGATAACATAGGACAGTCACCAGAACCATTTGTGTATTCCTTACACTTAGAACAGGGCATAGGAAAGATGTTTGTGTAATGAATGAATACGGCCATTCTGTCTTCTTTCTTGTTGACAGAGCCCTGGTTGAAGCCAGATGACAATTGTGCCTGAGAGCACTGAACAATCATGGCAACCTTGTTCCCCTTGATGGTGATTGGTGAAGAGGCAGGCATGTTCTAGCCAATGAGATATAAGAGAAAATCTGATGGGAATTCTGGGAAATGCCTCCATCTCTGATAAAAAGAGGGGGATGAGAAAAGTACCTCTGCTTGTGCTTTCTAGGATGCTTTGGAGGAATAAGGTGTTTGGAGATGATGACTAGTAACAAGTAGAAATGTCGCCATTATCTGAAGATGGCAGAAGAGAAAGAGAAGAGTGTGGATCCTCCATGATACTACTGGGCTGCCAAATCAACCCTGGGACCTCCTGAAATTTCCTGTTAATTAACAGTGTATGTCCACAAGGTTCAAGCCACCTTTAGCTCAGTATGCTGATATTTGCAGCTGTAAACATTTCTATCTGATACAGTGACCAGGGAATGAATGAATGAATGAATGTCTTATAGCCTGAAAATAATTGTGCAAATGTTTGTCTTTATTGACAATATTAGTATGGTAACACCTCATTTGTTCAACATGATCAGAAACGGGCTTTGCTCAGAAGGAAATTTTTAAGATAATTGAAGTTTACCCCCTTTAGGCACCAAATATTATTTTAACAGTTTTTTTTATTTTTTTAAGCCATCTGAAATGTATTACATTCTCATATATCTCTCTTCTCTCTATGTACAACTCCAATGTGTGCGTGTACATGCTCACACGCATACACACACACACACACACACACGCATGCACAGACTCTCATGCGCACACTCAGAGGATGCTGAGGAGAATTAATTAAACTTGGCTTGAATACTGTGCTCACCAATGAACACACATTGCTGAAGTGAGGTGTTGCCCAGGATTGCCCTGGGGCTGTCAGAGGTGGGGGACTGCAGGGTTTTGCTCTGATTTCCAGAGTCATCACCCCTCCCTGCTACATCCCATCAAGCTGCCAGCTGTCACAGAGTGACCACTTCTTGCAGCCCTCCCCGCCTTGGATGGATTTCTCAGTTCTGAGCTGTGAAGCCAGATTGCCCATTTGCTAGAGTTATGTGCAATATGGAATCTTGCAACAAGTCCTGACTGAGGCACTGCTGGAAGGAGATTAGATCCCAGATGAGGAAGGCTGGGCTCCCATCCTAAAGAAAGGATCATTTATTTATTTGATAAATATTTACCAAGTGCTACTAATTGAGGCAATAGAAGCGAAGAATGCAAGCTTTAGAGCCAAAGACCTGAGGTCAAGTCCTGGCTCTCTTTACTAGTGGTACAACCCTGAGCAAGTTACATCACTTCTCTGAGCCTCGGTTATCCTCATCTGTATATTGGAACTAATAATAATATCATTCACATAGGGGTGATGCAAGGAAGAAATAAGATATTATGCTTCATGCTCCTAGAACAGTGCCTTTTATTTTGTAAATTCTCAACAAATGTGTACTCTCGTCATCATTTTTGCTATGTACTGGGCTTTTTTTCTGGGAACCAAAGAACAATGATTAATAAAATGGCATGGCCTCTACCCCCAAGAAAGTAACAGCTAATCAGATGCATCAATTGTATTCCTAATATAGGAATCAGTGCTAATAGGAAAATTCCAGCACGTGAAGGGGTTAGAAGCCCAAAAAAAGGGGCTAGATCCCAGACTGGAGAGGCCAGACAAGGCCTCCCAGATGTCCAAGCTGGGACTAAAAAGCTAATGGGTATCTTGGTTTTCACGGGCTGCCGCAACAAATTAGCACATAGCGGGTGGCTTACAGCAGCAGAAATGTATTCTCTCACAATTCCAGAGACCAGAAGTCTAAAATCAAGGTGCCAGCTGCACTCCCTCCAAAGGCTCTAGGAGACCATCCTTTCCTGGCCTTTCGCAGACTCGGGCGGCTGTCGGCATCACTCCAGTCTCTGCCTCCATCTTCACATGGCCTTCCCCTCTCCTCTGGTCTGTACGTCTTCTCCTCCTCTGTCTCCTACAAGGACATCTGCCATTGGATTTAGGGTCTTCCCGGGCAATTCTGGATAATCTTATCTCAAGATCATTAACTTAACTACATCTGCCAAGGCCATTTTCCCAAATAAGATCACAGCCATGGTTCTGGGGGTTAGGATGTGGACATATCTTTTTAGGGGCCACTATTGAACCCACTATAGTGGGAGTCTGCCAGGCAAAGGAGAACTAAATATTCCCCCAAATGATAAAACCCCCACAGACAATGTGAAGTGCCATGTGAGCAGGGATTTGCGGTGAGAGGGGAGCTTGCCTGGCCTTGGCAGAGTCAGCATAGAGACAAGGAACCGGAGGTTCCAGGATCCAGAGAAGACATTTGGTGTTGCCAAAATCGGCAGGGAACCTCCCCACCCAGACTGGTTATGAGAGGTGAGGTCAGAGAGGACTGCAACACAGGTGCCCAAGGGACTTTTTTGAACACTGAGTTTGCCAGTTTTAGGGCAACAGGCTAATTCTAAACTCCTCTCCTTTCCCTGAACCCAAAATGAAATTGAACCTCTCCTCATAGGCCTGCCCTGGCTGCCTCCTTGTCACAGAGCCTGAAGTCTGGCTCATGCCTTGGAAGCATGATGGCTCTGACCCCTTCTGTCCGGGCAGCCCTCCAATCCTCCACAGAACAGACCCCCTCTTCCTCAGCATCCACCAGGCCCTGGCTCCACGGGCATCATCATCCCAAATGGTTTTATCCAACCAGCCTACCAGCTCTTTTTAAATGAGCACATGCCTGCACTCAGCATGTTTATTTATAGAGTATATTTCTGCATCACTGCGCTAATATTTTACATGCACCATAAAACAATTTAAATTATTCAGATTAAAAATGAGATAAATATAAAATGTTTTAAGTTATTTGATTTTATTGTATTTATTAATGGTTCAAAGCATTTTTTTTTTTTTTGCTCTCACTAAAAATTTTAATGAGAGCCACGTGATTGAAAATGTTTCATTTTTTAAAAGCACCGCTTTGTGATACAGTGGTTCAAAGGTCTGGTTCTTAATTCAAATTATTTTGATGCTTGGTTTTAATTGCTGTTATGGCTGGGGGAAAAAAGATATCATGCAAAAATGTGTTGATCCAAATGGGAAAACAACAATACCGGTTGAGCTTACTAAATCTTCATAATTATTTTTCATTCCCATCCACCAATTATGCAAAATTTTTTGGTGAAATTCAGCAAGCAAATATCTACCTTCCCCGATGTCATTCAGGTGTCCTTGCAAACTAATCAAAAGGTATTAACATTTTATAGCTTTAGCAAATATGTTCTGAAACACTTTGAAAGATTTCTTAAAAACAGGTTCAGATTTTCTGTGTCCAAGTTTTTAAAGTTTACATACATAGGAGTTGTTATAGATGATAGACACATATCATTTTTAATCACAGAAATCACGAAACAATGGAAACATTTCCAAATGTTTCATTTTCAAAGTACTCTCTCCATAGCACTAGCTTCTTTCTGAAGGAAATTTACATTTTAGTCATTATTTACATACCAAATATACCCTGGAGGGACGAGAAAGTGTGTGTGTGTGTGTGTGTGTGTGTGTGTGTGCTGTGTGTGTGTGTGTGTGTGTATGTATTATTTCAAAATATCTGTTGCATAACTGTAATGCGGTATCCTGGATTGGCGTCTAGAACAAAAAAAGAATGTTAGTGGAAAAACTAGTGAAATCCAAATAGAGTCTAGAGTTTTGTTAATAGTAATGCACCCATGTTAATTTCTTAGTTTTGACAACTGCATCTTGGTTACGTATGAAGTTACATTATGGGGAACTGGGAAAAGAAGCCACAGGAACTCCATAGGATCTTTGCAACTTGTCTCCAAATTTAAAATTATTTCAAAATTAAAAATTTTGTTTTAAAAAATTTTGGTTGTATAACATACTATATTGACAGCCAGTCATCATTAGAAAAGTAATCAGCAATTTTTAAAACTTCTATTTTTATAAAAGAAAAATGCGTAACTGTAAGTTCCCATCTCATTAAAATACTTTGACAAAGACAAGTATCAAACACCTATATCTCATTAGAAAATAATCAAATCTCTATACTCATGTTGCAAAATACTGTAAGGATTCTGCTATATATCAGAGGTCTTATGTTTATCATATAAACCACATCAGTGGCATCCTGCATCATTTTGTGTACTTCTGGCCTCAATTTGTTTGCTTCAATAGCTCGTCTTTGAGTGAAATTCATGTTTGGAGCGATCTTTGCAACTTTCGCCTGGACCCCTTCATGTATTGCATTTAAAGCATCCACTCTATCAGTGGTTATATTCATACCATTTTTCTATAAAACATTGTTTTTGTTAAATAAGTCATTGGTTATTAAAACTATATCTTCTCTGGTACATCTCATAAAAAAGTAATTCTTTGTATATTTCATTATTGAAACCCAAATCTAGTACATATTATAAACTGAGTCATATTAGAAATATCTGTACTTTATCCAATCACAGAGCAAATCTCTCACACTGCATAATTCTTTCTAGTACTTGTTACTTTACATCTTCAGCAGTACTCTGCATCTTCCAACCACATTCACTGAGAGATGAATGCATTTTAGTTTGTCCATAGATTGTTTTTTGCGGCTTTTTTCCTCTATTTTGCCTGAGGAAGGAACAGCAAGTATTTTCCTGATGGCTTTTTAACTTTCACTGGTAAGAGAATCTCAAAGGAGGCATCTAAATGTTTGTCACAAAGTATCAGAACTTATGTAAAGAACCAGAAGGAGCACCACGTAACTTTAGACATCACTGGGAAAAAAAATTACAGGGTTTGTCTTTGTGTTCCTGGTCCTCATTTTTAAGGCTATTATTGTATCATTAAGGAGAGGCTAGGTTATGCTGTGGTAAAAAATGTTCCAATATCTGTGACTTAAAACAATACAGGTTTACTGCTTGCCACAGGCACATCACAGGTCAGCTGTGGCTCTGAGCCACAGTGTCCTCACTCTGGGACCCAGACTGACCAAGAGGCTTCTTTCCAGAATACTTGCAGCCCTTGTGGCAAAAGAATAAGACAGTGTAATGGATTACCCACCGGCTCTAAAAGCTTCTGCCTGGAAGTGACATCCATCACTTCTGCTCACATTTCAATGGCCAGAGCAAGTCATGTGGCTATACTTAACTCCAGCCAAGCCAGGAAGTCATGTGCCTGAAAAGAAAATCACAAACATTTGGTACAGGGAACCAACGACATCCACACTTGCCAATTGCGAACGCTCTCATTAGCAAATATCTCAAGGTTTATCATTAATGGCCATGTGTATAAATCCACACAGCAAAGTCTTCTTAAACTTTTCCTCCTTTTTTGTTGTACTTCTGATCGGATCTGATTAAATCATTATTGACCCCAAGCTCTCTATTTGGAGTAGAAATATCAGTCTTTCGACTTTCTAGCTATTTTCTTGTGCTTAGATTTATTAGATATCCACGGTATTTTTGCAGAAAATTTTAAAGCGATGGGAACATTTTTGTGAGGGTTACTTTACCTAAAATTGAATTATCTCATAAAAGGCCATATACAAAATGTTCTTAGTGGCACTGCTTATTATATCCAAAAACTAGAAGCACCAAAAATGTCCATTAACAGGAGAATGAATATATGCATGCAGTGAAATGTTATACGCCGTGAGAATGAATGAACTACAATAATAATAAAACAGGAAAGAGCCTCACAATTGTAACATTGAATGAAAGGAATAATTCAAATATATTGTTTCATTTATACAAAGTTCAAAAACATACAAAACTAATATGCAGTGCTAAAAATCAAGGGGTGGGTAGTAACTAGAAGGAGGCACAAAAGTGGCCTCTGCGGGGATGGCAATGTTATGTGTCTTAACCTGGGTCCTGGTTATACGTATTTGCTCACTTTATAAATATCCATTGACCAATATCCTTAAGTACACATTTGTGTACTTTTTCTGTGTATAAATTGTACTTTGATTAAAAGTTTACCTAAAAATCGAATCGAATGGCATAATTCACACCTCCCTTAACTGGCCACATATAAACTGGAGATATATAGCCCGAAGTGACAAATGGGGCCAGGTCCCACCATTAATCCCCTTGCCTTGTGGAACTCCACTCCTCCCTCGTTGTACCTTGGCCCTTTCACACCCATGACAGCCTGACATAGGACAGGACACCGGTGTCAATCCATATATTAACTATTAGTAGAGATGAACTTCGCTCTTGTTTTTAAGGAAATCAACATAATTTACAGTACTAATGTTTTCTTCACACTTCCAAAGGATCATCTTGAAAACCCCACTTTGGAAGTGGCTGTTCCTTGGTTCTAAGTCCACATCAGAACCATGGACAGGAGCTACAGAGCCAGGTGATGAGAGGCGTTCGACTCTAAAGAACAGATTCCCCGCTCCCTTCCTCCCAACCCCACTGTCCAATTTTAAATAAGGGGAAAACATGGCTTTCGATAATGCAAAACTAGAAGTTCTCATTAAACAAAATACACATGCTAGTAAATCTCTGATGTCCCATCTGATCGTGAAAGAAATGCTCTGGTGAAGCAAACGTCCTGCACGCTGAAGCATATATACACGGATGATCAATTTTAAAGAAATCAGAGTAGCATGAAATGCACTTTGCTCTAATACCACACTAAGCAGAAAAACGGACGGGGGACACTGTATTTTAGATGATTCAGAAGACACTTCGGAGACTCGTAATGCTTTAAAACACACAATTCATAAGAAATCGAGTTAGCATTTGAATCCACGCCTTTCTAGCTCCAAAGTTCATGGGTTTTTTTTCTATATGATGTTGGGTTTTTTAAAAATAATACCACTGTTAAAAATAGAAAATTCAGAGGACTGCAAAGAAGGAGGGCAAGGCGATTATACCAATACATCTAATCTGATAGGTTCGTTTTCACTTTGGGTTTCCTCCACAATAGACCCTGTGGGTGCAAGGAGTTTATTTGAGAGATGATTCCAGGGAGCATGTGAGGAAGTGGGAACACAAGAACGGAAGGGAACCAATAAAAATGTGTCTATGAATGAGTTACTACTGTGAGCAACTGGGTTCAATCTTCCTGGGGCTCCTCTGCGAGGCTATCAAACTCATTTCAGGATTTTCCCATTAATGGGGCAGGGAAGCTTACACACACACACACACACACACACACACACACACACACACACACTGTAGTAGGCTGAATAATGGCCCCTGCCCCCCAGTGAAGTCCAAATGCTAATCCCCAGAACCTATGAATGTGTTGCCTTATGTGGCCAAAGGGACTGTGCAGATGTAATTAAGATTAAGGACTCTTGAGATGAGGTTATCCTGGATTATCTCTGTGGGCCCAATGTAATCACAAATACTCTTATGATAGGAAGGCAGGAGGATCAGAGTCAGAGAGAGATTGGAAGATACTATGTTGCTGAGTCTGAAGGTCCAGGAAGGGGCCATGATCCCAGGAAAGCAGACAGCTTCTACAAACTGGAAAAGGCAAGTAAATAGATTCTCCCCTCAGAGCCTCCAGAAGGATTATAGCTCTGCCAATACTTTAATTTTAGCCCTTAATGACCACTTCAGGTTTCTGATCTCCAAAATTATAAAAAATTCAAAATAATTAAAAATTAAATAAATAAATAAATTATAAAATAATAAATTTGTGTTGTTTTAAACTATTAAGTGTATGCTAATATATTAAAACAGCAACAAGAAATACATATACATGTAGTTGGTTATATAATACATATAGTTGGTTAATATATGAATATTGGTTTCTAATCCATCAACTCTCATTCTTCATTGATTAAAGGTTGCAAAGCATGTTCCCACAGCCAGAAGATGTTTTCAGAGACTTTGGAAACCATTGGGAAATGTCTGAACGTGACTGAGTAGTAAATTTGAGTGTGAGCTTCCTGGCAACCCTGGTGAAAGTTTGGGTTTTAGAAGTCTCTCTCATAAAATGTTCTCCATAACTTTTATCCATCAGTGAATTCTTAAGGACTTTATGAAGATATTTAATGGACAATGCTTTCAGTGAAAGTTTAAAAGAAGGTATAGAAATTCGTTTCAGGTGTCTGTTTCTCAAGTAGCCCTACATAAAACTAAAAAGCAGAACATTCGAACCTAGTTCAGGGAAATTGTTGTTGTGGTGAGCTAGTTACATGGCCCTCTTCCTAAGGTAGCGCTTCTAGCATACCTAGAAATTAATGGCAGTGACCCTCTTATCCTCTCCCTTAGATATCAATTGTCTTGCTGATTTGAAACAGAAGCTAGATACAGAGTTAGTTCTTTCAAGGCTGACCTCTCAGTGAGACCCAGGAGGACAGATGCTCAGGCATCTATGGAAGGATATCCATGAGCTGGGAGTCCCAGCCGGATGGTCTCCAGATTGGCACTCGGTCATGGAAGCTGAGATGTCTGGCCTGCCTTCTGTCCCACATGGGGTCCAATAATCAATAGTGTTGGGTTTCAAAGGATAGAACCCCCATCAGGCTTCCACAAACAAGATGAAGATTATTTGTAAGGAAACAGAGATTTCATGGGATTCAAGGACAGAAAACAAAGTTAACCCAAGTGTTATGGGAACAGGAGAGCACAGGGACCGGGCCACAAGGCCACTTCTCCCTCACTCCCTTTCTGGGCTCATGTGGCCTCTCTCTTCTCTGCTTTTCTCTGACAGTCTCTCTGCTTTCTTCCCCAGCCTTGGTCCTACATCATGATCTCTCAGCTTCCACCCACCACTGACTGCTCCGAGACTTCTGAGTCCCAATTTCAATTTCCCAGTAAAAGAATATGGCCTAGCCCATTGTCTGGGGAAAAGTCTGCAAAATGCAGGTCACTAGAAGCCAGTGGAGATGCCACTCGGAGTCAGAGTGTGGTAACCCAGGCCATTCAGCTCAGGGAAGGAGTGGATTATGAGGGTCAGGTATCAGGTAAGATGCCCTGCTGCCCACACAGAGCCAGGCGCCAGGTGTGCAGGGTTGGAAATCTCCCACAAAGTGTGGCTTTGGCTCTGGTGAAGGATCCAGAGGAGGGCTTAACAGAGTCCCCAGCAATGACCCCTGAAAAGCAAGTGCGGTTGAGTGATTACAGAAATGTCCCCCTTCCAGTCTTCCTGTCTGTACCCTTGCAACGTGACCTTGCAACTTCCTGCATCAAGAGGTGGAGTCTGTTTTCTCACTCCTTGAATCTAGGCTGGCCTTATGACTTACTTTGACCAATAGAAGAAGGTAGCAGAAGTGACAGTGTGCCAGTTTTAAGCTTAGGCCTCCAGAAACCTGCATACCTCTCTCCTCCTCCTCTCTTCTCCTCTCCTCTCCCCACTACTTCTCCCACTTCACCAACTCTCTTAGAATCCTGATGCTGCTATATGAACAAGCATGCTGGAGAGATGTGAGAGATACGTGAGAAAAGGCCCCATTCGGTTAACTCTTCTAACCAAGGTCATCCCAGACCATCCAGTTGACCATAGGTGCATGATTGTGTCCAGCTAAAACCAGTCAGATCTGGCCTAGATCAGAAGAATCAACCACTTGACCTATAAACTTGTGAGCAGTAGTAAATGTGTGCTGTTTTGCACAAAGCTATAGGATTTTGTTTGCAGTAATAGCTAACTGATACAGCAAGTGAGGACTTGGGTCCCCAGACTCATCCAGGGAAGGGTGATGAGGAAGAAGTTGTCACTTTGGCGACAGTGGACATCTGCCCCTGACTAGTTATTCCTCTTCCTCTGCTGTCCCAAACACAGTCAAACTTCAGGAGCCACCAACGTCCCCGTACAAAAGAACCTACCAGCCTATACATGAATTATTTGGAACTGACCTTTTGGGAATTACAGGATATAGGTCAAAAGAGACTTGCTTGAATGAAACAGATCTTCTCAGCAGAGATAAGATTAGCAAACAAGAGTAGCTAGACGTTGAAACCATGATTAGAAGGAAAGAGAGATAGGTCTCTGTTTGCTCCAGCAGCATGGAAGTCTGAGTCACCTAAATGCCAAATCAAATTGGAGTCCAGTAAGCAGAAAAAGGACTAAAGCACCAGCCTGGATTAATCCTGCCTGTGAACTAAAGTCTGATTTCTTGAGAGATTATTTCTCCTTGCTCCGATTCTCAAGTACTTGAATCTGGGACACTTAAACATTAAATATCAGACTAGAGCTAGGGCTACATGGCTACAGACTTTTGTCGCTTAAAAATGCATTTGGGGAGGTTTGGTTTGTTTATTTGTTTTTTTTCCTAAGAAGAATATCCATAGCTTTGATAAGCTTCTCAGAAAGGGTAAGGACTCCATTGCGAAGGGAATACTGGATGTAACATTGCCTGTCTATATCGGTATTCCTACAGGTCTGTAACCAGTATTACTCTCTCTGTATGTTATTGTACTTATACATTACAATTACTACAAGAAATTGTAACCATGTTATAGGATCTATGTATTACTGCAGTTATTTTTCCCTTACAAGGAATGTCACTCCAGTTGTGACTTAAGGGATCTATTCTTACTATATCTAACCTAATGTTGTATATTAAGTTATATCTATTATTACTATGACATATATATTACTATAGTTGTATAACGCTGTATCTTGATGCTGTACCTCTGTTACTTTATTTATTATCTGCCTTAGTGTAGCTAAAAGTTATGATGTATATATGTAACCGTGGCAGCATGTTACTGCAATTACATTAATACATCTATATGTTACTATATCCATGTAACTGATTCTATATTGTGTATAGGGCTCTAATTGTATTACTATATCTATGTGTTACTGCATTTATGTTATTGTATCTACGTGTTACTGCATTTATTACTGAAGTCATGCTTTACTGCAACAAAATGTAACTGTGAATTGTGTTTATTTCAATAACAAAATAATAATAGTTACCATTTGTTAAGCACCTTTTACATGTCGGGCCCTCTTCTGCTGTGTGCTCTTCATACAATTACTTTACTAAATCGTACAACAGCCTTGCAACGTATACATTATTATTCCCATTTTAAGGATGAGGAAGCTGAGGTACCCAGAGATTAAGTTACTTGTCCATGGTCACACAACCAGTATGTGGCAGTGGAAGGCAGGAGAAGGACCTTGAACTCAGGTCTGTCTGGCTACCGTAGCTATGTGTGACAGCAGCTGTATAACTCTATAGACTGTGTCCTGTAATTGCATATTTAGGCCTAAGTACAGAAAATGGCTCATTTTCTATTGTCTAAAGATATGAAAGATATTATCTAAAGATGTGAAAAGGTACTTGCTGGGTATAGATACAGAATAAAGTTTTTTAAACTATCAACTTCATTTTCTGACACTTTTGTTGAGTTAGGAGTTCCTAAATTCAGAAACAATTAAGTTACTAAAAGAATCTTGATTGAGTTAGCAGACAATAAATTTAAAGAACAATGAAATTGATTCTCCTAACTTTCAATGAATTTAAAAGAGAGAAAAATGGTTACATGAGCTTAATTGTTGATGAGCTCTGTGCTTATGAACTTTATCGATTCTAAAATTGCCTTGCAGGCTGGGAAACCTTTGGGTCCATGACAGATGTCCTCCAACAAAGCCACCACCACTTTGGTGGTGGAGCTCCTTACTCACACTCTTCTACTCTCTCCTGCTCCAAACCTTGCAACCTGTAATGACCTCAATCCTCCAAGGAGACTCTAGAAAATCTCCTCTACTTTCAGAGCTTCCAGTCTCAAGGGTACAGCCCCAGCTCCAGCCAATTCTTCTTAGCTTTGGCTTCCTGCCCAATTCCTATTCCCAGGAGTGAGTTCTGTAAAGAGGAGGCCAAGGTGGCCAGAATCTTGAGCTGGAGTCTACAAAAAGAAGTTCCCAGAGAGATCTCCCATGCTCCAGCCCCACCACTACCCCTGCCCTGGGCAGATCCAGCCCCAGGCCCATTCGTTAGGTTGGCTGCCTTGGTCTTATTGCCTTCCCCATCTGGCCCCAGGTAACTCTCCCAAGCCTGCCTGCTCCATAGAATTTCATGAAGCTTGTTTCCTTGAACCCCTTCGAGGCTAGTCCCTGCCCCCTCACATGCTGCCCAGCCCCCACTGGGTTCCATTTTCTAAAGTCAGAACTTCTCTTCCCTTCATGGTGCCACCAGCTGTATTTATGGGTAATTGGGAGATTTAGGAGACCCCTTTCCCCCTCAAACCTGAATAATACTGTAGCATAGTGACAGGGGCTTCCTGGGATGAATGCCTAGATTACGTCTAGATTGTTAATGAGTCTCATTTTAAACATTTATCGCATTGAACAGCTTTAGATCAAGAAGCTGAACCCCTTAGAAATCAAGCATCTAGCTTAGGGATGGTAAATATAAGACACAGAGAGTACCACTCCTCCATCCTATGCTCATTGCCAACATCACCAATCAATCACAGACACTATGTCCTACAGACTCGAACACAGCTTCAGAGTTCTCAACCCCAGTCTCTGGCTACCACCAATGGACCTAAAGTGACATATGAAGTAAAATTCATTTCTCTTCTAGGCTCACTCGTTCACTATGCAGATGGAGAAACTGAGCCCAGAGGAAAAGCAAATTGCCCAGGTTCATACAAGTCAGAAGCAAAACCAGCATGAGAACTCCAGCCATGAAGGCAGAAGATGCCTATAACATAGGGCAGAGCTGGGGAGATTTGAGCCTCACATCTAAGGAGGCCCCAAAACACTGACCAGAAAGGAACCAATGAGAGCCCAGCTCCCCCGTCCCACAGCTTCCATAGCCACCCTCTGGCTCCTGGTTTGGGGCAGGGAGGAGTAGGGCTTCTGAAGTATTTCAATTCTGATAGAAATGCCCTAAATCAAACCTTTACATACATTAACTTTTCTGTTCTTGTAATAACCTGTGAAGGGTTACTACTATTATCCCTCCTTTACAAATGAGAAAACTGAGGCACAAAGATGATAAGTGACTTGTCCGAGCTCACACAGCTGCCAAATGCCAATGTTGAGATTTCAACTCAGTCTGGCTCCAGAGTGGATGAAATTAACTATTCTCGCTACCAGATTGCACACACATGCACATGCGCACACATGTGCACGTGCGTGCGCACACATACCCCTACCTCTGCCAACAGTGCATGTGAGTGCTCATTTCCCCTGCAGCACCAAATATTATCAAGTTTTTCACTTGTGCCCATATAGTAGGTGAGCAGTGGCCGTCCGTGGAGCATCGGTCCTGGTCTCACTCCAGTTCTCATCTGGGTCAAGAGCTCTACCAGGGGTACCATTCCCCGGTCATATTTGGTCAACTGCAGGAGAGAAGGGAGAGAACTGCTACCACCAGCCCACCCACGGGGGTTTCTGCCTCTGCAGAGGAAGGCCAGTCCATCAGAGCCCTGAGCCAGAAACAATAGATCATTCATTCACTGGGATTAATGAGGCTTCCCCATGTTTGTGGAGAGGTGATTAAGGAGCTTGTAGCTGCTTCGCCTCCTGTCAACAGAACAAAAGACTCAGCAGTCACTGTTTTCAGAGGCTTTGGAGGCTGGGGCATGGGCAAAGGGGTCCTGGGGTCTGCATCTGGCTCTACTGTGTGCTTTTCTATGTAGGAACCAAACATGAGAGCATTTGTCTCCCCCTCCCCAATCTAGAACCCTTCGATTGCTGCCCACACCCTCCACATGTAGTTGCTGAGCCCCTAACATACACCAGTCACCATACTTGGTACTGGGGATATCAGGACAACCAAGGCAGAAACAGGCCCTGCCACACAGTCACACAGTCTGCTAGGAAGATTGACACTAAACAAAAAGTATATGATGATTTATGTAGTTGCAAGTGTGATTAAGTACTGCTCAGAAGTACCGAGAACCATAAAGGCATATGGCAGGCACCTTGCCACTCTAGAGGGTCAGAGAAGTTTCCTGGAAGATGAGGGGACAAGGTGGAAGTAGGATCTCAGTCTGGTCTTGTAGGATGGTCAGCTCGCCAGGACTTGGCAACTGGTTACATGTTGGAGGTGGAGATGAGATTTCAGATCCAGGGAGTAAGGTGGGATGCACCACTAACCTACATCCAGAGCACAAATGGCAGAGTAGGTTTGTAGAAGGCAGGACGACGTGCCTGGGAACCCATGAGGTGCCCAGTGGGCAGCTGGCTGCATGGGCCTGGGGCACAGGAGCTCGATCTGGGCTGAGGAGGTAGATTTGGAAGACAGTGTAGAAGCCATACAGTAGTCAGTGTTGTGTGGTCAGGTGCCACTTCCAAGAAGGAAGACAAAAGGGGGCCAAGAACTGATCCCTGAGGGGAGCTGCAGGGACCAAAGGAAGGGGCCAATGAGAGGGGAGGGGAGGATCTGGAAAAAGCAGATGCCACAAAACAGGGGAAAAAAATTGCAGAAAGCAAAGGAGTTGACAGTGTCAGATGCTTCCAAGTGATCTAGTACGATTAGGACTGAGCCGTGTCATTGGACTTGATAAGTGCATCACTGGTGGCTTTGGCAAAAGTGGTTTAAGTGGAGATGAAAGCCAGGATGAAGTAGGTGAGGAGAGCATGTAGGTGAAGAAGTAGGAAATGTGAACGAGCCTTTTAAGAGTGTCGCTGTGAAGGGAAGGTGAGAAACGGGGCAATAGCTTAGGAAGCCCTTGAAGGGCTCTCAGCTGGGAAAAGCTTGAGCCAATGTGCAGGCTAAGGGCTTAATCCAGAGCTGGAGAAAGATGGGGAGATGTTGAATGAATAAACCAAAAAAAATAAAAGTTAAGGAGCTAATTGATGGAGGTCGATCTCGGAGCTGGTTGGAGGAAATATGATCCGAGGCACTCATGGAGAGGGCAGGGGAGCCTGACCAAAAGGTGACCCCTTCTCCCTGAGGAGGGTGGTGGTGAGAACACTGTGGAGGGGTGGAGAGAATGGAGGGAAATAATGGGAGCCCACATCTGATGACCTTGACCTACACAGTACATGTCAAGTGGTCTGCATGGTGGTCTGCAAAGTGTGACGGTGATAGGAGGTAACAGCTGTTCAGCAGCAGAGCTGAGATTTGAGCTTGAGTCTGCTAGACGCCAATCTCTTGCTCTTTTCACTGACTTGTGACACAAACTCTGTAATTAGGAGGAGACAGTCGGTGTGGAGTCTGCTCAGGGCTGGGGACTGTGCTGGCCAGTGACGTCATGGGGCCAGGAGACCAGAGAGGTCAGGAAAGAACAGCTGTCCAAGGGTCTGGGTCAGTGGAGAGGTGAAGCGGTGCTGGTGGACTACAGGAGACTGCAAGGGCAGAGAAGAGCAGAGGGGCCTGTGGCCACACGGAGCGTGGGGGGAAGGGAGGGAGGGACAGAGGGAGGGAAGGAAGGAGAAGTAGTTAATACCGAAGAGCGTGGGGACAGGATCAGAGAATGTCACACTATGAAACCAAGGTGTTGGACTTGACTCAAAGGGGAAGAATCCAACCATAGTGGCTCAGATGATTGTTTCTATGATATGGTCAACTTGCTTACATTCTCTAGGCCTTATTTTCTCCCATCTATACAATGGGGTCGATAGCCCCATCTGTACCCTCTACCTATAAAGAGAAATGTTTCACAGGCTTCTCATCCAAACTCCCTACCATGCCTTGACAGATGCTTCATAAACTGGCCCTTCCCACATCTCCGGTCTCATCCCAGCCACTGTCCCCACCACTCACTCTGCTTCAAGGTATCAGTACCACAATAGTGCCGTGTTACAAACCGCCCCAAACTCAGTGGCCAACAAGTCTGTGGGTTAGCTGGGATTTGCCGACATAGTCTGGGCTTGGCCGACCTTGGCTCCAGGCCATGAATTGGGTTCAGGTCTCCTAAACCTGTCTCTCATTCTTCTGAGGCATGTCCTACTCTTAGCAATGGCAGAGCCCAAGACCACAAGCCCAACCACACAAAGTACAATTCAAGTGTCTACCTTCAAGTATCACGTCTATTAACATCCCAATTAGCCGAAGCAAGTCACGTGATCAAACCCGAAATTAAAACAGTGAAGAAATGTGCTCCTGCCACCATGAGGCCACCGCGAGTATGTGGATGTATACTAACACTGCAGGGGGATGCGGAATGGGACCGATGATTCTACCACATTCAGTCGTCTCAGCTTCTGTCGGACCCCAGGTCCAGCTGTTCCCTCTGCCTGGGACACTCTCTCCCACTTCCATTCATTCATGGCTGGCTTCCGTTCATCTTCCGAGCCTCCGCTTAACATCATCTCTTTTAAACCCTTCTAATTTTCCCAGGGAGGGAATAAAATAGGGTTTGCTGATCATGTGGCATTATCTCTGCCATAGTCCTCTGATCACATGGAAAAGAGGCCTCCATCAGCTGAATAAGATGGCCACCAAATGTGGGACAGAGAATGAGGCAGAACCCCAAAGAAGGCGATCTAGGAGATGAGGAAACAGGCCAACAAGAAACAGAAGGGAGAGGCAGAAGGGGGCGAGGGGACCGAGGGCAGAGGCGTAGGACACAGGGTGACGCGTACAGACCGAGGGAGGTGCAGAAAGAGACAGTGTCCAAGAAAGTTCACCGAGCCAGCGGCAGAGGCTGTTGCGGAGAAATAACACCCCGAGGGGCTGTCTGCGGGAGGACAAGCCAGAGCGACCTCCGGCAAACGCGGCGTTTGCAGTTCCTCTCGCTGTTTCATTGCCCTCACCTGTCACAGACACACAGCAATGGAATCTGAAATCTAATTTGGCTTTTGTCAGCTCCGTAAATGGTTCTTTAGGGGTGATTCCCCGGTAAATGGACGGAAATTCTAAATTGGAAATCCACATTGGCCGTCCGGGACCGTTCTCCAGAACTCTGGACAGATCGTCACGTGAGGGCTAATGCGGGTGACAAATGGGAAGCCTCTAGGCTGCTTAGGCAGCAACTTCAGACTACTCAACCCACTGGCTGCTGGCCCCAGAGATCTAATCAACCTGGGCCTGGCCCCCGATTGCTGTGGCAGCAGAGGAAATAACTAGGTCCTGGTAGGACAAGGGCCTAGAACTAATTATTAGAGTAGGGGAGGGGAGGATATGGCCGTTGAGGGGCTTGGGGTTTGAACAAGGCAGCTCCCATTCCGTCTTCCTGGGTTTGTCTCCAGCCCAGTCCTTACCAGCACCCAGAAAGGAGTCTCCAACATGCAGAATGACCATGTCCCTCGCCTGGTCAAAAGTCTGCAGCAGTGTCACCTCTTCTCAGCCCATCTCTGACTGCGGCCTCACCTATGGTGAACAGTTCTCCACAAGCTCAGATCCACCTGGCTCTGAAAAGCCGTACCTCAAAGTGGCATTCCGGCATCTCTCCACTTCTGCCCCAGGACCTTCCCAAACATCCCAGGAGCCTGGGTGCTCCTTTGCTTATAGGGAAAGCACAACACTGAAATGTGAGAAAGCTAGTGTCCCCAGGGGCATTCTTCAACCAATGGGGATGGGAGTCAGGAAGAAATGCCTCAGCTCTCAGTCTTTCAGGAGGAGGATTCTGGGGCATTCTTGGGCAGCCTGGTGGGATTACACTCCCATTGCCCCCAGAAGCAACCGTAATAACTTACTCTTATTTTGGCCGCTCCTCCTTCCCTGCCTCAGTGTCCCTGCTATCACTCTGCTTCTGGCGATCATCCCCCAAACAAACCACCAACACCGAGGTCCTTGCCTCAGGCTCCCCTTTCGGTGTCTTTCCAATTGTATTCCTTGGACCCCCAAGGCAACTTAGGGTGTGTCTAACCCTGCGATCATCCGCATTTGGTTCAATGCTCTATTGTCACCATCTTGAAATTTTTAATCATTTTTGAACAAGGATCCAACATTTTCATCTTGCACTGCAGCCCACAAATTATGTGGCTGGTCATGCTCTGAATTTTAGCACTTTGCACTAAGCCTGGCTCTTGGTAGGTACTTAGCGAATATTGAACTAAATTGAATTGAGCTGAGTTTGGGGCCTCTTGACCCGCCTCTCTCCTCTCTTAGCTCCTTCCCCATTTCCATCCTGACCTGAGACGTACAGGTTGCCAGGATCCGGGGCAGACAGCAACCAAAGCAGCTCGTGTGGTTTCTTCCCCGGGGCAGAAAGAAGTGGGGTTCTATGGTCATGCCCCCATAAATTACAGCGCATCCTCAATCAGATCAGGGATTCCCTGTGGTCACAGCTCCCTAGGAGAAAACCGTGTATTTCCATTTTAAAATGTCATTACGCAGGTTTTCATCATGTTTCAAAGAGCTAAGTCAGATCGTTTGGAATTGTCCTCACTCTAAACCATGATAACAGATAGCAGTGGTCCACAGCAAAGACACGAGGTTAATGGAAGACTCCAAGAATGAGAAGCAGGCTGGGATTTTAGACAAGATCCATCTCCAAAGGTTGAGAAGTTTGGCCGGGAGAAGGGGTCAGCGTGAGGAAATGCTTTTCTTAATTGGAAAAAAGACAGCCCCGGGAAAATGTAGCACACGTGTAGCGTGATCCCACACTCATCTGGTTTTCACTGTGAAGGGAGAAGACGCAGGACTGTGAGCACAGACAAAGGAGACCAAAGGCATTTCCAGGGATTTGCAGAAAGCAATCACAGATAAGATTCTTTCACAGGGCAGTTAAAGCCACAGAAAGCAAAGGCATGGGGGTTTAACACCTCTCGCTGACCAGAGGTCTCAGGGGCTCAGAGAAGCCTCAGAGAAGCCTTAAATTGCCCTGAGAATGAGAGAAGAGTCAAACTAAAATTATGTTTAATTATTAGCAGTTAAGGCTAATGAGGATGCCTGATTTACCTAAATGTTTGGCTATTTCTACATCTTGCCGTAAATTGGCTATCACTTTTTATAAGAGATCATTAGAGATTAGTTAGTTGTTATGCTTTGTTATTTAATAAATTCTACTGCACATACACACATACAGTTTCAGTTTTTGTTTTGTAATTACAATGTGCAGATTTGGGAAAACATTAAATGGCCACATTTATCCACAACCCTGGAAAGGTGTTTCGTTCAAGGTGACTCTAGCCCAGACCCCACAGTCCACCTAGTGGCCGCTATCCAAATTGCAGCATAATGCCAGGAAGAGGGAACAGCTTCAAATGGGTGATGTGTACATAGAGACACAGGAAAAGAGGATGGTGTCAATCTGCTGATCTAGCATGAGATATGTTTTATTCCAGGGGAAGGGGAGGGACATGATGGGATGACTGCTTCATGTTGGCAGTGGAGTTCCTTGGAGGCCAGGGTGGTCCCAGTGACCAGAAGAGATAAGAGGCAAAGAAGCCACAAACAGAACCCTTTCCTGGGCCCAGGGCCCAGTGCGGGAGGCCTTGCCCAGGTGCAGGAAGGAAGAGAGCATCAGTGAGAGCCAATACCCAGCGTAAGAGGATTGCACCTCCAGGACAGCTGGGTAACCAGAGGGTGAAGGGAAGATGCAAGGAAGATTCCCCAAGAGGGGCAGGAAAATGGTCTGAGCAAGACCTCGATCGCTAGAAACACACACCCAGGCTTGACAAATAAACAAGGAGACCCCGAAGCCATCGAGTTAAAGAAAGCAAACGACACAGCTGAGCAAGCCAACCCCTCTGCTCAGAGCGCCCAACTGCCATACCTTCCCTCGCCCAGCAGTAGATCTAAATCTGGGGCCCGCTAAGCCTTCCTAGTCCCTCCTTGAGCAGCATTTACCCCAGTACTGAGACCCCAAGGCAGGGTTCCCTCTCCTCAGAACTGCCAGGGTGAAGGAGAGAGAGGCCTGCAGGCTCCAGGGAGGCAGCCAGGCCTGGCCCTAGGCCTGCTTCTGCTCCTCTGAAGGACAAAGTGGCTAGACCAGGAGACCTCAAAGGAACCTCTGCTCAGGCCAGCACTGCAGGAGGCCTGAGATAGGAGGGGCCCTGGGCCCAGGTGCCTGGGTGTGCGGCTCTGCATTCAGGTAAGATAGTCTGCAGCCAACAAGGACAACCCCCGCACTGGCCTCACCTTCTCCATCGGACACCTTCTTGATGACTCCCAAGGCAGCCTCAGGGCAGACTCTGTAGAGAATCTTCTCCATCGCTCCAAGGGCCATTGCAAGACTCAAGAACATGGGTTCTGGAGCCAGACCCAAGTTTCAATTCTGACTCTGTTACTCGGTAACCGTATTATCTGGGATAGATTATTTCTTCGACCTGAGTATCAGTTTTTACATCTGCACACTTAGCACAGTAGTTGGTAGAGAGGCGACAGCCAGACAGTGGCTCAAAGGAGAAAGAGAAAGAATAAATAGGAAGAGAGAGACTCAAAGGTACCCAGAGATGAGCATCCTGAGGATAGAGGCACACGACAGGGGTTTAGACCCCCGAGACAGAGGCGGAGTGGGGCTTGCCAAAGAGGGAACAGCAGGAAGGTTTCAGGAGGAGACGGCAGACTGGGGAGTGAGTCAGTTCCCACGGCCGCTGAATAATTCACAGGGCAGCCGGGATGGCATATGCTTCCTCTAAGCCCTCCCCAGCAGGAATACCAGCCTTCTCCCTCTCTCCCCCATTCCCCACCAGTCGTTGCCCAGGAAACCAGCTCCCTTCTCCTCGAGGAAGGGCTGCCTGGGGCCCAGAGAACAGGCGATGGAGGGCAGAGGGGACATGGAATGGAAGTCAAGTGGGCCAGGGCAGAATCGGTGGCCCAGAGAAAAGTCAGCTCTGCCAGTCGCCACACAGGAAAA
Organism: Pteropus medius; assembly: GCF_902729225.1. NCBI lineage: Eukaryota > Metazoa > Chordata > Mammalia > Chiroptera > Pteropodidae > Pteropus > Pteropus medius. The sequence continues at coordinate 2,122,710 of NW_024353787.1, forward strand.
CCTAGGTGAAGAGGAAGCAGAGGTCCAGGGTTTGCCCCCTCCTCAGAAGCCACTGGAAATGCTACAGAATGAAATAATAAAGCTGCAGAAGCTGAAACTGCTGACAGCAACAGGTTAGAAATGAGACCGTGTCCAGGGACAAAAGGTCAGGGACTTTGGTCCTTTTCGCCCTCACTTCCTTTCTGGGTTTTGTGTCTGGCTTCCTCTGGGACCCCGCTCTCCACCTTCTACTGTGCCAGACCCTTTCTCTATGGACAACCAGGCATCTTCTAAGCTTGGAGTGGACTTTCAAAACTAGCTTCGCCCCAGCTCGCCTCTGGTGCACATTCCAGCATCATCTTCGGCCTTGTACAGACCAACATGGGCAGCTCCTGGCCCAGGGACGCCAGCACTTCCTGTGGCACTCCCTTCCAGCTGCCTTCCCAATGGGTACTTGCCCTCGGGCCTGGCTTCTCTTGTCTTGCATCTTCAAACTGCCCCTCAGGGCCCAAGACCCTTGCCTTGTCCCTGCCCTAGTTCCCAAGGTCCTCTCATGTTCTCAGATTACTTCCTAATTACATCCCGATCTGCCTCACACAGCAGACAACACTAAATCCAAGAAGCAGAAACTTCAATGGCTTGGCCAGTGCTGATGGCTTTCTAGCATCATGACAGAATAAGGTCTTTATTGATAAGTGCACTGGGGTTCAGCTCCTAATGCATCTCAAACCACAACCAGTTACTGGTTGTAAAACCTTATGCAAGTAGTTTAATCTCTCTCAACCTCAGTATCCTCATCTGTATAATGGGGACAGCCCTGTCTCATAGGATTACGTGAAATGAGAGGGTATAGCACATATTTAGTAAATCATGGTCGTCGTTGTTGTTTAATACGATTATTATTGATGTCATATTATATATAACATTTGTATTATATACAACATATATACGTGTTGTGTTGCCACGTGTTAGTCCTTCCTATCAAGCTGGTATTTTTTCTGCTCACCTCAGAGGAGCTCATGCTTGGAGCTCAGCTGCACAGAATTCCATTTGTCACAAAGTCTAAAACATTGAAAACTTCACTCAATTAGCAAATTTGTCATTATGGTCTGAGCAAGCTATAGTTTTTGATTGAATTTGTGAAACATGATCATTTTATTGAGCAAATCAAATTACATAAGGGTGCGTTTGCACTCCTAAATTAAGAGAATGACTTTAGATATGAAAAGGGTGCTACAAAAATAAGGATTGCATATGTTTCCAACTCTCCCAAAATTTCTATTTTTCCCCATAAAGAAAAATAAAAGGTTTGGGTTTTTTTTAACCTAAGCTTTCCAAGTTTTCAAAAATGTTATATTTCTCAGCCCCATAAGGTGAGGGAAATATGCCAGAAGCACAGGATTGTATCTCTAGGATGCCCTCGAGCTTGACAGCCCCATTTCTGAGTCTCCCCACTTTACAACCCAACTGGATGGGGTCGAGCTGGAAGCACCGTGACCCCCTCCTCAGTCTCTGAGCCAGAAGCGCAATATCCCTCCCCAGGTTCAGGGCCTCAAAATGAGAAGCCAGATTTTGCCTGGCCCCAGTCCCAGACGGGTCTAGTGTTTCCTCCCTGTCTTCACTTCCAAGCCTTTTCCTGTCTGTTTTTCTTTCTCTTCACACCAGCTATAGTGGGTTGAACTGTGTCCTCCAAAAAGACCTGCTGAAGTCCTAACCACTCAGTACCTATGACTATGATCTTATTTAGAAGTAGGATCATTGCGAGTGTAAGTTAAGATGAGGTCATACTGAAGAAAGGCAGGCCCTTAATCCGATATGACTGGTTCTCTTATAAGAGGAGAAGAGACATAGAGACATACAGGAAAAACGCCATGCAATGACGTAGGCGGAGATTGGAGTGATGCAACTGTAATCCAAGGATCACCAAAAATTTCTGAGAGTGACCAGAAGCTAGGGAACTCTGCTGGGGACGCTGGATCAAGACAGCTGCACCTAGGAGAAGACCACTGGCTGGGCCTTGAAGGATAAATAGGAGTTCCCTGGGACCACACTATGCCATACTAAAAATGTTTGGCCCTGCCCTGGCAGGTGACAGGGACCTACCAAGGATTTCAAGCAGAAGGGTAATAACAGAATCAGATTCGTGCTTCTGTGAGCAGATGATGGACTGGAGGGAGTGTTAACAGGCAAGGAGAGCTGGGAAGGGTCTGTACTAATAGGCCAGGTAAGAGATGCTGAGGCCGAAACTAGATATGTTGTCTGGGATGGAGAAGGAACTAATTCAATCAAATGTATGCCCTTGATTTAGACATTAGAGGGGGACGTTGTCTAATGAGAAAGAAGAGACATCTACACAACAGAGAAGAGGTGGTGGCATCATGTCCAGAAGCTTGCTGGGAATGAAGACGCGTTCTGGGTGGAGATGTCTGCTGGCTGGCCCATTGATTTTCAACCCAGACAGGTGTGTCAGGGCAACATCAAACCTTAGCTCTCCTTCCAGCTTCCAAAGTCCAGAGCCCCTAACGCTGCGCAGTATGGGGAGATAATCTCCATTCTGGTCCAGGAAAGGAGAGGTGGTTTGCTTTTTGTGACCCTCAGTCTGGGGAACCAAATCTGAGATGGATCCTTTGGAACTGTCATCGTAGAGGTCATTGGTGAGCTGGCTAGAGCAGCTTCATGTGGATGAATGAGGATAGAAACCTAGAGAAGCAGAGAAAGTGAGTGTTGACAGTTTGGTCAAGAAGCTTGTCTAGGAAGAAGAGGATGGAGGATGAGGGAGAAATCTATGCATGATTTTGGACTGAAGGAAAAGACACAATGAAAAGGAAGGTACAACACTGCAGTCCCCAGGGAAAGCGGATGGGCAAGGATACAGGGCACAGGTCAGGATATTTGTCTAGGACAAAACGATTCAGAATATACAATCCTCGAAAGATGAACTGAGGTCGGTGAGAAAGGGTACAGCTTAAGGAGCATTCCCAACTAATGGCCTTTTTTTCTAATGAAGCTGGAGGTAGGTATGTCTGCTGAGAGTGAAGGGGTTGGTGGGGACCAGGGGCCCAGGAGGGTCAAAGGAGTTGGTTGGTACAGCCAATGAGGAGAAGAAGCTGCCAGAAGGAGGCAGAAGGAGGCAGAAGGATGCAGACGGTAAAGGTCTTCAGTGGGCAAATTCTCCATTGGTGCCCAGGACTCAGGTTGCAGGGCAGAACAGTAATGCTAGACTGATGTGGGCTGGATCCCATGTCCTCCAGTCACACTTGGACTTGTCAGACTGTGTGTCCTGATTTTTGAGTGGGAAAATATGTTGCCTGCTGTATCAGTTAGGGTCTCAGCAGGGAACAGATGGCACACTCAGACTGGGTAATTTAAGGAGAGACTATGAAGGGTCTATTTACCAAGGCGTTGGCAGGGCTTAGGGGAACCACAGGGGTAGCGCAGTTCGTTCAGGCTCATCTGGGGGGCAGATTGGTACTCTGTGACCACTCTGGTGCTGCAGGGGCAGAACGGCAATGGTACCCAGAGAGAGGGCCTAGAAGACAGCCAGCCGACAGAGACTCAGACCTTTGGTCAGCCAGCAAGGAGGAACCAGGGGGAAAAAATACCCCAACTTCGCTCTCCTCCCTCCCTCCAATCTCCTGCTGAGGAACCCAGCAGGAAGCCAGAGGGCATAGGAAACCATTTGTGGGTCCATATGGGTCAGCAGTCTGGAGAGGGGCAGAGAGTAGGTCTGGAGGGGCAAACAGAAGACACGGAAGCCAGCGGTAGGGATCCCCATCTTCAGAAACGTTGCATTACCTGTGGACGAGGGAGCAGACTGGTTCTTGTAGTCCCACAAGGCTCAGACAACAAGGTGTATTTTTGTGTGTGTTGGGAGGGCAGGGTGTAATGCGGGAGGAGAGAAGACAATTTTCATCCATCTACTAATATTTCCCCTCTCCTCTTCCTCCCGCAGCACCTGATTTCTCTCTGGCAGCAGAGTGGCGAAACTCCTGTTTAGAAAGAGTTAGTGATCAGATTCTGTGATTAGAAGGAAGAGGGCGGGAGACAGAGAGAAAATGCTACAGGGAGTTAGAACCTCTAGGGCTCAGCAGACAGCCAGATGGACAGGCAGACAGACCAGGAAACACCCCCCCACTGACCCTTGTCCTGCTTCTTTTCCCATCAAGTACAATTGAGTCAAAGGTGCTAATAGATCCCTGAGAAAGATAGATGGAGTAATCAGGGTAAATGAAATTAACATGCACAGGGTAATCAACACTCATTAAGCCAATTTAGTCAAGTGATGACCTCAGTCAGCTTTTATTTAATCATATACTTAAATGTCAAATCAATATGCAAATTTCACCCAGGCCTTTTTCAATTATAACCCATTAAAAACTTTCAAGTAAATCAATTCAGCCAGGCAGGGTGAGCAAGGCAGGGAGAGACAAGCTGGGCCCCAGACTATCACGGACAGCGGGCCTTTTGTCTACAGCACTCTCTCCGCCCCTACTCACTGGTCCACTCCCCACCATTTACCATCCAAACTTATGCCTCCTGTGTCACATTCTATGCCCCTGAAATGGCTATCAGGAAAAGAAGGACACTGAACTCGATCTTCCTTGGAAGTCACATAAAAACCACATTCACACCCCTGTGCACTCAGCACTTTGTTCTTTGCAATGAGTGTCGGTGCTCCTTTCCTATCAGAGTCCCACAAAATCCCGATTAGGTAGACATTAATATCCTCAATTTACCAATGACCAAATAGAAGCTCAGAAAAACATAGAGGCTTCTCCCAAGATGCTAGCTCATCAGTAGAGAAGGGAGACTCATGGCAGCATCCTGAGGCCAAGTCCAGCCTGGAGATCAGTCTACCACCCCGACATTTAGGCAAAGGAAGCGGGTGTGTGAAAGAGGCCTCTCTTTTCTTCCAAGACTGAATCGCCAAAGTCCTCGTGCCCCATCCCCAATGCCCTAGTGAAGCTGGGTGTGACTGATCCATTTTTAAAAGGCTGCGTGAAATTTGGTTAACTTGTCCCAAGCCTACGAAAAAAAGAAGTTAAATCATTACTGCCTTTGCTTATTATCATCCCATCTACCTCTCTTGCCAGCAGATACTATGACACCAGTAAGAAAAGAAACAGACAGATAGACCAAGTCTCCACAATAAGGGAAATAGGAAAGGAAGGGCCACTCTCACCAGATTCTTGCTAAGTGCTCTTCCTTCAGCGGTCATGTGCAGAGGGTATTACCCCTCCCCCTCTACAGATAAAGAAGGAACCAAGATCAGAGAGGGTGATTTAATGACCCTAAGGATGCACAGTGAGCTAATGGTGGACTTGGAAATGAAAACCAGGTCTTTACGAGTCAAAGGGCTCAGACTCCACAGGTCATCCATGTCCAGGAGGGGGACCTATTCACATGGGCTCTTTCCCAGGAGGTTGTACCACCAGCCATCACAGGCAAGGCTTCTGGGCTAGGGGCCTGGCTTCCCAGAGTTGACATGAAAAGTCCAGTGGAACAGACTAAACGTCCCGCCTGGCCCAGGAGGCCCAGCCTCAGGCTGGTGCAGCAGAAATGACAGCTGCTTCTCAGAGACCTGCTTCTCGGGTCAGCCAAGAACTGACAGGTAAGACACCAGAAGAGTCTTGATAATTTCACAGTGAAGCCCGCCTGAGGATGCAGTCTGGGAAAATGTACAGTAATTGACTCAAATATGGCACAGTGGTGTCAAGTGGTGACCCCTAAAGTGATTGGGAGTGTCGTGACCACTGATGTGAAGAAGCCAACGCTGGCGCCTTTGATCGTTTCAGGGCCACGTGCCTGCAGCTCTGAACCATTCCCAAGGGGGCAGAGATGAGTGATTCCTGGCTGAGTAGGGGGAGAAAGAGGAAAACAGGAACCTGGCTGGCAGAGCCAAGAACTGATGCCTATGGCCAGGGCTGGAAGCATGAGAATTAGAATGGCTCCAGCCCTGCATACTTCATTTAAGATGGAGTCGAAAATAGAGCGGGGAGAGCCTGCTCCTGGGGTTAGCACTGAAAGTCCTGTGTCTCCGAATCCCCTCACTTATAGGCAAAGCAGGATGGTTGGGCCCATTTCATTTCCAAGTCCACCATTAGCTCACTGTGCATAGATGAGCCAGCCAGGGCACCCACACTCCATCTTCCATCCAGCAGTGTGGGAGGGGCTTAGGTGACTCCTGACAATTTCATAACCAGAAGGCAGAGGAAGAGAGGAATGAAGGGGAGGAGCCAGATGATCACTTTTCAGAGCCTGCAAGTATCCAGAACTATACTAAGTGTATTCAAATATATGATCTCATTTAATCCTCAAAACAACCTTAGCAGGCATTGTATATTCCCATTGTATAAATGAAGAAACTAAGGCTTGAATCAGTTAAACAACGGACAAAATATGTAAATGCATCAAATCAATATGTTGTATACCTTAAACTTACACAATGCTGTATGTAAAATATATTTCTTTTAAAAAAAAAAAAAGTAACTATTTTTCTGGACAGACCAATAAGTCACTGCCAGGGAAATGGAAATGAGTGCCACTAAGGGACCTGGCCATACCAGCCCATGTGGGCCAGAGAGGAAAAAAGCAGAACTTAGACTCACAAATGCCCCTCCTCTAAGAAAAAGCAGATTGTAAAACATTTTCCTGGTAGAGCGATGCAAGCCCCTGTCTGGGTCTTTAAAGGGGAAAGTGGCTCCAGAGGGAGGAATTGGAATGTCACAGTGACCTGGAGCAACCCTGGTAAAGAAGGACAAGGAGGTCAAAGGTACCCGGAGAGGCAGCTCCCAGGGAAGGGATTTAAAGGGGACACGTACAGAAGGCAGAGAGCCCCACACACCACAGGGACTACCAAAAATGCCAAGGGGACCAAAACTTTAACAGGAAAAAAGACTTATAATGCATCTCCAAACTCCAGATTAGTTCTCATCAGGAGGAGAAGAAAGCCCAAGGAATCCTGGAGAGGAGCTAGAAAATTCCAAACAAGCAAAATGTCTTCAGTTTGGGGGGGAAAAAAAGAGGTACATTTTCTAACTTGACCTCCACACTGGCAAGGATCTAGAACATCTAATTTGTGCACACATGGAAGGTAAGTCACGTACGTGATCACCAGGGACCAGCACGAGTCCCCCCAAAACGAGACTTGCTAGACTCCCCTCATTTCCCATACTGTTGAGTGACCTGTCAACCTGATGAAACCCCGGGGGCTTGAAGAAGTCTCTCAGCCTCCTCATGATTGAGAAAATGGAGCTGGGTGACAGGGCCGCTCAAGGGGATTCGTAATGGCTGGGAAGGAAGGGTGTGCAGGATTTGCCTGCGTGGGTCTTGAGCCCTACAAGGAATTCCAGGCAGGAGAAACAGCAGATGCACAGGCATGGAGGTGGGAAACGCAGAAGGGAAGAAAGATCCTTGCTTCCTAGACAGTGAGTAGATGGCTCCCGTCCACAGAACGTCCCTCGCCTCGTTCAGACCTCTCACTTCCTCGACCTAATCAATCCCTGCAACACTCGATCTCCTTCCTCAAAGAGCACCTATTGAGCACCTACTACATGGCAGCCCCTGTTCTAGGCACTGACACACAGCCACACACGCAGCAAACAAGGGCCCGCTTTCATGGCCTTGAGAGTCTAACAGAGAAGACGAGGCTGACAAATACTTCCAGCTCCCCTCTCCCCCAGGAAGCTCTGGCCCAGCCACCCGGATGTAACTGCTCCCGTGTTCATGGATGACTCTTGAATTTCTCTCTCTAGCCCAGTCTCTCCCCGAATGCCAGATGCGCCGTTTTCAATTGCTTCCTTGATATCTACATTTGCATTTCTAACAAGTATTTTAAACTCATATCTCTAAAACAAAATGATTCCACACCTTCCCCCTCCACAAAACCTGTTCCTGCTCTACCCGGTTACTCAGGCAAAAACCTGGAAGTCATGCTACATTCTTGCCGTTGTGCATGCACAGACACACACACACACACACACACACACGCACACGCACACGCACACACACATAATCGAATCCACAGGCAAGTCTTTCTGGTCCAAATGTCACCCCAAAAATTCCTACTTGTCACCACTTCTGACTGCTACCACCCTGCTCAAAGCCACCATCCTCTCTCTCCTGAACCATTAAACTAGTCCCCTTACCAGTATCCTTGCTTCCCACAACTCACCACTTTCCAGTCCTGTAGCCACACTGCTGCTTGAGTGATCTTTTTTTCAAAGATAAATCAGACCATTTCTCTCCTCTGCTCAAAGCCCTCAACAACAAATCATGCCCTGGTCCCTCCAGCCTAGGAAAAAGCAATGCCCCAGTCCCCTGCCTTCTCCCTGCTCTCCACAATGTCGGGCTTCTTGAAAAGGTTCTCCTTAACTCAGTCTCTCCATTCCTCCCCCTCTCAACCCTACCACAAGCCACTGCCATCTGCCTCTGAAACTGCTCTCTCCACGGTGATCCAGGGCCATCCACCAGCCAGAGCCCCGGCTCACTCCACAGTCTCCTTGGTCTTCATTGTCTGTGACGTTCTGCCCATGACACTCTGACCATCCACTCCCTCTTCCTCCAAGTGCCCCCTCCCTGGGGTTTCTGGGCACCGGCTTCTTCTGGTTCTTCTCTCCTCTCTCTGACTTCTCCACCATCACCTCAGGGATGCTTCCTCCAGTTGCTCCATAAATGGTAGTGATTCCCAGGGCTCAAAACTTGGCTCTCTTTTCTGCTTATTGTAAACACCCTCATCCCCTTTCACTGATTCATCCCTAGTTCACTATCACTCATTCTCTGATGGTTCCCTAATCTAGGTCTTCAGCCAAGACTATAGCCCCAGACCTACAATTATAACTCTGTCCTGGCCACAGCCGTGCAAACTAACACATCAAGATTCACCATTACACTACCATTTTACCCATACGTGAACCCCAATCCAATTCACAATGCCAGATGTCAGCATCATCGAAATCTTCTCTCTTCCTCAGCCCCTATGTCTAACTTGTCGCTTGGCCTTGTGGTCTCATCTGCCTCGTTAATAGACTTGTACCATCTCCCCCTTCCATGCTCCTGCCTTGCCACCTCTGACCTGGATCGCCACCTTCAGGCTCACCTCCTCCAGTCCATCCTCCAGTGTCTCAACACCAAAGAGCTTCTTCTATAATGCAGATCTGGCCATGTCACTCCTCCACCGAACCTTGCATTGGTGTATCAGCTAGCTATGACTGCACGACAAATCACCCCAAAACTCAGTGGCTTAGAATAAGTGTCATTTGTTATAGCTCATGCATCTGTGGGGTTCACTGACCTTGGCTGGGGTCACACATGGTCTGCAGGTAAGCTGGGGCTCACCTCTGGGCTGGCTTCACTGGGGCACACCCTCTCCTGGGACTAGCAGAAATGTGCAAGGCCTCTCAAGACCGAGGCTCAAAATGGACCCATGGTCAATCTTTCTATTGCCCAAAGCAAGACACATGGCTGAACTCGTATCAAGAGGTGAGAAAATATACTCTGCCCTTAATGGAAGGCTATGCAAAGTCATCTAGCAACAGGCATGGGTACAGACAGAGAGGAGTGAAGAACTGGGGCCATTACTGCAACTCACCACAATAACTTCCCATGGCCCGCAAGGTCAACTCTCAACTCCCTGACACAGACCATTCAGGAGCTGACCCAGCCACCTCTCCAGCCCCATCTCTTATTGCTCTGAACTTCCACCCACTCCTCAACTTCCAGAGCTCTGCAAATAAGCCTTGTTATTTCACACTCCAGGTTTGCCTGCGCACGTGCCATTTTTCATTCCTAAGGCTCCTCTTCCCTTTCCGCCATTGTCCACCTGGGAAATCCTTACCCATTCTTCAATACCTAGCTCAGCAAGCAGCTTCTCCTCAGGGAAGCTCTCCCAGGCCACCTTCCCCACCCCACAGGGTGGGTCACAGCCTCTGTTACACCCCTCCCCCTTCCATTGTACCCTATTAGAGCATTTACCCCTATTCAGGGAAAGGTGTCCATTTCCTCCCCTAGATGTCTAATACCTTAGGGCAGTATATTGGTTTGCCACAAAGTTAATGGTCCAAACAATACAAATTGCCACAAAGTTAGTGGTCCAAACAACACAGATTTATTCTCTTACTCTTCTGGAGGTCACAAGTCCAAAATCAGTTTCACTGGGCTAAAGTCAAGGTGTTGGCAGGGCTGGTTCCTTCTGGAGCTTTTGAGTGGAGAATCTATTTCCTTGCCTGTTCCAGCTTCTAGTGGCCACCTGCACTCCTAGGTTTGCGGCCCTTCCTCCATCTTCAAAGAGCAAGAGCATCACTTCAGTCTCTGCTCACATCACCTGCTTCTCTTCCGTGTCAAATCTCCTCCGCCTCCATCTTATGAGAACACTTGTGATTACATTTAGGGGTCATCTGGATAATCCGGGATAATCTCCCCATCTCAAGATCCTTAACTTAATCACACTTGCAAAGTCCATTTTGCCATATAAGGTGACAGTCATAGATTCCAGGGATAAGGACCTGGTATCTTTGGGGGCCATTATTCAGCCTGCCACAGGCAATTTCCATGCTTCTTCTTCTGGGCCATTCCTTTACCTGGCTCGGGACCTGGCACTTGATGGGTGTTCAGTACATTTGTTGAATGAAAGAATGAATGAGTGAGAGAATTAATGCAGTACCAGAGTGGCCATTGGCAGTGTCAGGGTCCCCCAACAGGCTGGCTGACAAAGTCAGCAGTGAAAACTAGGGCTCTTGAAACTCCATCCTCTATATTCACATAACAGAGAATATTCTCTGTAATAAATAAGAGATCAAACCAGGCCCTCTGTGCAATGCAGGAGCCAGGCTGCCTGAGCTAAAAAGGAGAAAGCTATTCCTCCCCGGAACCGCAGAGGCGGAGCTGTGAGCTCACCCCGAGGAAGCATTAACCCTCCGTTTCTTGTTGTAACTGCATAGATTGGGCTGTGTGTTGGTTCCATGGGAACAGTCCCCCCTGTTCCTGTGTATTCAACAAAAACTTATACCTACTACTCTGTGCTGCTTAAATAAAACACGATCCCTTCCCTCAAGGGGATGCCAGTCCGAACTTCTTTTGAACATCTTTAAAATCACTGATCTTCAGTCCAGCACAATTTTCAAACCCATTGGAGCTCATAGAAATCCTGTTCCTTGCATCTCAGAGCGCCTCCTGAAGGGCCTTGTAGTCATTCAACAAAACACTGAGCATCAACGACATGCCAAGGCCTATATCATGATGCCTTTCATTCACTGTGGGGCTGTCCTGTGAATTTCTCACTGGCCACAAGTTGACATTCCCCCCAGGACTTCCAGAACCACCTTGCCCTGATAATTCCCACTGAACTGCAGAGAAGTTAAGAGAGTGCCTTGGAAGGGAGCTAGGGAATGACCACTGGAAAGTCATCAGTGATTCCAACCAGGGAGGTTTTTGTGCAAGTCGGGGAGGAAGTTAAGCTGATAACATAGGAGGTGGGGATATAAAAACAGCAATGATAATAATAGCCACTAATTATTTAATTAGTTCTTACTATGTACCAGATCGTACTGTGCATTCAACATGGATTATCTCACTTAATCATGTTCGCATTCCTATAAGGTAAATATTATTAGACCCACTTTACAAATGAGGAAATTGAGGCACAGATTAATAAGGGGACTTGCATACAGTTGCAAGTAGCACCAGGATTTGAATTAACTACATGTAGAATAGCCCTAGAAATTCGACCATGAAGGATCGTTAAGCCGTGAGTGTGAAGAGGGAGGTGCAATGTTCTGGGGACTTTGCAGTTGGAGGAAGTTGTTTCATAGGTAGAACATAAACATGTTTGTGCATGAAACAACTGAAGCTTCACTGATGGATGGGGGCTCACTTGATGGAGGGGGCAGGATCCAGGACGTGGGTGGGGGCTGGGCCAAGCCCAGAAGAGAAGGAGGAGAAGGCGGACAGTGACCCAGAGGCCAATAAGATGTCAGAGGGCCTGGGGGCAAGTGTCAGATTGCAGGTAAATGGCTTCAGTATTCACTATTTACAAATATAGTCATCTACTCTCTTCCTAGAGAGATCTTTACAACAAAGTGACTATGAGTTTACCTGAAACAACAGATTTGGAGAGGGAACACAACTTGCCCAAGGTCCGGAAGTTAGCAGAGCTGCAACTCAAATCCCCTTGTTCCACAAACCTGACTCTGACCCACATCAGGCCTTGTGCAGAGATTCAACCCCATGAGGTGGATGGATAAGAGGACTGGAGCCCAAGTTCAAACAAACCGAAGGGACATTGAAGTCGGGGCTTGAGCCGCACAGGGGAATTTGCTGGGTCTCTGGAATCTCCTTGTCCCCAAGCACAGTACAGCTCGTGGTGGACAGTTGAACAATCCAGCCACGCTCAAAATTTCAATTCAAGACTGGCACATGGAACCAGGGCCCCCAGAGATCTCCTCCCAACCCCACACAGGCTAAGGACACACTTCCAGGAAGACACAGCCATACTTTAAAGTGTCTGAAATCAGAAGATTAAGCTGGGGAGTGGGTGAGAATAGTAGGAAGAGCCCAGAAATAAAAGGTATGATGAGGTGCCACCTTAGGATAAAAATGTCTCTCACCCACACAGGGCTGAAAATACTGATCCAGGAACCTTCTTGGAGGCACGACTTCCTGCCTGGGTGTCTAGCTGTGAGTCCCGTTTGCTACTCTGGTCCCTCACCCTGTGTCAACACTTCTCTCCTTGTTTCCCCAGCTTTGGAACTCAGAGAATGACACTGGAAAATGGACCCCCGAGGAGAGGGAACCTGGCCCAGGGGCTGAAGAAGACAAGGAAGGAAGAGGGTAGCACTGGGCCTTCACGCATTCATTTATTCATTCATTCACTCCTAGCTATTTCTTGGGCACATACATAGTGTCAACACTGGGAGTAAGATGATGAGCAAAAAACAGACACATCAGTGAACTTAGAGAGTTTACAGTCAAGGTAAGAAAGGAGACAGCCTTGAATCAGATAATCACAGAAACAGAGGTAAAACTATGATCATAATCAGTGCCACGTACAAGAGGCGTGTGGTCTTATGAGCACACATAACAGAGAATAACTAATCAAGGACTCAGAGAGGCTTCCCTGAGGAAGAAGCTCATGGTCTGAGACTGGAAGCATGAGGTGGGCCGTGCAAGTGGAAACTGGCAGAACACCCAAGTAGAGTGGACAGGGACAATGTGGTGGAACATGATGGCAGGACAGTGGTTCTGAGACTGATAAAGAGTTGTTACCCTGACCTCACAAGTTTGTGAGTAGAAGAATTCCACTGACATGCTGTCAAAGTGTAGTATTGGTAGCTAAAACGTGTGTAACTATAACTAACAATATATATGACAAAACATAACTAATAATAATATGACCACTAATAGCTAACAGTTGTATAGAATTTACTCTATGCTAGATACTGATCTAAGCCCTTTTCATGTTAAATCTTTTAGTTCTCACAGCAATTCTAGGAGGTGAATACCACTCCTATATCTATTTAACATATAATGCCCAGAGATGTTAAGCAACTTTCCCAAGGTCACACAGCTGCTAAATGGTGGTACCTAAATGTAAAACCAGTTAGTTGAATTCTATCATCTGGCTCCAGAGCTTGAACCACCTCCCTGTTTATGGAGCATCTACCCTATCTCATGCTCTTACTCAGTGCTTTACATGCAAGTCCCATTGGCTTCTTACAACAACCCTATGGGGTGGGTACTGTTAGTACCATCTCAATTTTGTATAAAAGAAAACTGAGTCTCACAGAGAGAGTGAGGCTTGCTCAAGGTCATGCTACTAGTACATAGAGCAATTGAGCTTAGAACCCAGGACTCCAGAGTTGCAAAGTAAGTTGAGAGAATAAGAAAAAGCTAAGGGAGATATTGGAAGTCAGCACAAAAAAAGGAAGCCAGCTGGAGATCTTTCAGCGGCAACAGACTCATTCATTACTTCAGGGAAAAGGAGATTTGTTAAAATTACACATGTGCATGGGTATGATATAATAAAAAGTAAATATTTGGTCTTTGTCCCAGTTCCTGGCACACAGCTTCTAAAACCATAGAATCTCCAGAATATTAAGAGTGTCTTTGGTATGCTAATGAGGTGTCTGGTGAGGGTGGGGCCTGGATAGCTTCAGGATGGGAGCTGGTTGCCTGAAAGACTAAGACAAGACTACAGGGTTGAAACTTCCAGCTCACTTCAACTTCTTTCATCCTGCCCCACAAACTCTGGGAAGGGAAAGGGGCTGGAGATTGAGTTAATTACCAGTGGCCAATGATGGAATCAATCACACCTACATAATGAAACCTTCATAAAAAATAAAAAATAAAAAAACTTGAATGACTGGGTTTGAAAAGCTTGCGGGTTGATGAACAAACACATCAAGTGCTGGGAGGGTGACATGCTCCGAGAAGCTCCACTCCCCTGGCCCCCCTTCCTTGCCCTGTGCATCTCTTTTATTTGCCTGTTCTTAAGTTGTACCCTTTATAATAAACTTGTAAGTGTAAATAAAGTGAATTCTTGAGTTCTGTGAACTGTTCTAGCCAATTATCAAATCTAAGGAGGGCGTCATGGGAACTCCCCAATTTATAACCTGCCAGTCAGAGGTATGGGAGGCCCAGAACTTGAAATTAGCATCCAAAGTAGGGGGCAGTCTTATGGGACTGAGCCCTTTAACTTGTAGGGTCTGATGCTAACTCTGAGTATTTAGTGTCGAAATTGAGTTGAATGGTTGGACACCCAGCTGGTGTTGGAGAATCGGAATTGGTTTTTGGTGTTGGAAGACACCACATATTTATGTCAGATATGTTCTGAGTAAACACAGTTCAATGGGCACGACCAATCTATAGAAAGGCCTCCCTTGGGTAAAGTGTCCATTTCTGATCAGTTATACTAGGGGCAGTTCAAGTGGGTGGGCTTTGCACACTCAGCAGGGAATGGCGCCTCCCCAGAAGGTAGTGTGAGCTGCCTGAACTATGTCTGGTGTGTTTGGGTTAAATAGCAGTTAGCTGAGGACATCCGGGGGGGTGGGAGTGGGGATCCTGGGTCAGATAAGGAGGAGGTGGGTGGGGGAAAGGCAATGCTGAGGGTTGCAGGTGAGGATGAGCGGAGTGAAGTTACAGGATAAAGGGCAGGCTGGAGGACCATACTAGTGACACAAAAAGAAAGAGATAAGCACACAGAACTCTGATGAGCCACTGAACTGGCAAGGTTGACCAACCCTGACATTCCGACAGGAAGGCCAGCATGTGGAGGGGTCAGTGTGCCAGAGCGCCATGAATGTCCATGGGGAGAGGTGTCAGTGTGGCAGAAAATGGCCAGGGAGGAGTGCACCTGTGGCCGCGGTCTATGTTTCTGAACGTCGATTTTGTGGATTTTTGCTGGGGCGAAATGAAAGCGAGGCCGACGGCCGACATATCGGAATGACAGGGTGGCAGAATGCCTGCGTGTCGGAAGGGCGGCGTGGCGGAATAGCTGCATATTAGAGTGTCAGCTGGAAGGAATGTGGCTTTGACGGGCTGTCGTGGATGGGAATGTCAGCGTGTCAGTGAGGCCTGCGGCTGCAGCAAGCCTGTAACCTTGACCTCTATTCCCTGGAGCCCAGGCCACATACAAGGGGGATGGGGGGCTAGGGGGGAGGATGTGGGGGCTTGCTGTGCCACTAGCAGGGGAGAGAGAGCCCGTGAGCCATTGCTCTCCCATCAGAACAGGAATTTGGAAAGGAAAAAGGAGATATATTGGTTTGCTAGGGCTGTTGTAACAAAGTACCACAGACTGGGTGGCTTAAACAACAGATACTTATTGTCTTACAGTTCTGGAGACCAGAAGTCCAAGATCAAGGTGTTGGCAGGTTTGATTTCTTCTGTGGCCTCTCTCCCTGGCTTGCAGATGGCCATTTTTCCCCATGTCTTTACATGGTCTTGCCTCTGTGTGTGTCTGTGTGCTAATTTCCTCTTCCTATAAGGACACAAGTCATATAAGATTATGGCTTACCCTAAATGACCCCATTTTATCTTAACTACCTTTTAATGGCCCTATCTCCAAATACAGTCACATTCTGAGGTCCGGAGGGCTGGGACTTCAGCATATGAATGAAGAAGTGGGGCAGACACAATTCAGCATATAACAGGAGGCAATTATGGAAACCAGATTAATGAGCTATTTAATGTCAGGACTGGGCAGAGAGAGCCAGCTATCAGGTGTCAAGAGTTCAATCAGGGAGAGCTTCTTGGGAGAGGCAGAGTGGTAGACAGAATTTGGTATGGACCCATGAAGACTCTAAGCAGCCCAAGGGTGCCTGGGTCCATGGAAGACAGAGAACCTCTAAATGCAGAGAAGCTACTGCCTGGAAAGCCCTGACCTATATTCGAGCTACATTCGAGAGAAAATTCTAGAGGACTGAATTCAAATCTTCCCAAAGCAGGCCTAAATTTAATAAACAATAGCTTTTTTCCCATTTTTGAGAAACTTTAAGGTTTTAAGAAAATGGGATTTGGGATCCGACCAGTCTGAATTCCAGTCAGGGCTCTACTGTGGTCTGTGTCACCTTGGACAGTCACGTGACCTTCCCAAGCCTCAGTTTTCTCATCTATTCAACGGGAATGATCTTAGTGCCAGCCTCCCATGGCGATCATGGGACAGTTACAATGACATTATAGGGGCACCTAGAACAAAACTTGGCAGGAAACAGGGCTCGGTAAACTGCAGCCAGATGATTATCTACAGGTCTTTGATTTTGTAACTCCTTCCCCAGACCCAAGCCCTTTCAGAGGGATCTCACCTCACCTTGTGCCCAGGGAGACTGCAGGATGCTACCTGGCCCTCTCCTTCCCCAGAAAACCACACAGCTCACTCCTTCTCCTCTCTCAGGTCTTGGTTCACATGTCTTCTCCTGGACCATGCTAATTACAGTCGCAACCCTTAACACTCCCTACTCTGCTACCTGGCTCCACTTTTCTCATGGAAATTGTCACATCTACCATACTCTCTAATTTACTTGTTAGTGTTTGTGCTCCATCTCCCCTGCCTTGAGAATGATGGTTCCAAGGGTACAGGGATTTTTATGTTGCGTTCCTTAGCACCTAGAAAAATATCTAAGTCAAAGGAAATATTTAATAAATACTTGTTGCCTGAATGAATCGAGGTGAGGGGCCAATGTCGTGGCCAAGGGATGCAGCCAGCTGTGGGAGGCCACAGGGTCCACAGATTTGCAGGAACTGGGGCGGGGTGGGGGCGGGAGATGCTGCTGTCCTGTCTTTTCCTGGAGGTTAAGGATGGTCGGGGGGGCCGTGACCCCAACCTTGCCCAGGCCTCCCTGGATCAGGCCAGCCAGCTTTGTAGGAAGGATGAGAGAAGTGGCTGCTCAGGTATAAAGCCGCCAGCCAGAGCAGCTATATCTGAAAAGCAAATCACCCTCCCTGTGGTTTGCCCATCTCTGGCTCAGGGAACTGAAACACCTCATTTCACGGCCTCCGGTTACCAGGGGACAGCCTAGGTTGGGAGGCAGCAGTGGTCTCTGCCCAGAGCATGCCCCCATCCCTGATCCCTGACTCTGAGCTGGGTAGAGGGTACCACCCTCTGTAACCAGAGCTGGTAACCACTGAGCTTGCTGTCCATGATGCTGAGCATCTTCCCTCTGCCACTTCCTCATACATTCAACAGGATGAGTCCCCTCCCATATCGATTCTCTCCTCCTCTAGATACACTCTAAGATCAGGGCTCAGAGGCAGACCCAACCCCAGGTGTGCTCTGAACAGTGCAGGTGCAGAGGTACACACGGACATACCTGTACGGATATACATGTATGTGCACATATTTGAGTTTACACATATGTGTACACATACACCATTGAGGCACATGTGCTATCCTGGTCCTCAGAGTGATATCGAAGGGCAGACTTCTCCAGAGGAGGGTTGGCCCACACACCTGGAGGATGCCTTGACCAGGCCCTCAGCCTCCAGAGAAGTTCATGAATCTAAGAGGCCCCTGGTAGAGCTGGCAGGACACAGTATTCCCAGACTATCCCTTCCAGAGATGACCCAGGAGTCTCCTGTTTACAGTCATGGCTGTAGTGCTGGTGGAGCTCAGGGTGAGGTCAGTACTCAAATGAACCCAAAGAAAGCAAAGCCAGAGCCCAGGGCCCTTAGGGAAGATACTGTGGCTAGAAATCCTGGTGCCTTCATACCCCAGAGGCTGAAAAGGGACTGGGGTTGGGGCTGAGATTGGAGCTGAGACTGAGGTTGACACTGGGGCTGGGGCTGGTGGATGTCTGGAGCCCCGAGCCCATCCTAAGAAGCAGATATAAGTTCCTAGGTGTCTTCAGCTCCAGCAGAGCTAGAAAGCTAAGGGACAAGGACTCGGTTGCAATTGGCACAGTTCTAAATGAAGCAGTGGCTGATAAAAGACTTATTTTTCTGGCTAATGAAGTGAAATAGGAGTGAAACAATGACAACCTGAGCCCGAGGTCGGCCCTGAAACAAGAGAGCCAACCCCATAACCAGCTCCTCACCCATCCTGGCTGACACAGTCTTCCCTGAAGCAGTAAGAGGGACAGGATGGCCCCTCGAGCACCTATCCAGGAGTGTCTGTGACTGAGGTGTCAGCCTAGTGTTCCCAGACCCTCTTCGCTTATGTCTGTGTGGGGGTCCTCCATCTCTTCCCTCCCTACTTCCTACCCATGCAAGACTAGCACCCTCACCAGGAAGGGCCCTGTAGGCTAGGAAGAAAGAACTCAACAGAACTGTCATCAGAAAGACTTGATCTAAACCCCACTTCCATCAAGATATGAAAATCCCTTTAGAACATAATAAACACAAACAAAACAGCTGTGTGGCCTCTGTCAAGTCACTTAGCCTTGCTGAACCTCAGTTTCCTCAACTGTAAAATGGGAACAACACACTTTCCT
This sequence comes from Pteropus medius, assembly GCF_902729225.1. Lineage (NCBI taxonomy): Eukaryota > Metazoa > Chordata > Mammalia > Chiroptera > Pteropodidae > Pteropus > Pteropus medius. Next base: position 2,141,606 of record NW_024353787.1, read on the forward strand.
CTTAGACCCCCCATGCTCCTGAGGTGGAAGGGACACTTTGAGTCCATGCCCTCGAGAAGCTTGTAATCTGGGGGAGGAAAACAAACTAAAAATTAAAAATTAAAACAAATCTAAAATAAGAAAATAAAATATACAGTGTGTGGGTGATGCATACTATGGAGAAAAATAAAGTAGAAGGAAGGAACTAGGAAGTGCCAGAGGAAGAGGAAGTTTTCAACTCTAAAGAAAGTCGGGAAAGGCATCATTGACAAGGTGACATCAGAGAATTGGGGGGGAGGGTGTGTGACAGAGGAAACAGCAAATGCAAAGGCCCTGGGGCAGGATCGTACTTGGCATGGTCAAGAAACAGCAAAGAGGCTGGTGTGGCTAGAGCAGAGTAAGCACAGGGGAGCAGTAGGAGATGGGATCAGTGAGGTCATGGGAGGCCAGACTGTCTAAGATTTTCAAGGCCATGGTGAGGGGTTTTTCGTCAAAGGAGCAACATGCTCAGATTGCTGGATAACAGAATGGGACCAAGGAGAGGAAGGACAGAGGCCGGGAGACCATTAGGAGACTATCACACTAATCCAAGCCAGCTCCCAGTGGAAGTAGGTGTGGAAAATGGTCAGATTCTTGCTGTATTTTGAAGTTAGAGGCAACAGGATTTGGTGATACCAGCATACGGGGTATGAGAGAGAGAGCAGAGAAGAATGACTCCGTGGCCTGAGGCCACATTGAAGAAAGGGGAAGATGGCAGGAGCAGCTTATCGAAGAAGGAAATTGGGATTTCCCGAAGAAAGGAGACTGGCAAGGGCACTTCATGCTCAGGTAACAGTAGAGACAGGCGCGAACACACATAGTGTGGCCCAGGGACCCTGCCTAACCCTGAGGTTTGCTGAAGCCTGGAATGCTGGCGGTAGAGCTGAAAAGGCAGGCTGAGGCCAGCTTGGAAAAGACCCTGAGTGCCACACAATGGCATTCGAGATTGATCCATAAGCAGTGGGGAGCTCACCAAGATTCTGAGCAGGAGAGTAAAGATGGTATAGGTATTTTCTTTAGAACAATCACTCTGCCATACTATAGAGGCTTCACTGGGAATGAAGGCTGGAAACAGGGACATGGTTGGGTAACTGACCATGGGATGGCGGGGTGGGCGGGAGATGGTGAGCACTGAGCTCGGGCAGTGGCAGTGGAGAGAGAGGTGGCCTCTCTGCCAGAGACTCCCGGTGTGGGGCCTGCAGCCAGCTGGGGAGTGATGGAAGGAGGGCATCCAGGGAAACATCCACGTTCCTAATTGAGGTACTGAGTGGTGCGTGGTCTGAGACCATGTAAAGGCAAGGGGTGGGGATGGGCAAGCATCTGGGGGTCACAGACCATATGCGTCAAACAGCCCCAGGTGGGCATCCCCTGGAACTCAGGCACAGGGAGAACAGGCCGTTCCAAGCTGCTCCCCTTCTGGAGACAGGATGCAGGAGGGGCCTTGGTCAAATGAACCCTCAGCCCCAGAGGGCCCCAAGCCTGCAGGAGATGCTGGACTGAGCCACCCAACTGGGGGCGGCAGCTCTATTTCCAAGGTCAGGCCCCGCCCAGCCCACCAGAGGCTCCTCCCCTGCTTCCACTTCAGCTGATATAAAACTAAATGGCACCCGGCCCTTCACATCAGCACAACAAGATGCTTAGTCAATAAAATAGTTGAGCCAAGTGAACTCAGCATGTGACTCTAGGAAGAGTTTTTTTTCCAGGGGAAATGTTATCATTTTCCATTCCTGTTTAATGAATCATGGGAATTATAGCAACATTACAAATGGCTTTCTGCGCAAGCTATTACTTTGTTTCTGCAGGGTTCTAATGGCAGGCCTGCTTCACTGAGGGCTCAGCCTGCCCCCAGCTAAAGAGAATAATGGTATTATTATAAGCGGTCCCCTTACAAGTCTTCGGCTCAGGAGGGGTGGTTGCCCAGGACCTTACAAATTGGGTCTAAAGTGAGAAACCCTGAAGTGATTGATTTGGGTATTTCCCGGGGAGTCTGCTCAGACATCCAGGGCAGGTCTCCCAGGGCTCAGGCCAGAAAATCCTTAGGGTTGGAAGAGGAGGGGAAGTGAGGTGGCCTTGTGAGCTTTTATTCTGAGCTGCGTGTGGAATGAAGGGAGTGGCAGTGAACAGGACAGACTCTGTCCCTACAGGGTGTGAGATGCTCAGAGATGGGATGTGAAGAGCAGACATGTCACAGCTCTCACCAAGAATGCCCTGAGCCCTCAGCTGGCTAGCCTGGTTCCTGTCCATGGAAGCTTCCTGCCAGAGCAGAGACAGAAGGGAGGAAGAGGAGGAGAGGTTCGATCCTCACCCACAGCCTCTGGCTGAGTCAGGTCTGGTGCACAGAGAGAGCTGTAGGTGTGGGTGGCCATTCCCCAAGCCCCTGCTCTGGGGATATGCCATAAACAGACTGCTCCATGAGAACACTCAATCTTCCCAGAGCATGTACTTTCTACCTAGGTATGAGAATGAGGTCCACAATGCCTTGCTTCTTTTAAGCCCACTGCCTGCTTTCTGCAATGTCAATCAAGAACTGATGTGTATCTTAAAGGGCTATGTGATCATTGTAGGAGAACCCATTTGGGGTGGCCTCCTGGCTCAAAAATCCCACCTGGCCACAGCTGATTGGCCTAGGGTAGACACCTAACCCAAATTGAACCATTCAGTTTCTGTCTCCACCATAGCGTTATATGCAAGGAAAGTATTTTTGTTTAATTTGATCAATGCTGTATCCTCAGTGCCTGGAATTCTTCCTACCACACAAGAGGGGCTCGATAAATATTGAACAAACAAACCAACCAACAAATGAATGCATGAATGAGCCTCTATGAAGAATATGAAATTTTTTACTTGGAAACAGAGACCAGCAGTTGTGAAACTGAGTACATTAGAGGCATGAACTGCCTCCTACAGAGAAGACCCACCTCTTCTGACTTCCAGGATCCTTGAGGCTGCCTTGGTCCTGACTTCTCAAAGCTGCTAGTTCTTTTCTTGTCAGTTTTTATTAACTTTGAGATGGCCCAGCACCCTGACCGCAACCCCCCTTTCTTGCTTTTAAGTTTGCTTGTAACCAAAAAGCCTTCACCAATATGATGAGAAATTTTGCTCCCAGATTTGTCCTATTCCTCCACTTGGCTACCCACTCCTGGCTATGACTAGAACTGTGCCCCACGTCTGCCCACTGCTGCCATCACCAGCTCTGATGGGCTCCAGCTCCGAGGCTGCAGGGACCCAAAGGCTGAGAGGGGTGGCATGCTAGGATACCAGGCCCTTAGGACGCAGGGAGGTGGAAGGTACTGTATCTCTTATCCTTCCAGGGCCCTCACTCCACCTGGCCTCAGGTATGGGGTCTCAGGCCCCTCACTCAGGTTGGATCCCTCTGTGTAAGACTCCTCTGTGTTTAACCCAGGGCCAGGCTGAGCAGTTCCTAACTCCTTCTTCCTGCCTCCCTCTCTGCTCACACAGAGGGACAGGGGTATGGTGAAATCAGAGCCCTGAGAAAGCCTAAGTTACAAGCTGAAGAAAGAGGGAGGGGTGCCCCAGTCCCCAGTCCCCAGCCCCCATAGGTGGCTCTCCGCCTGGCTGGATCAACTCTTTCCTTCCTTCTTCCCTCACCCCAGGTGCTCAGATACTAATTATAATGACCCAGTGAGTTACAAGACGGTGAAATTGCTTCCACCTGAGGTTGTCACGGGCTGGGGAGAAATACCAGGGCTGGAAATTAAACTGTGCCGGCAGGCCTGAGGGGGTGGGAGCAGGGAGGGGTGGGAGTGGGGCGAGGATGGGAGAAGTACCTACAGCTTATAAAGTAGTGCTATAGAGTATCGGGAAGAAGTGTCCTTGGCAGACACACAGAAATGATTGGAGGCTGCCTGTCTGCTGTCACTGGAAGCGAAGTGTTACAGCAGAGGGCGAAGTGACCAGGGACCAGCTGAAGCACAATGGCCGCTGGAGACCCAAAAACAGAGAGAACAGCAGACTACCGTCGTGGAGGATAGGATGGGGGCAGACTCAGCTACCCAGACACACAGAAACACACCCTGACTTGTGAAACTCCTCTCTCGCAGGCTCCGAGATAGAGGGAGGTAAGTGTACGGCTACCTGGAGCCTGGCCCGACCTCAGCAGCCACCACATCTCCAAGGCCTGCCTGAAGAAATCTCCCTTCCAAACCGAGCCCTTTTTGCCTTGGATTGTGCCTGCCCACCGAGCTTTGCTGTGAGCTTTTCATACAGAATGCTTGCAAGCCTGCCCAGCAGGGAGATTCAAGATGATGGAAGGGAGGGTCCCACCCCTGGGAGTCTGCCTCTCTGAGACCTATGGTCAGCACCACCGAAATTGTCCTACTGGACCAACTACAGAGGTTACAGAATCATCTGGGTGACCAAGACCCTCTTTCCAAGCGGCAGCAGCAGGCTGAGGCTGGCCCCCTCGGACTCTACCAAATCTTTAAGAGATAGACTCTCCAGGACTATTTAAACTATTCCAGGGCATAGAAAGAGAAGGAAAGTTTCTAGGTTATTTTTAAGAAGTGAGCAGAGCACTACTGGAAGAACACAAAAACAACAGCTCAATCTCACTTTTTAATTTCTCTGAAATGATTCTAAATAAAAGAATAGCATACAGAGTCTGGCAACACACACACAAAAAAGAACAATATGTGGTGATCAAGTGGGGTTTATGCTGGGTGGTTGGTGTCTGGATGTCTATTAATATGATTTACCACATTAGAGAATCTAAGCAAAAATTACAGCAACCATTTTGAACTTTTTTTTAATTCTTAATGAAATGAAAACAGACAGCTACTTCTTAACATGATAAAAAATGTCCATCTTAATCCCAAATAAGGAAATTCTAAAAGCAGCCCCATTAAAGATAGAAAGGAGACCAATATCTTCACTATTACTTGACTTTTATTGTTGTTCTTGTTACCAGTTAATGCAAATTAAATTAAGAAATCACTTCACTATATAAAAATTTTAAAAGGTAGGTAAAATTATCATTATTTGCAGAAGATATATGTATATATATGAATACCTGGCAAAATAAAGAGAATCAACTGAAAAACTATTACCAACAATAAAAAAGTCAATAATGTGGCCAGCTACAAATTAATATGCAAATATCAATGGCCTTCGTACTTAAAAAGGACAACCAGTTAGGGTATACATGAAAGAACATAGGATATTTACAATTACAATGAAAAAAAAAATTAAATGCCTAGGAATACACTAAAAACATTTATAAGAAAACCCTAAAATATTACTGAGGAACCCAAGAAATGACTCGAACACATAAGATAGGCATACTATATATTCTTAGATAAGAATAAGTGATATCATAAAGCTATATCAGCTTTCCCTTAGTTAATCTGTAACATTTACACATTTCAATGAAAATACCAATGGAATTTTTAATGAAACGAGATAACTTTGAAATTCATCTGGAATATTAGCATGCAAAATAGCCAGAAAAATTCTGAAAAGTACATTAATGAGGGGATGCTAGCCCTATCAGTTATTTAAATACATTCTAGAACTTCAATAATTAGAATAACATGGTAGTGGCTCATGAATAGACATTACATCAATGGAACAGAATAGAAAGCACAACAATTCATAACAAGTGAACATTTATTCTATGAAAAAGGTAACATTTAAATCAGTGAGAAGATTAAACTAACCAATAATGTTATTGGGACAATTGGGAAGCCATTGAGAAAATATTAAATGAGATCCATACCTCACACCTATACAAAAATAAATTCCAGATAGGTGAAAAATATTAAATATTTTTGAATGAAATACTAAATGGCCTAGAAGAAACACTGAGGGGATTTTTTAAATAATCTTAATGTAAGAAAGGCCTTTGACCAGACATCCAGAAACCAAAAAGAAAAACACTGATAAATTTGACTACATAAAAATAGACAACCTCTTCCTGGCAAAAGTCACCCATTAACAATCTCAAAAGATAACAAACTAGGAAAAATACCTGGTGCTTATCACAGATAAAGTGTTAATTTCCCACTTGTATAAAAAGCTCTTATAAATCAATAAGCAAAAATCAATAACACAATAGAAAATGAGCAAAGGATATGAAGATAGTTCATGGCAAAGGAGATAGAGATAGTTTTTAAACATTTGAAAAGACACTCGACCTCACCCATAATAAGAAAAACGCAAAATAAAACTACCTTATATACCTTTTATGGATCAGATTGGCAAAGATCAAAAAGCTTACTAACACACCGTGTTGGTGAGATTGAGAAAAAATTGACATCTCATACATTGCTGCTGGTACAGTCTCTGGGGGTACAGGCAATTTGGCAACATCTATCAAAATTACAAATGCCTATGCCCTTTGGCGCAACAATTACACTTCTGAGAATTATACAAAAAGATATATATGGACATGTGTAAATTGATGAGCATACAAAATTGTTCCTCACGTCATTGTTTGAAATTGTTTAAAAAAGAGGAGGGGACTCAAGGTTCATCGATAGGTGATTGCTTAAATAAAGTGTGGTATATGCACGCAATGAGATACTAGGTGGATGTTAAAAAGAAAGAGTGACCTAGCAGGTCCACTCCTAAGTACATGCCCGGGATCATTGAAGACCTATGTCCACACAACACTGTATACGCTAACGTTCATAGGAGCACCATTCATCACAGCCAAAAAAAAGGAGCAACTCAAATATACATCATGATGAATATGCAGCTGATGAATGGGTAAACAATACATGGTCTGTCTATACGACAAAATATTATTCATCCATAAAAAAGAAAGAAAGTACTAATACATACTACAATATGGATGAACCTTGAAAACATTATGCTAAGTGAAAGGATCCAGACACAAAAGGCCACCTATCATATGATTCCACTTATAATAAATGTCCGGAATAGGCAAATCCCATGAAAACAGAAAATAGACTAGTTGTTGTCAGAGTCTGGGGGGGAGCGACTCTAACGGGTGTGGGGTTTCTTTTCCTGGTGATGGAAAAGTTTCAGAATTAGATAGTTGTTTTGGTTGCATAACTGTGAATATATTAAAAATCACTTAATTTTACTCTTTAAAGGGGCAAATTTTACGTTATTTGAATGATATCTCAAAAAAAAAAAGAAAAAAGAATGAGGAGGCTCTTTCTGTCTTGCTAGGGAGTCATCTCCAAGATACAGTGTAAAGTGACAAAACGAAGCACAGACCCTAGGGATTATAAGGTGCCATTTGTGAACAAAAGAAGGGGAAAGTACATGTTAGAAAAATACGTGTGTATATCCTTATATGCCTAGACTATCTCTGGAAGGGCACACAATAAACTGGTAACACTGCCTCCACGAAGGAAGCTGGGAGGCTGGGAGTAGGATGGGAGTGGGGCTTTTTATTAGAACATGAAAATTTATTACCTATTCAAATTTTAAAATTAAAAGTGACTCCTCTGTCTGTCAGAGGCGGCACCAGAAGTATTGTAATGAAATACTGCCAGGGATGGCCTTAGACAAAGGCCTGGGGCAGAGGTACTTGTGACCAGCCATCCTGGGGCCTGAGCGGTGACTCGCAGCAGGGAAAAGTCCCGAGACAGGCAAAGGATCTGGCAAGACTCAACAGGATTCATATGAGGAAGGGAGCTGAGAACAGGGAGAGACTAGGGGCCAGGGGAGGACTCCTGTGCTTTATTCCAGAGCCAGGAGCCAGCGGCTCAAAGCTGTAGGAACAGCAATGGCCTGGGTAAGGATGGGGCGGAGGGTGGAAGGGGCAAGTACAGAAATTAGTTGGGTGGCCATTTGCTGAACCAGGTGAGTCTCTTCGTGTCAGTGACAGTAAAATATTATGTGCCCGCGCTGTGCCGAGAATGGGACACAAGAATGGATCAGACATGGTCTCTGCCTTCCAGAGCCTCGAATCCAGTGATTTCTGAGGGCTGTGATCTGCCTATAGCTTGTCCTCAAAGTCCACTCATGGACAGTGAGATAGTACCGCCAGCAATGAAACAAGGTAACGCTGAGTTCCCACCTGTGAAACAGTACTGAGAACGACCTGGTTAGAGAGAAGGGAAATAAGCCGGGACAAACTCGCTTTCACACCTAAGGACACTGGGGGCATCACTGCCTTGGGCGTAAATACCCTTTCTCCCCTTTCCAGTGGGGTTATAGGATAAGGGTGGCCCATAAGCAATATTCCCGGGCCATATTGCTTTGGGCTCCATGTCTCCTGTACCATATTCATTTTCTTCTTTCTTTCAGCCAGAAAGAGGACCCCCATTCACGGTCAGGTAGTCCAGAGACTTGAGGAACAGGGCAAAGCCCTCAGGAAAAAAAGATGCTGGGAAGCCCAGGGGCGAGAGTCCCAGGGAGCTGAGAGAACATTGTCCAGGCACTGGGTATAAGTAGAAACCCTCCCACCTCTGTTCTCACCTCCCCAGGCCCGAAAGCCCTTGGACTGGCAAGGAAAGGGACTCCTCGAAGAGAGAAACCCTTGGAATCCCAGAGTTAATGGCTTTAAAAACGAACCATTTATTATTTTTCATGAGTCTGGCTTGGCTGATCTCACATGGCTAACATATCTTTGGCAGATAGATTGGACACTGGCTGGTCTAGGAAGGCCTCGCCTGGATGGCCCAGCCCAGCTCCACATGGTCTCTCATCTCCCAGGAGGCTAGCTCCAGATCGCTCTCACGGTATTGACAGGGTCCAGGAGAACACTTTTTCAAGCAACTGCTTACACCAAGTTGGTACTGTCCCATTACCCAAAGCTAGTCACATGACCAAGCCCAGAGCCTCAATAGGAAGGGCTGCAAAATTTCAGGACACCAGGGTGGATACAGGTAGATAATTAATGAGGACCATGAAGGCGAGCCATCTCTCACAGTGCAAAGCAAGGAAAAACAGTACCTCAGCCCAGGTGAGAAATAGGGGAGGGTGTCCAAAAGGTACCTGTGATATCATCCAAAGCTACTCCTGCCTCATTCTCTTTGGGATGACAGGGAAAGGAAGCAGAGAAGACAGCCCCACCTCCCAGACATGTCCCTATGCTGAGCAGCAGACATCAGGAGAACTGCCTTTTTCAAATTTCAAGGCCTAGCTGCAGAAATGACTGTGTCTCAAATGACCCAGAAAGGTGGGCAGAGAAGGCACAGAGATTAAGAGCACAGACAGAGCTGGGTTTGAATTCCAGGCTACCACTTAGACTGTGAACTTGAACTAGGCACCTTTATGGGCTCAGTTTCCTCATCTGTTCAAATATCGATGCTAAGAGTAGCCATCTCATAGGGCTTCTGGGAAATCTAATGATAATATGTACACGCAGCTCCCTCAGCGCAGTGCCCAGCACCTGGTGGTCACCACAGGTGACCACCCCCATTTTACAGATAAGAAAACTGAGGTCCTAAGAAGAGAGAAGGGAAAGGTAGAGGAGGATCTGCCACCCACATCCTCTGGCCCCCAGTAGTGAGACTGTCCTTCTGCCCCGAGGTTGGCCCAACTTGAGTAGGCAGGAAAGTGGCCTTTGGACACCCAGACTACAAGCCCTTTTCCATTATCCCTCTGCTCTGCAGGAGCACCAGGCACACTTGGAACCACCTTTCTGTGGTCATAGCTGGTGTATCCATCAGGATCCCAGCAGGAACGAGTTGTTGCATTCAAATTAAACAGAAATTGATAAAGGGACTCTGTACAGATGTGTGGGCAGGATAACGGGAAATCAACATGGTATGGTATAGGAACCCCAGGTCTGCAAGAACTGTTACTACCCCAGTAAGGGAAGGGAACCTGGAGGCTGCAGCTGTAGGGAGAGGCCTGTGTGGCTGGAACTGAGCTGCAGCTTCATAGAGGGTCTTAATCAACCCCCAACCACATGGGAGGGAAGAAGCAGAGGGAAGGGTTGGAGAGTGGGAGATGGAAACTATGACCCCATTCTCCTTCCTGCTGACCTACAGAAGGACAAAGGTGCCTGCTGGAGTGTCCACACCGATCAACTGGAGACGCACACGGAAGATGTCCAGCGTGTTTGCAGCCCTTCATCGGTGAGCTCCAAACACTCAGGCTTCTTCCCAGAACAAGAGCGAAGGCAGCCCAGAAACTTAGAGACGATAGGGTTGATTCCAAAACACATCAGCCTGGAAACATTTCCCACAGCAGCCTGGTCAAGGTGACCCATAGCACAGCCACCCCTTTCCGGCACTAGGACCCAGTCTCCTGACTCGGGCCCTTTCAAAGTCAGGAGGCGGAAAGCAAACATCCCTCTCTGATCCCTGCTGTCAATCCCATATCTGGGCCCAGGACTTATTTTCAAACCAACCAAGCGTCAGAAAGTCACACATCAGGCTTATCTCTCCTGCCACTCATCTCCCAAAAGCCCTTCTCCCCGTCCCCGTCATCCCCAGACAAATAGAATTTCTCCCTCCACCCCAAATCCTAATAAATGTCTGAGCTCAGGGAGCAGCACCCAGCCCTGCAGAGCCCCCCGCCTGCCCCAGCTGTGCTCAGTTTAGATAGTAGATTCATCCATGTCTGGCTCTTCTGGCCTGGGAGAGGTGAGAAGCCCAGTTCATGAATGCAGAGAAAGTCACCACTCCTCCCTGGCCACCTGCCTCTGCCCCAGAGGCTCAAAACCGGTTTCTATCTCTAGCCACCAACCACAGAGGGGCTGGCTCTGAATTTTAGCATCTTTGACTTAATGCTGTTCATTTCAGAGCTGCAATCAGGCTGAGACAGATCTGCAGGAACCCCAGATCTGAGGCATCCACTACATGCAATGACCACTCTCTCTATATGCTGCTTTTCCTTCGATAGCGACAGGCAGCATTGGTGCCGTGGCTGCCAAAAAGCAGTGTTTTTTTAACCTGGATCCTGGTCAGAATGCTTGCTGCTATTATTAGCCACGGGGCATTCATTCATCCATTCATCCATTCTTTGATTCACTCGACAAATATTCACCGTTCAAGGCACAGTTCTAGGCACTATTTTAAGCTTAGAGACACAGAGAGAAAGAAGACAAGACAAGGCTTCTGCTCGTACAGAGCTTAAGCTTTAGTAGGGGAGGTAAGCAATTAACAAGGAGAAAATAAAGTGATAAGATGGAGACCAGAGAATGAGAGAGGGAAAAAATAAAATAGGTGGTCAGGGAAGGATTCTGACATTTGAAGAAAGACCGTGAGCAATGAGCCAGCCTCTTGGAACCCATTTTCTAAAAAAATTGGGGTAATTTTAATCATGTCTGTCTCTCCAGGTTGATAAAGAATTAAATGAGTTAATATACATCAAGCACTTGGCCCAGGGCCTGACATGTATTAGTGCACAATAAATTGTAGCTCCGTGTCTAGCTAAGGAAACAGGAACTCGTGGAGACACTGCAGACCCAAGTGTGACTCCAATCCCAAAGGCAGGGCTTGCTCGCCTGGTTGCATCCAGGTAAGCTTCCTGGAAGAGGTTGTCAGCAGTGGCTAGCTGCAAGTCTGAGGCCAGCCCAGAGCTCTAAATCAAGAATGCTCCTGCCTGGGCTGAGAGGACCCTGGGAGCCTGTATCCCTGAGCCTGGGGAGATCCTGGACTCCTGTACAGCCTGAGCCATAGTCTCCACTCACCCACTCCTGGGCCACTGAGCTTCAGTTTACCATTGAGACTAGAGTTTGCCATGAGCTCCACATTCCTGCTCTGAATCACCCAGAGCCACAAAGTTGAATGAGTCCAGACTATTAACACTTCAGGAGGGCCCACCCGCACAAAACTCAGTGCCTTTTTGACCAATGACCCCCACTGTACTGCTACCTCTTCCCCTGGCTCAACCCCTTCATCAAGCCTAGCCCAGGCTCCTTCCTTCCCCCCAGAAACCAGAATCCAATTTCTCCTCTATCCTACTGGCAGTGGAGCTCCAGCCAGAAGAAGAAGCAGGCAGACCTGGGGGACAGAGGGCAGCCAGAGGAGGACAGAACAGAGCACTCAGTACCAGAGAGAAGGAACCACACGTTCCCTCCTTCTCCCTCCCAGGCTTCTGCACTGCCCTACAAATGCCACCACTCCTGACTGATGGCAGGAAATTGGTCCCCGCTAAGCACATCTCAGTAGGACAGATAAATACTCATTGGGAAGGGAGAACAAGATGGAGTGAAGGGAGGGCTAGACCGGGGTTCTGGTGGGATGGAAGGGGAGGATAGGGGCCTCCCCCTTTGCCTCTAGGGCAACTGTAATGGGGACAGCCATGAGCAGACAACCAGCTCTTGTGTCTCCCTTCATAAATACAGGCATTCCCTTGCCTTTTCCAATACTAAAGTCCTTCCCATCCTTTAGGGCCTAGCTAGTGTCCCTACCTCCTCCTAGAAGCCTCCCCAGATCCTCCCAGTTGGATCCTAGCTCCACTAATGAGCACTCACTGTCTGCTAAGTCTGATGTTAAGCATTTTACATACGGTATCTCTGCAATCCTCAGAACTCCCTGAGAAGTAGGAACTGTTGCACCCATTCTACGGATGAGCAAAGTGAGGTTAAGTGACACTCCCAAAGACATGTAGTTGGTAAATAGGTGGTAAGACTAGAGTTTGAACCCAGGTCCAACAGACTCCAGGGCTTGAGTGCTTCCCCATGATGCTCTCTCACCTGGCTCTCTCATTAGCACCTCAAGCCTCTCTTACAGACCCAGCTCATAGGCAGGTTACAAGTTGCCTCGGCTCTGCCTCCCCATTAGACTGTGAGGTTTCCGAGGGAGGGGCCGTGTCTCATATCACCTCCAGCCCATTCCCCTAGAGGCCAGTCTTGAGCTTGCACACAGTAGGCATCATTACTCCTTTGCTGGTGGCAATTCAACAAGACCCAGAGCAGAGAATGCCCTCCACATCTCCTCCTGCCCGTCCTGGGCCCTCGCCGCAGCAGAGCAAAACTCCCCCACCCACATGCTCCCCCAGCTCTATCTCAGGGCCTCTAAACGTTCCTTCTGGCTTCACTTATAGTGTTTCCAGAATCTCCATGAGCCTTTGCATTTTAAACAGACGCGATTATATCAGATTTCCTGTCTTTCCAGCGGCTCAGCTCTACCCAAGTTTGATGAACTGATCTCAGTGAGATAAATCGCATCAGCTGTCGGCTTTGCTGAGACTCGGGGAATGACATTTCCCCGGTTTGCTCAGGTTTAATGCGAAGGAAACGTTCCTGCCGCAAACCTTCAAGGCCAGGTGAGTTGAATAAAGAGTTTTATGCGAATGGCCCCACTCCACTGGCTGCTGCTGGCTCCCTGTGGTTTCTAGAAGGCTGGGAGCCAGCAGACAGCAGACCACGGAGGATGCCAGGAACGCAGCCTCTCTCCCATGATGGTAATTGTCAGCATTTCCATGCATTTCCATACCGGATTATGCCATAAATTTCCTTGGTTCCAAATAGGGTTGCTCACAGCAGGGAATGCAGTAGGAGAAGAGGGTGGAAGGAGGAATGGGAGTGTCCCCAGACTCTAGGCCTGAGCATCTCAGAACACCCCCAGCCCCTTCGCCCCAAGGCTAGCCTTCTCTCCCGTTCCCACAGACAGCCCTGTTGCTGGCTGACTCTCTTTGGGAGGGAGGCCTGAGGATCTGCAGCTAGGCGCAGCCCCGAGAACAGAGGAATCCAGGTGGGCCAAGAAGGGCAGAGGCCGCTGGCATCAGGAAACAGCACACAGCACATGTGAAAGGATACGCAGCAGCCTCTTCAAATCCTCAAACTGGACCCAAAGGATGGTCTCAGAAGAAGGGGCACTGCTGTCTCCCTGGCTGCTCATCTATCCAGGACAGGCCTTTAATAGGCCATCCTTGCCACTGGACGCCAGAGCTGGGGACACTGGGGAAGCAAACAAGCAGGACAGATGTGGATTGAAAGGATGTGTTTCCCCGCAATTGGGTCCATTAGGAATAATGACTTGTAGGTAGGGGAGGAATAATCTGCTTAGTGAGGGCCCCCTGGAGAGGACGTGGACATGTGAATACAGATGCAGCAACACAACGCTCCCTCACAGGCACCCCTTCACTCACGCACACTCTCACACATGCACATTCGCTGACACCCACATGCACGAGCACGCCCACTCACACTCACATTCACCTAATGCTCACAAACACAGTCTCACAAGCACACACAAGCTCAAAGACACACTTCCATATACCCACATCCAAAAACTTAGCGAGGATCTGTGTTGATTTGTGATGAGTTTGGGTTTTTTTCTTTTTTATGAATATCTTTTGCAAAACTAATTAAGAAGGATTGAAGCCCAGCGCAGAGCTAATGAGCTATTCAAATACCCTGGCATCGGCCCCACTGGTGAGGTTCCAGATGTATGGAGTTAGAGTCAGGGGGAGAGATACTCCCTCCAGGGTTCTCTCTGTAGCAGGGAGACTCAGTGGAAGCCTCTTAGCCTCCTCTCTGCCAATGGGCCTCCAGCTGGGATGGGGGTGACAGGAGGAGGGGTCATCATGTGGAAGGGTCAGTGCCTTCAAGCTGTGAATCTCAAACTTCAGCATCAGATCACCTGGTAGTCCAGGCCCCATTCCCTGAGTTTGATTCACAAGGTCTGAAATGGAGCCTGGGAACTTGCATTTCTAATAGGCTCCCAGGTGCTGCTGCTGCTGCTGCTGCTGCTGCTGGTTCAGGGACCACACTTGGAGAATCTCTGCCTTAGAAGCATCTAATTGCAGCCTCTGCTCTCAGAAGTGCCTGCCTGGGACATGTACGGTCACAGGGCTTGAGTAAACAAGGGGTTGACAGGAAGATACCAAAGACTCCCGATGCTTCCCTTGATAAGAAAGAGCCCATCGCACCAACAAAGCTTGTAATCTTCCCAGATTCTAGTGAGAACAAGACCCCAACCCTCACCCTCATGGCAGCCAAAGCTCATCCACACCATCAGCCCACGGGAATTTACTCAGCCCTGGCAGCCTGGCATCCCCATTTGACAGATGAAGAAACTAAGGCACAGAAAGGCGAGGTGATGCCCCTAAGGTCACCCAAAGACAGTTGGAATCCTGACTCGGGTCCCCGGTCCCCTTTCAAATTAGCTTCCTGCACTGTTCCATAGGACGAAGATAAGTACAATGAAGTCCTGTGGAGGGTTCGCTCATATTTTAATGATGAAATATGGCACATAAAAATATTGCATGAGTAACATTAAGCTGGAAGAATGGCACTTCCAGGTCTTTCCGCTTTGTCCCTCTACAAGCCAGAACTGACTGTCAAGAAAAGCTCAAACGTGGCTTGCTCTCCACAAACCTCCGCCACACCATAGAGTCACATTAATCCAGGGAGAAAGGCTAATGCTGAGTCAGCACAGAACCTGCCCAGCAAACTCAGGCAATCTTCCTTCCAATAACCCACCTCGGCCTCTGTTTACTGGCCCTGGCTGCGACATATGTAATGCATTGATCTCTTACACCTAAACAGCTGCGTGCAGAATGCTAACTTTCCCAGGGCCAGCAGAACAGATAAACAGGGTGGTGACTGGGGGCTGGCAGGAAGGACCTCAGACAAAATTCATCTCTGCCTTTCTGCATCTCCCTCTGGTTAAAGTCAGTGCCCGTGAAACTGACTTGGGAACTACAGGCAGGGGAGACAACTGGCCCCTCCCTCCTCTCCTGCTCTCTCAGCTCAGCCTCCAGAATGAGCCTGGCTGGGACCCAGATTCTTCCATTTATAGTTGATCATTATCGGCTGGTCAAGTCAATGAATACAGTGAACTAGGCTGGGCTGGCGCAAGAGACAGGAAGCAATACAAGCCCCATTAACGTGGCTGAGCCTACGGATTTTCCCTCCACGCTCCAAGCACGTCAGGCCTTTTCAGGCCTCAGACTTCTGAACATGGACACGCACAAAAAACGAATTTTTGTTTACTGTTTGTTAAACACGTACAGTCTGCCAAGCATCTCATGTACACTGTCACCGATCTTTACAATCACCTGACAGCATCATTTGTTTTATTATCCCTAATTTGTAGGTAAGGAAATAGACACAAAGAGAAGAAGTGACTTGCTAATGTTCACACAGCTAGCAACTGAGCCAGGATCTGAACCTGTTTCATCCTAACTTCAAAGCCTGTTTTTTTCTGCTTTGTTGCACTTTCCTCATAAATTGTCTGTTCTCTGCTCCTTTCCACGGGGTCTGAAGATGTTGGTTCTGACTTCTTGGGAGAGTCCGTACCTCTTACCCAGAAGAGATGCCCCCGCCCATCTCTTCTGCATCTGGGCCAGGTCCTGGGCTGGACACTGAGGACATACAGGCAGGTTAAACCTGGACGAGACAAAGGGACAGAGTGAGACAAGGATGAACAGGTGCTATGGAAGCAGAGCAGAGAACGGCAGAGGAGGGAATGTGTCTTATCCCCCAAGATTGCTTCTCCTAAAGGAGGGCTGATTTGGCCAGATTCAATACTCTGGATCCTGGTTGCTAGCGGACAGGGAGGCCATGCCCTCATTCACCCAGTCCTTGTGGCGGGACTAAAAACTGAGCAGAATAGTGTCATCGTTACGGGGTGGCTTTAGGGGACTTCGGCCCCCTACAACCTCCACTATTTCCCCTCCAAAATGACATGAAATAAAATTTGACATAAAAACAATGTGCTTGTTATTCAAATGTGCCTTCAAGACAGGTCCTCCAGCTCCCCCTTCCTATTGGGTTGTCAACCCTAAGTCCACACAGAAATTCTGGAACCGAGAGCAAATCCAGGCATTAAGCCTTCCTCTCTTTTCAAACGATTCTTCTGGAGTCTCCACGGCTTTGGGGTTGGCCACTTTTTAAGTTCTTTATTGCTATATAACAAATGACCCTAAAACTTAGTGGCCTTAAAAGAGCATTTATTATCTCAATTTCTAAGAGTCGTGAATTTGGGAGTGGCTTAGCTGGTGTGGTACTGGGCCAAGGTCTCCCACATGGCTACGGTCATGATGTCAGCTGGGGCTGCAGTCATCCGAGGGCTTGACTGGGGATGGAGGATCTACTTCCAAGATGGCACGCTTGCATGGCGATCAGCAAGAGGCCACTGTTCCTCACCGACTGTTGGTAGAAGGCCTTCGTTTCTTGCCACATGAGCCTCTCTGTCTTCTGCTGGAATGTCCTCACCACACGGCAGTTAGCTTCTCCCAGAAAGAGCAATCCAAGACAGAGTGAGCAAGGAGGAAGCCACAGTGCCTTTATGAACCTAAGCTCTGAGGTTGTACACTGTCATTTTCACTTTATTCTGTTCATTAAAAGGAGGTCACCAGGCTCAGCCACACTCGAAGAGAGAGGAATTAGGCTCCATGTAATTCCATAGCTGCAAGGTTTGAGTCCAAGGTTGTGAGTAAGAGTCATGCCCTGGGGGTATCAGACACTGACCCAACTAATAGGTGGCAATTTTCTGTTATTCCTTAGGTGTGTGACTTAAGGAAGAGGGATAATCAGCAGAACAAAACGCAGGCATTTCTGGGCCCTCCAATCAAATGCCACTTTCTAAATCAGAACTTTGTTTTGAATTCTAATAAGAACGACTAACCCTGCCTGGGTGAGGTAGACAGAAAGAATGAGGAAGCGCTGCACATAGGAAATAACACACTAGCATTGGGTTTTGAAGGATGAATAGGAGTTCTTGAGGAAATCAATTCATTAAGTCCAGAGGCTTTACCATGGCCCTGAAGGCCTCAAAGATCTGGTGCTGCTTTTCCAGCCTCCTTTTATGCACTCCCACCCCTGGCCTTCTTGTATTTCTCCAAGGAACTTACTCTGTTGTACATCAGAGTCTTCACACATCCTGTTCCCTCTGCCTGTAACACTCTTCCTCCCCACACCCATCCTTAACACACCATTGTCTGGCTGGTTCTTACTCATTCTTTAGCCAAAATGTCACTTCCTCAAAGAAGCCCCTCTTACCCTTGACCCCCAGGCTAAATCAGGACCCTTATGTTGGTCTCATACAGCCCTGGGTTCTTGGCCTTCACAGCAACTATCAAAAACTATGATGATATATTTATTAGGATAATTATTTGTCTCCTCTCTGTCTTCTTCACGTGCCTATCATCTCCATGAGTGCAGAGTCTTTGCCTGTCTGGTTCTTCACTGTATCTACAACACTGATGCTCACAAAATTATGTTTCAAATGACTGTTGTTGAACACCAAAGTGCCTGCCATCAAAAATGACCTTTATAGCTACACACAGGCATATGGAGCCACACAGTTAGACACAGGCACATAGAGCAGAGCAGTCCCCCCGGCCCACACACTCAAGGACATGCACACACATAAACATGGGTAGTTACCTACCGGTATCACATGTGCACACTGCCACACACCATCACACGGGTGATCACATACCCACAGCCATAGTCGCAGACTCACGTGCAGACACGAGCACACACATAGTCATGCCCCTAGCATACAGTGTCACTCCTGTAGACTCATACCCATATACACAGTCCTGCACATACAGGAAGGCACACCTCATCCAGTTGGTCCCCCACCTACCCATGGACACTCATACACACATAGCTGGGTTTCAAGTGATGCTCAGAGGTGACTTCTAAGAGTCTCAGGGCTGGGACAACCCTCTCAGCTCCTGGATGTGAATCCCTTCCCGGGGTCTTGCAGAAGCCTTCTGCCCACCTCGAATACATTCTGCCCCTTTCCTCAGCCATCTGCCCACCAGCCCAATCCACCACAGCTCTCAGACTGTAGGTTCAAGGCTAGAGCAGATTGCGAGAGGCATGACCGAGGGTAGATAAGACCCACTCAGCGGAAATGTTTACTACTACGCAACCACCGGCAATTATTGCTCTCACATTTTTTTATGTGTTTCCATATAAAATTACTCACTCTGATTCTTAGGAAGAATTCAAATGAGAAGATTCTACAAACAATAAAACCGGCTCGGTAATGAGGAGCCATTGTCTATTCTCAGGATCCAAGCACTTCTTACCCCAGAAAACAGGAACTTAATTACACACAGAAGCCGAACGTTGCTATAGGGTATGCTGGAAGAACTGAAATCAGAAAGGAACCCATGTGCATGTGAGTGTGTGTGTGTGTGTGTGTGTGTGTGTGTGTGTGTGTGGGTATTTCTGGATTTCTATGCCTGTGTCTGTAAGCATGTGTGTTGTGTGTGTGCGATGATGTGAATGTGTGTGTGTATTTCGTTTTTCTACTGATATATAACAAACTATCCTCAAAAATTAGTGGCTTAAAACAATAATCATTTGATCATAGCTCACAATTTGGTAGACCAGAAATCTAGGCTGGGTTCGGCTGGGTAAATCTCCTGTTCCGTGAGGTGTGAACTGAAGTAGCGATATTTATTTGGAGAATGGGGTAGTCTGGAATGTGCTCGATGGCCTCACTCACATGTGTGGCAAGGATGAGAAAGACGGGGCTCGGCTAGAATTTTTGGCTAAAACACTACACGTGGCCTCTTCAACAGGATGCTCTCCGGGTGTCAGACTTCTCACATGGAAGCTCAGAGCTCCCAGAGAGTTTCCTAGTGGGGCAGAAGCTGCTAGGCTTCCTATGGCAGAGCCTCAGAAGCCCCAGAACATATGTCCATCACATTCTATGTGTCAAGTAAGTCTCTAGGCCCAGCCAGATTCACAGGGAAGGGATTAGGCTCCACACTTCTCAGGAGGAAATTGGTGGAAATTTTGTAGCCATCTTTAATGCAACAGCATGTGTAGCCCAGTGCAGAAGTCATTACGGGATGGTGGAAAGACCCTACTGTCAAGAGAACATTAGAGACCGGTATGGTTTCAGTGTCTCAGCTCACAAGCTGCGTGGCCTTAGGCAATCTATCTAATTCCTCTGAGCTTCAGTTTCCTGATTTGTCAAAAGCTGTTGTTGTGAGAACTTGTATATAAAGTCAGGCAATAACATTTAGTGAGCACCTAATATATGCTAGGTGCCCAATGCATATGTGCATTTCCTCCTGCTTTCCCCTGCCCTCCTGCCCTGGTTCACACAACTTAGAGGGCTCTTGGGATTGGGGAGGGTAGGAGAGGCAGACACACCCCTGAGGCCCTAAGAGCCTTCTGCAGTCACAACAGGATGCAACCCACAGCAGCCTGGCACCCGCCAGCCTTCTGATGAGCCTGTCTACACCAGTGCCAAGGCCCAAGGTGAGCCCTGGAGCATCCACCATCTGCTTCAGCTGGGCTGGCTAGAGGCAGCTTCATCAGCTCAGGGGCATCCCTGGCTAACAATCGTGTTAATTTTTCATTTGTTTGTTTGATTTTCTGCAGTGCACGAGGAATGTTGGAAGAACATCTGGAGCCGCCCCAGGCTGAGGCACGCAGAGGAGCAGTGGCAGCAGGGCCAGCGCAAAATGCAGGCCTCTCATAGCATGCACGTCCACAGACCCACAAACATACGTGGGCTGTGTACACACATGCGTATCTGCATGCAATACGCATGTGTGTCCATGCACAGATACAAACATGCACCTGCATGTGGACTGCCTTTGTGCACCATGTGTTCGTGTGCGTGCACGCACACGTGTGAACCTGCATACATGTGTGCATGCCCACAGACATGTACCCACAAACACACACGCTGAGACACACAGACTTGCACACACACACAATCTTGGCCACATCACCAGGACTGGCCTAAGGGCTCCCAGTTTTGAGCTGGAGCTTGGGAAAGCCACAGCCCCAAGGAGGCCCCAGGAACCCCTGTTCTCTGTGTCTGGTACGAGCCAGTGAAAGCCAAGCCTGACCTACTGCCTAGAGTGCGAGCCCAGCTTCCCCACCACTCCCCTTGAGGACATATGTTCTACCGTACCCCACTTTCCCCTGCCTGCTCCTCCCCACGTCTGATCCTGCCCAAGAGCCTTATCACAGCCCATCCTTCACCTGGAGCCTGATGTGAACAGTATCCCTCTCTGCTCCTGGAGACTGGTCACAGACCCCATGCTTAGAAACACATGCACAAGGGACAGTCACCTCTCTTCTCTAAATGATTCTTTCTCCAATTAGAAATGAGAGGGTTGACTGGAGAACAACACCTGAGGGCCCAGCCTGCATGGACCCTCTGCTACCACAGCCCAGGTCACCTCAGGCACCAGGCGCATGGGCGTGTGTGTCTACATGTATATGTGCCTGAGCCTATCTGCACATGTGTGCTTATGTTCATGTATATGTGCTGCCATGTCTTCCTTTGCATGCTGATGAGAGTCTGTGTATCTATCTGCATATATCTGGGAATCTCTGTGGGTCTGCGACTCTATATGTGTATCTGTTATCTGCATTTGTAAGTGTGTCTGTGTGTTTATGTCTGTGCTTGTGTATTTCTAGGCCATTGCATGTCCTTGTGTCTGTGGGTGTTCTTTTGTGTTTGTGTGAATCTGCAAAGCTATGTATGTGGATGTATTTCTACATATGTGTATCTCTGTGCTTTGTACATATGTAAATGCATCTGTATGTCAGTGTGTCTATACCTGTGTGTATGTGCAAGAGAGAGCATGGCCGTGTGTGTCAGCATATGTGTGTAAGCATGTGTGTGTGTGTATGTGTGTGTGGTGGGGGGTGTAGGGCAAAAGGCATGAGACAGGTCAGAGTCAGGGCCTGATTGCTGGTTTCTGTCCAGCTCTGGCTCCATCCGGCCCAGCCGACCAGCCAGGTGGGTGGAAAGGGAGCAGCCAGAGAGAAGGGAGCTGCCCAGGCCAGAAGTGGGCCTCTGCACAGCCGTGCAGTGTGGCCACAGAGGCAGAAAGGCATAGAGGCAGTTCTGTGTCTCTGAGGCCCCTGAGCTCTGCCTGGCCAATGGGCCACAAGGCAACTTCACGCTTCGTGCCCTGGGAGCCCCCAGCACCTTCTGTGGTCTCCTTGCTCTCACAGGAGTACTTTCTCGTCACTCTCTCATTCCCTCTCCCTGCACGTATGTGTATGTCGCTGATCATCTTTACACCTCTCTCTCATTCATTCTTTCTCTGGCAATGTGTGTGTGTCCATATCTCACACACACTTCACCCATAGACAACTGGTTTCTGTCCTACTCACTCTCCTTGTGAAATACTCTGGTACGCACAGTTCACTGGGGGCTCCATTATTCTCTTTCTTTCCCCAAGTGCTCATCCTCCTTCCCCTCCCAGTGTCAGCAAGAGCAAGGTCCTCACTTACCTAGCAGCTGTAGTAAAGGGTTTTGGATTACTAGTAACAGAACCCAATGGACAAGCATAGGATATTTTTAAAACCGGATGTTAAAAGAATATAAGGGTGTCCTGTGTAACTCAAGGGCAGAACCAGAGCTCAACTTCAAACAGACTGTAAGGACGATGGGAGCCCAAAACCTTCTCTCTTTGTCATAGTCTATCTCTTCTTCCTTCTCTTTCAGCTTCTCCATGCACATAACTAACCAAAGAGGGCTGTCCCACAACTCCTGAAATTAAAGTGTCTCAGTTCCAAAGACCAGCCCAGACTGACAGCGTCAATCTATTCCAAGACTTTAAGAGGAAAAAAATATCTGCATGGCCAAGCTTGGGTCAGCTGTCTACCTCTGGTCTAATCGGCATTGGCTGGGGACAGAGTCACGCAGAAACATGGCTGCCAAGCACCGCTCCTCGGGTATGCCCAGCAGTTCTCAGACAAAAGGTCTAAGGTGTTCAGTGCTGGGCCACGTGATTGAGGTACCCAGGGTCAGCCAAGTAAAAAGTCCTGCTGGCATCTCAGGTGACAGAGAGTGAAATGGACTGAACAGTGCTCCCTCCAAATTCATATATTGAAGTTCCTATCCCATGTGTGGCCATATTTTGAGATAGGGCCTCTAAGGAAGTACTTAAGGTTAAATGAGGTCTTATTAAGAGGGGGACTCTGATCTGATAGGATTAGTGTCTTTATAAAAAGAGACACCATAGAGCCTGTTCTCATTCTTTCTCTCTCCCTCCCCTCTATCTCTCCTTCTCTCTCTCTCTCTCTCTCTCTCTCTCTCTCTCTCTCTCTCTCTCTCTCTCTCTCTCTCTCTCTCTCTCTCGCTCCACACACTGAGGAAAGTCCATGTGAGAACAGTGCATTCTTGCTGTGTTGCTGCAAGCCAGAAAGAGAGCGCTCACCAGAAACCAAATTGGCCATAACCTTGATCTTGGCCTTCTAGCCCCTAGAACTGTGAGAAGATAAATTTCTGTCATTTAAGCCATGCAGTCTGTGGTATTTTGTTATGGCAGCCTGAGCTGACGAATATAACGGGTTTGTCCATTGAGAAGTCATCAAAATGTAAGTGACGTTGATGCTACAGGAGCCCATGAGGTGACCTGGGCTCAGGATTAGACCCAGCATCCTTAGTTTCTGATTGGATCTACACCCTCCACAGTCCACCAAACCCCAACTTAGTGGCAGCCTTGGATCCTGCCCCCAGAAGCACCACCCTCTTGCACATCACTATGTAAGAAATCCCCCAGATGGGTGGCCACAGATAGTGGTGCTCATCTAAACATCGGCGCCCTCCCAGACAGATGCTCCTGTTTGTGAAATCTAGAGCGCCAAACCATGGCAAGAATGGGAAGATGGGCTTCTAGCATTCATAGAGCCAGTCCTTGAACATCCTTACTTTAGATGAAACAAGGACAGTGAGAGACTCTGGGTCCTGCCCACTGTCAGGAGCACTAACACATCAATCCCGACTCCTCCATTGTTTTTGTTTCAAGATACAACAAAGGCCCCTCAGCCTAGGAATCCCTCAAAACAAGCTAGCTGACAGCACACATTCAGTGTGTCCCTGAGAACGCTCATTACAAAGCACGTGATCTCGTCAGCCTCAGGTGAAGAACTTGGTTCACTGGTTTGCTAGGAATCATATTAGCAACTGACAATAATTATTATTATAGCTGACATTTAATGAGCACTTACTATGTGTAAAGTACTGTGCTAAGTACTCTACAGGCATCATCTCATTGAATTCTTACAGCCTCTTTATAAGAGAGATCTTATTAAACCCATTTTTCAGATAAGAAAATGAAGTCTCAAAGGTTAGCTAACTTGCCCACGGACCCTCAACTAATTAGTGACAGAGCCAGGATTCAAATAGAAAGTCTGTACAGCTTCAAAGCCAGAACTCTGAACCTCTGTGCCTCGTGCTCACTACGAGGACACACATGCATGGTTGGAACAATGGTCAAAAAACAACTTCATGTGACTGAATGGCCTTCCCTCGGTTGCCAGCAGCCGACAACTGCAGACACCGAACAGACAAAAGCTAACCCACCCCTCCAGGAACAAAAAAGTTCCAAGACGAAGCCAAAGTCTGTCCTCACAGACTCAATAATCCTGTACTGTCTTGTTCCTGCTTCAGTCCTATGTTCTCAACTAAACCGTAAGCAGGAGGGCAGCGTCTTGTCCTCTTTCACCCACATTCCCCAGGGCTGCACAAAGTAAGGATTCAGTACAAGCTCTCTGCATGATTGTCTACTGGTTAGTTAGGTGACTGGAGGATTGGCTGTTTGCTTGGATTGTCAGTTGGTTGCTCGGATGGTCAATTAGTCAAATATTGGTGAGCCATTTGGATGGTGTTAGCATGTGGGATAAGGCTAGGGAGCATTCATTCCCTGAGTGGGAAACTTACTATCTGATCCCAGTGGGAGTTCTCTTGGTGCTAGAAAAACTCTCCCAGGAAGAAATATAGAATCCTCAAATGCTTCTTCCTTCCTTTCTTCCCTCCCCTGCCCAGCCAAGCCAGGGCTTGCAAGGAGGATTAGGGTGGTTCTCCTCGTCCATCATCAGCCCCAAATGGCCCAAGGAAGAGGAACTGGTCCTGGGAGAGACACTGGGAGAGACACTGAGAAGCACAGTCACCCCTGGGACGCATATAGGTAATTGGCTGTCTTTGGTTGAATGCGAGAGCCACTGGGTGGTTCCTAAGGGCTGGGCTGCTGCAGTATACGGAACAGAGAGTCCAGTGCTTAGGAGCAGTTCAGCTCATCCTGCCTGGGAAAAAGGTCATGTGCTCCGATATGAGTAATTAATTCTCTCCGAGCCACACTGAAAAGGTTAACCTGATTTATGGGACGCAATTGAGTGTAGAATGGGTTGTGTATCTTGTAAAAGGTCCGTTCCGGCATCTGAGTCTATAGACTCTCCCGCGACTGGGCACCAGCTGGAAGCTGGCCCTACCTTTTATGCCTCTATGCGACTCCACATGAAAATCCCAAAGAGAGGCCCACTTGGTAAAGGAGTTGCTTCCTGGACTCCAAACCCTAGTGAGGGGTCATTAGATATTCAAAGGAGGGCGTCTTCTGCTCCTGTCACAACCTGCTACTCAACTGCAGCCTCGACCTTAATCTTCATGCAACACAGGGTCCAGAAAGGAAAGCCCAGTTCTGGGCTTGAGTTCCGAGTTCAAGGTCAGGCTCCTTCAGTGACTCTCTGGCCTCAGTGCTGGGCTGCACAGTTTCCCCATCTCGAAAATGGGGTGAAGATTCCTTACCTGCTCTTCTTCTTTCTCACCATTTACTGTCTGTGTGAGCTCGGGCAAGTTACCTAATTTCTCTGTGCCTCATTTTCCTCATCTGTAAATGGCAATAATAATACTACCTACTTCATAGAGTTCTTATAAGGATTACATGAGTGAATATTTGTAAAACTGAGGACAGTGCCCAGTCATAGTACATGGCCTGTAGGGTTTGTTCAGTACATGTTGAGATGAAAGATGACCAGGGACTTAGATGTCTGGATGTCCTCAGGGAAGTGTCAGACAAGGCTGGGGCCTGGCCAGCATAGATACCTGAGCCTTGGGTCCCAGTAAGAGGACATCAATGGTCCAAGGACATGTTGAACTATATGGATGAAAAGGGAGTAGATAAAGAATAGAATGTGTGGCCAGATAAGTTTTTGGTTTTTTTTTTCTCATGTCTGTCTCTCCTCGCTCAAGATGTAAGTTCTGCTCCTTAGAGCCGGCCAGCAGTCTGCCCATCAAACCCAAAGATGCTAGTCTAGCACCACCTAGTGGAAAGACCAAAGTCAGCATGGAGGTGGCTTCTGGGCCCTTCCTTGAGGAGGAAAAAGGAGTGAAGATGACTTTAACTTACCTATCAAGCACAAGAGGAGGGGAAAAAACACTCCACCAGAACCTTCTCTAAGAAATTGCTCCAGCTGAGAGTATCTTCATTTGTTATCCCTACAGTGTGTGGTGATATGTTATTTTACAGATCAGTGGTAGGTCTGTCTGCGTGCATATATCATGTGTGTGCTTCGCTATGTCTATATAATTATTGATTAAGTGGGTTAATAGGTATGAATAACAGTGCCTGGCACTGTTATAGAAAGCATTTAATAAATGTTTGTCATCATTATTATGTGTGTACGTGTGCATATACCACGTCTGCATGTTCATATCAATGTGGTTGTATAAACTGTTTACATACTTATGTCTTTGTTTATAGATGCAAGCATGTGTACATATGTGTACCTAAGAATGTGTATGTGCTTATGTATATGTATATATATATTTACGTATATATATGTTTCTGGATATAAATGTTTTTATGTCTGTGAGCATGGTGTGCATGAAATGGATAGGTGTGGACGTTTATGTCTGCATCTATGTGTCTATGAACAGGTAATGTCTCTGGATATATTTGTGTACCTTCATTGAATGGAGTGCCTGAGTATTCGTTTCCTATTGCTACATAACAATTCCACAAATTACCACAAATTTGACAGCTTAATACAACACCCAATTATTATCTCACAATTTCTGTGGGTCAGGAATTTAGTCACAGCCTCGCTGGTTCTCTGTATAGAGTGTTACAAGGCTGCAACCAAGTTGTTGGCCAGGGCTGTGATCTGATCTGAGGCTCGGGGTCCTCTTCCAAGGTTGTGTGGCTGTTGCAGAATGTGTTTCCTTGTAGCTCATGGCAGCATGCTTGTCCAAGGCCAGCAGGAGAATCTCGACTTTTCTCTGCCCTCTAGACTTCCTTGTAAGGGCTCCCTTAATTCAGTCAGACCCACCCAAGATAATCTCCCTTTTGATTAACTCACAGTCAACTGAACAGGGACCTTAATTATATCCGAAAAATCCCTTCACCTTTTTTTGGCAGCTTTCATCTATGTTTTGTTTTGTTTTGTTTTGTTATTCATGTAAAACATACAGGTTTGAAATGTCTGCAGGAAGATGCCACTATCAGCCAGGTTAAAATCCTTTCACTTTTGCCATAAAACATAAACTAGTGATGGGAGTAATGTCCCATCATCTTCACCAATCCCACCAGACCTAAGGGGAGGAGATTATACAAAATGTGTGCCCCAGAACGTAGGACCCTCAGGGGCCATCTCAAAAGTCAACCCGCCATAGTGTGTATGTCTGTCTGTACACATGATTACATACAGGCACACAGATATGTGTGCATCCATGAATGTGCTTCTTCTCTGGGCTGTTTTCTTCCCAGTGGAAGATTCCATAGGCAGATTCCTGTAATAAAGATTGGGAGACCCCTCAAAGCCAGGACTCCATCAGTCCAAGGTCTTTGTCAGCGTTAGAATTTCAGCTCTGCCTTCAGACAAGGAGCTTCCCAAAGTAGGCTCTGCACTATCTGCTCCATGTCCCGTGCAGTGACAGGTCTGCTTGTTGGAGGTGGTGAATTATCCTTGTAACTGGTTCACACATGTGCATGTGCGCACACACACACACACATGCACGCACACACACACTAGCATGACTCACTCTATGAGGCAGGGTCAGCCTGTCCAGGAACAAATCTCACTCCCGCTCCTTGAGCAGCCACCCCTGGCACGTCCCTTTCCTAGCCACCTTGTGACTACAGTCACTGCTCTTTCCAAAAGGAGGTCAGGGACTGAGACAACCCGCTCCCCAACTTGGGGTCCTGCTTGGATGGGACTCAAATGGTCCTTCAATCAAGTAATCATTACTTGATTGAAGGACCATTTGAGTCCCATCCAAGCCTTCTCTCAACATCATCTAAAGGGATGCTGGAGCCAGGGTGAGCTATGGCTAGAAAGCTGCCTACAACCAAGTGGGTTTAGGAAACCCTGACTGCTCCCACCTGCCCTGGAATTTTGTTGCAGATTAGCACAGCAAATCCTCCGAGAAAGCATGCAAGAAGAAAACTTATCTGCCTTGGTTTAACCGGCACTGCCCAAGCTTATTTGTCTACACACCCATTTTCTCTAAACACATTCAGCAGAACACACTTTGGGCAACATGGTTGTAAGCCCTTCTTCGGCACCCTGAGAGGCTCTTGCAGGCCTTTGGGGTGAGGATAAAAGTTAGAGAGATGCCTTTGGAGGAGAAGCAGGAAGCCAACGAAGATGATTCCACTGTATGTGGAGATGGGTGGTCAGTCCAGAGGACGGGGTCATGAACATGAAGACTCCTGGATCCCGCAGAGAACCTGGATTCAGAGGATAAATAGATGTTGACAGGGAAGGCTTGTCCTTCCAAACCCAAGGTGCAAACTGGAGGCCATAGTGTGAGATTACAAGACATAGCTTAATGATTAGGACAAACTTTGTCAAAGCAACTGACTTTGAGTCTCAGATCAACTGATTATGAGCTGCATGACCTTAAGTAAACTGCTTAACTTTCTTGAGGCTCAGTTCCTACATGTCATAAGGACTTAAACAATAATAATAACTTACAGTGTTTTCTATAGCCAGGCACTATCCTGAGCATTTTATCTATGCTAACTCATTTAATCTCAGCAATAAACCTGTAAGATTGCTACTGTCATTATCTGCATTCTACAGATGAAGAAACTGAAGCACAAAGAAGTTAAGAACTTACCCAAGGTTACAAAGCCAGCAAATGGCAGGGCTGGGACTCAAACTCAGGTCGTCCGGCCCCAGGTAATGCAGGAAAGGCATTCAGCACAGACCCATTTAGTAAATCAGTGCCTACCACTACTTATTCCAAGTCTGCAGTTACTGGAGAAATTGGCTTTTTCAGACAATTTTCCAACCAAGAGTCTATGCCCTAATGAACAGTGAAGGTAAGATGGCTCGTGCCAAGAAGGCACGGGGCAGGAGAACATCCTCGCTTCTCGTGGCACAGAAAGGTGAAGGGAGGGGTGCAGCAGCTGAACTGAGCCATCAGAGGCACTTAGGGTTAATTTGTTGTGTGCAGAGAATAAATTTGGGGGTGGAATGTGAGCCAGAGCCAGGGGTGTGGGGCTGGGAACACAGGAACACATCTGTGCATCTCTGTCATCTCGAATTTTATATTTACTTCTGTTGATGAGATTTTGTCATGCTCGATTACGATTCATAGACTCATGTTTCCAGATTTTATGCATCAAATGCTTTGATTTATGGAGTCACCCTAAGCCTGACACTGGCCCCCCAAGGTGCCATTTCTGAGCGTGGGTACTGAGGCTTGTCCTAGGGTCACACAGGGGCCTCGTTTCTGGGGACAGTGGCCTGTAGAGAGCCTCAGGAGGACTGTAGGTGGGTGGAGAACACCAAACATCCAGGTCTGGGCCATGCATGGTGGCAGAAGAGCAAGGAGGCTGTGGGGGTGGCTGCCTGGCATCCATGGATGGGCCCACACTGATCCGTACCTTGCCTTCTCTCTTCTTCCTGCCCCTCCTTCAAATCCCCTCCCATCCATCTTCGAGACTCTCTCTCCCTTGCTAGCTTTGATGAAGCAATGGTTGCTTCTAACCAATACAATATGGCAAAAGTGACAGCCTGTCACTTCTGTGATTATATTACATAAGACGTAAGCCCAAGCCGCCCTACATGGCAGGGGTTTGGAGCTTTCCCATAGAAACTGTGTAGCACCTTTGGCCTCTTCTAGGACACTGAGTTCTTAGTCTGTTTGGAGGGCAAAAGAGGCATCTAGGTCCTTGGTCATTGATCTGAACCTGACACCAAACTTCTCTAGAGGAGCAAAGGGTGCAAAGGACTGGAAAACTCCGAGCATCAAGGTAGGGGCTATAGGGGATGACAAGCCCTATATGGCAAACCCAAGGGACCTTTTCACCCCATTCTCAGGCTAGCATCTTGACAATGGCTGTGATGACAGGCCCCTGTTAATTTTACTGATTTGGGGCTCTTCTTGCCAGCTCTTCCCAAGAACAAGATTACGAGTCTATCCCTTGGTTCCCACCTACCTATCTGCATTTGGATCTCATAGAAGAACACCCTTTTTTTCCCCTGGAGAGATTTGAGGACATTTGTGAAAGAGGGTTACCTTAAAAGAATAGAGGATAAATCATCTCTACTGGGCACCTATTTACTGGGCACCTCTACTGGGCACCTTGACACACATTAGCTTATGTAATCCTCCAATATCCTTTCAAGGCAGGTATTATTATTTCCAATCTATGCAGAAGAAAATGGAATCTCAGGGTAAGTTATTTGCCCAGTCATATAGCTAAAAAGTGGCAGAATCAGGATTCACACCGAAGTCTGTATGGTTACCAAACCAAGTTTCATTCTACTCTGCCAGTCACCTGTCTTTGAGGATTCTTTTGTCTCCCCCTTGGCTTCTCCTTATTATTAATATTATTATTATTATTAATTAATTAATTATTATGGTGACATTGCTTAATGAAATCTAGTAAGTTTCAGGTGTACAATTCAACAGTAAGGCATATATATATTGCATTTTGTGTTCCCCGCCTATAGTTAGATTTCTTTCTGTCACCACATATTTGACCCATTTTAGCCCATCTACCTTGGCCTCTCCATCTAGGTTCAAGACTCCTATTCTTTCTGACTTTAGAATAGAGTTCAAAGCTATTCTAACATATGGGATTCCTCCCCCATACTCACCTTCCCATACACTCATCCATCACCCAGAGGAACTGGAGTTTGTCTGCATGGGGTATATTCCTTCATATACTCTACTTGAACTCAACCAGCACAGTTTGTACTATGGGTTCCCATCCTTTATCATTGGTCTCTGTCCATAGTGTTAATCTGTATTTCTCCAATTCCCAAAGCCCAACATCCTCTTAATCCTTGGATATGGTAAAGAAGTCGCCTTCCAACCTTACACACTTGGCCTTTAGAATTCCTTGCTTAGCTTCCTATCACCTGCCCTCCTAAGCATCTCCCTGCTTAGGTTCCAGATTCTCTCTGAGCTTTCTGTTTCTCTGGGATCCAAGCTCTGCCTTCACAGATGTTCATGCTCCAAGAGGGCCCACAGCACCGCTTGGCTGCTGAACTCATGACCATTTGCCTAACTTTAGCCATCGGCACCTTACCCTATCTGCTCCCACTAGAGCAGCTCACTTGGTTCACATTAGTTCTGCCCTGAACCCCTCGCCTGCCAGCCTCATCTCCTGCTTCGGTTCCCTTCCCTTATCTCCTCAACCCCATTCTTGTGGGTCTTGCCCAGTCCTGTGTCCGCACTTCTACTTCTGATTACTTTCCCAAAAGTTACCACCACTCGCCATTACCCTAACCATCACCTCTATCACACCACAGTTACTTACCCACCTCTCACATCGCCACCGCCGCCACTGTCATCTTAACCATCACCACCAACAAAATCACCCTCCAAAACCACCAACGCCATTGCCTCTAACTCCACCACAACCATCACCACCTCCCCTTCATGTCCCCTCTAACAATAGCGTAATCCCAACACCACGATCCACCTCACTGTCACCACTCCTACGATATCCAACACCACCGCCGCCATCGCCACCATCGCTGTCACTTACCAAAGCCTTGATCAAGCACTAAATCAGTGTCTGGATATCTTAATTGGGCACTGAACTAAGTTAGAAGGGCAGAGGTCCTGGTCTCGGACGCTTCATAAACTGATGTGAATTTGTCATGGACCCAAGATTAGTTTGCCCATTCCTGTGCCTCCCGCACCACATTTCTCAACACTTCCCCAACAGTCCCCCTAGGCTTCCTCTGTGCATGTCCTCGAGCTAATACAGAGCCTTTCCTTACTGGTGCCATGGCCCCCTGGGCCTTTCTAGGAGGCTGTTGCTCAGACACCAACCTCCCTCCTTCCCAACTCCTCTCCTGTTTAAGATGAAGGCGTGAACCCTAAACTCTCTCCCTCCCAACTTCAACCCTGAGTTGTAGGCCAGGCTCCCCTGATCCTAGCTGTTGCTACTGCTTCATCTTTCCTGGAGCCTGGGGAAAGCTGTGCCTCTCCCACCCCTACCCTGGGCAGCTGAGTCTGGCATTGATTACCAGCCTCATAATTACCCTGCAGGCACTGGCAGGGATTTCAAGCCTGACCAACTTCAAATGAGAAATCCTTGGGGATTTGGGAGGGCAGAGGACACTTTGCTGAGGGGTGAGGGAGAGAGGGCAGGGAGGAAGCCGCCTTCGCCTGCATGAATCTCTGTGACTGGAATCACAGCTTTGGCAAGGAAGCAAGGAAGCAACCTTTGGCAAGGTCGATACCTGGAGGCCTCACCTGGAGGCTGTGGGATCTAGCCAAGACAAACCACCTGCCCACAGGTACATCAACCCTTAGAAAGGAGCTGTTCTGAGGGAACCTGGACAGGCTTAGGGAAGAGGCGGAATGCTGGAGACACCTCTCCTGAGCAGACAAATCGAGGGCTCTCCTCCCTGGGTACCCTGGAGGGTTAGGATGAAAGTTTTGAGGGATGAGTGGCAGTTCAGTGAGGCCACGCAAAACATTAAAAAAAGAAACTATTCCTGGGACCAAAGGAATTCAGAAGTGAGGCCCACTGGCAAATGCCTTCTGAACTGAGACACATTAATACACATTCTCTGACCCAAGAGGTATTTACAAGCCCATGAATTACTGCAGGACCTGCACACACACATTTATGCCTGCAAACACTCTCTTACCTGTCTCCTACATCCATGCGATACTCACAAGCACAGACAAAAATAAATACAAAAAGGCTATCACATGTGTCCCATCACACACAACTATCCCCCTAAACACATTCACGCACCTTCCCCCATCCTAACACATGCACACTAACACACTCTATGCCATCACACACTCACATCCTCATATGCATATACATTCGCACGTCTTCAGACACATTCTCACATACTCAGAAGCCAAATACCCAGAGAAAGAGAGACATCACCTACACACTCATATGCTGCTTGAGAAATTGCGGAAAGAAGTGAGCCTCTTGTTCTTTTCTCCCTCTCCCCCCTCGCAGGGGGGATTTCATTTAGAAGTTGCCCAAGCTTTCAGATTACAGTCTAGACCATATAGGTTTCCTAAAGATAAGGCTGAGAAATTGATTTCAATTACCAAAGTGGAGAGGCTGCACTTCTCAGCCTCTTGAGCAGAGCATTAACCCTGGAGATCCGGGAGCTGGAGAAGAGGCATCCTGCGTGGCAGGCCCACGTGTAGCCCAAGCACGTGCGCTGGGAGCTCACACACACACTCACATGCAGAATCTCACTCACGCCAGCTTGGGCAAAGAGCCCAGGCCTAGGAGTCAGGAGGCCCGGGTACTAACTAGCCTCAGCTCTACCAGTATTTCACTTTGGGATCCTGGACACCTGCCTTTCCCCGACTCGGCTTCTCTTCTCAGACCACATTCCTGCTCCCGAGGGCTCATGAGGCCTGAGTTCACTCCTGGTTAAGCATCCACCTCTGTTGAGACTGTCAGCTCCCCAGGAGACCTAAGCGGGCACTCCAATGCCTTAGAACCCATACCCTTCATCACTCTGCCTCATGGCTAGTGTGGAGGTCCCTGTACAATGGAAGCTAATGGGGCCCACATTAGTCAAAGGAAGCATCATCAGCTGCTACAACAGGCAGGCTCTGAAGTCAGTGGTTGAAGTCAGTGGTTGAAGGTCAGTGGTTATGCACACAGAATCCTATGTGGGTGTATTAGTTTTCTATTACTTCCATAGCAAATTACCACAAAATTAGCAGCTTTTTTAAAATACCATTTATGATCTCATACTAGCTGAGATGCCCAAGCTGGGGTTTGACTGGGTCCTCTACGTGGAGTATCATAAGGCCAAAATCAAGGTGTTCGCCAGCAGGGCTCTTATCAAAAAAATAGGCTCTGGGAAAAATAGCTTCCAAGCTCATTTAGATTGTGGGACTGAGGTCTCCATTTGCTTTCTCGTTGTTGGTCAGGAGTCATTTTCCCCTTTTAGGTGCTTCATGGTTCGTGGCCTCTTCAATTTTCAAGGCCGGCACTGGTACATCGAGTCTTCTCACACTACAAATCTCTCTGACTTCCCCTCCCCATATCTCTCTGCCTTCTTCTGCTGCTCTCAAGGGCTCTTGTAATTACACTGGTTTTACCCAGATATCCACGATAATCTCCCAATCTAAGGTCATCTGATCAGTAATCTTAACTATATCTGCAAAGTCTCTTTTGCCATGTAATTTAACATATTCATGGACATAACACCAGAGGCAAAGACCATGGGAGCCAAAATTCTGCCTAACCCAGTGGGACAAGTGGCTGTCCTGAGTGGCTCTCCTTCATTGGTGACCCAGGGTTCCAGGCTCCTCTGTCATGCGACACAGCAATCCTCAAGTTGTTACCCCCCATTGTTGCCGCACGAGGGAAAAAGGGGCTGGAAAATTCCGTGGGTTGTTTTCAAGTGCCTTTCTGGAAGTATCTTCTATCAGTTCTGTCCACATCTCACTGGCTAGAACCAGTCACACGGCCCCAACCTAACTGCAAGGCTGGGGCGCATACAGGAGCACGTGGATATTTTTGCACATAATAGCACACCATTGGTCTCTGTCATATGGCCTGAGCTCCAAGGACTCAAAAGGCAGGGGATTGGGAAGTAGAGAATAGCCTGTCGTATTGTTCCTTTACAAAGAGAAGCAGCAGGAAACTGTCTCAGAACAGTGGTCTCGGGTCCTCCTTTCCAGGGCCTCCCAGGGGGCTGATGATCCCTGAGATAAAGAGAAGGGAGGCCACTCCATGCGTGGTCATCCTCTTCCAAGTTCAGGAGATGGAATATGAGGGACTTGCAAACTCAGGGCCACACCCAGGGCACAAGACAGAGTTGAGAGTCCTCCTTAGGAGCACCCAATGTAGAGGATCTGGGAGGTTCCTGACAGTACGAACTCCCGGGGAACCCAGTGGGATCCTCTCAGAAAATAGGCTGGCATTGCTACGAAGAATTGTTCCATTGACCATGATCACTTCTCTTCTCCTCTCTGTGCCTCTGCCAGAGTCTTGATGACCATAACTTCTTCTCTCTTCATCATTCCTACCACCCTCATCGAGGACTGATGATGAGGGATCTCACAGAGCTCTGTGGACCAAATGGAACTGACTTAGGGAAATGCTTCTCTACTGTTCCAGGGTTGACATTCTTCAGTAGAAAGACAGGGAGGGAAAGGATGCCCAATCCTCTTCCATTCTAACCTGACTTGGTTTTCCTGGGACATGACTGTCTCCAAAAGACAAGCCCGGGATCACCATAGCCACTGTGTGTGACCCCATTAAATAGAAAGCAACCATCGCCCAACCTGCTCATCTAAGTGCAACACATAGGACTCTGCTAAAAAAAAAAAATGGGAAACTAAGTCATGCATTAGAACATTCAATGATCAACATCGTATCAGTGGGCAGAGTTTGAGGCAGATCAGGGCAAATGATTTGGCTTGGAAACCGATAACAAGATAAAGACATATAAAACCCATTTGGGGGAAAGTTGGCTAATTGATCTGAGGGTGGAACCCCAGCTTTAAAGTTTCTGGGTAGCTGTGATGGTAGAATATGAAGGAGAAATCCAATCACGAGAAGACACAGGTGGTGGTTCTACTTGCAGATGGAAACCGAAACCAACAACAGAGGAAAGTTAGAGTAACAGGCAAAAGACTGGCAGACAGCGCTCAGGCCAGAAGATATTCCTTTTGCTGCCTAAATCGATTGAATATTTTA
Source organism: Pteropus medius (assembly GCF_902729225.1). Taxonomy (NCBI): domain Eukaryota; kingdom Metazoa; phylum Chordata; class Mammalia; order Chiroptera; family Pteropodidae; genus Pteropus; species Pteropus medius. The sequence continues at coordinate 2,177,354 of NW_024353787.1, forward strand.
AAGTTCTTTCCACTGTTATGGCAGATGTTCTAAGGCAAATTAGGAGTCATTGCCTTGAGAAGACTGTACAATCACAGCTAGGAATAAAAATGACAAGAATAAAAGCATAGAAACTGTACACTCTGGGCAGGGGAAGCAGAGGTAGTCTGTAAGAGGAATAGTTTTATTTTCTGCATCACCCCACCCTTCAGGTATCCCTCCCCATCCCACAAATGTAAAGTTCGAGACAAAGGTTTACATGCAAGTATTTCACTTTGGGAACTACCCCAGGGAATAGGAGTGGGGTGCTAGAGAGCAGAATGAAAATCCAATACAAGGGTACATTATCAGACTAGCTACTGATGTGGGCAACTGAGACTCAGCCCTGCCAGCACCTTTTGGAGAGGAGCTTTCTGGAACACTTCAAAGGATTATCCCTCCAAAGATGGAAGGGTAGAGTATTTATTCAAATCCCATAGGCCAAGGGTTGCCCCACAAGGTGGATGTTAACTGTCTCCTGTAGTGTGCTGATAAATCAGCTCTGAGGGATGAGGGGAAGCCCCAGTTTGTAGCATTTGCCAATTCCTATGGTATAAATACTCCCACCAAGGCTGATTTCAGACTGCCGAGGGTTTAACATCTGGCTAACAGATTTTCTGAGTAGGTGACAATAGTCTCTTGCAAGCCGGTTGGAGCTGGCTCCAGCACACCACCAACTCATGTCCCAGGTGTGCACGTACGTAAGTGCTGAGCGTGCCCCACAGGAACCTCAAGCCCTGGCACAAGAGGCACTGGGGCAGACAGCGAAAGATACATGGTGCAGTCGCACAGCTGCTTTCAGGTGCACCTGCTTAAAGTGGGTTACGGTAGCAAAAGCTGGAGTACGAGGTGGGCAGAGAGATAACAAGCAAGCCACAGGAGATGCCCAAACGAGAGTACACCCTGAGCAGGGACAGGCAGAGGGGCGGCCAGGCCATGTCAGGTGGGACGCGGGAGTGAACGACATAAACGAAAAGAAAACAGACCCGGGGGACAAGGAAAGGTGAGGCAAACATAGTCACCAGTGTGGAAACTACCCTGGAGAGGAGGAGCTGGTGTTGACGGCCAGAACTTCTGTAGTTATACCTGTGGGTGACTAGCAGGGGACAATAGCTCTGTACATACTCAAGTTCACTTAAAAACTCAACAAAACTCATCCTCTGGGGTGGGATCAGTTCTCCATACTCCCTTTCTTACCTCAATAACCATTCATTGAATTATTAAATTACCTCCAAAAAAAACTTTGCTCTCAATGAGGTGCCAGCTTGGGTCCTATCGAATGGGGCAGTGACCTGCCCCTCACAAAGAAAACAGGGCCACTCTGAGGCACAGGCGACTTCCTCCAGCTGTTGTCACAATTCCCTCGAGTTTCCATTCCTGAAGCCCCATAGCAGTTTTGGAGGGAAGGTAGGAAACACCCAGACCTCCTCAGGCCCCAGGAGCAGGGAGGGCAGCACTGCCATCTTAGTCCATTCGGGCTGCTGTAAAAGGAGACGACAGACCAGGGGTGGCACTGGAGGCTTATAAACCACATAGTTCTGGAGGCCAAGAAGTCCAAATGAGGACACCAGCGGAGTTGGTGTCCGGCGAGAGCCCACTTCTCGGATCACAGACACCACTGTGTCCTCACATGACACCACAGGCGAGGGAGCTCTCTGGGGTGTTTTTTATGAGGGCGCTAACCCCATTCATGAGGGCTCCACTCTCATGATGTAATCACCCCACCAAAGGTCCCACCTTCAACTCCAAAGACCACGGCGTTGGGAATTAGGAGTCAACATATGAATTGGGGACGGGAGACTCCACCATTCAGTCTGTAGCAACTGCCATGTGGGAGGGTCCTCCAGGGTGGACAGCAATGCTCCTCCATCCAGACCTAGGATCCTCTGAGAATGGCTCTTGCTCCATCTGTCCTCCCACTGTGGGCAAGCAGGGCCACCAACAGCATCAGGGAACCTCAGAGTTGCCACCTACTATCTTGAAGCTGGGTGTGAAAGACCAGAGGTGTGACAAGAGTCCCATTCAGAAAAGCCAGAGGCAAGGGTCACATCCAGGCCAGGAGGCCATAGGGGCTGTGAAGATTGACAGTTTAACATCAGTCAGGACAGAAGGTGGCAAGAGCCAAAGGAGCAAGAGATGTCCAGGTGTCAACAGCCACGTTCATAAAGGATAGAGACACATGAAATAGCAGACAAGAAGCTCAGGGGGCAGATTCTGAACCTCCCGGCAGTTTCTGGCCACAGGGTCTTCCAGATGCGCAGATGCTTTGACATGAGGCACTCACTGTTCCAGCTGCACTGGGGACTGGTTTTCAAGCACTGCCCAGAGCCCGAGGGAAGGGAAAGTGTGGACTATGGAGTCCAGCTCTTCCTCTTGAAACACGTGAGAGGCTGTTCCTTCTGTAAGCGTGTACAGTCAGAAAGGATTTAGAGCTAAGAAGGCTTTCCTTACCTGAAAGAATGCACTTTAATGGTAGAAATTCATGCCCAGGAAGGGTGTTTTTCAGGCAGAGTTCTTGCTGCTTATCGCCCTCCCCTCTGCCTGTGGCCAGCACTTGGCCTGCTTGGGATGGGGATGGGGGGACAGTCAGGAATAGGCACTTCTCTTTGGGTCAAGTCTAGCTCAGGCCCAGACAGCAGGGTCCCCCCAGAGTCTTTCTCTCCTTCAGCACCTCCTCCTCTGCTTCCCGAGCAGAGCGGTTCCTGTCCAGGAGGACTCTGCTGCTGCCCTCAGAGAGGAGATGGGGGAGGCAGAGGGGGAGTGAGGAGCCAGGGAGGACGCAGTGTTCCCTTTCCGCTCCTGTGCGCCTTAATTAAGTGCTTTCATTTTCCTCCTTCTTCTCCACACAGGCCTGGCTGAGATAAGGCATTGATCCCCTCCCAGAGGAGGAGGAAGCCGGCAGGAGGCCTGCAGTTCTCTCTTTGTGGGACAAGACAGATGGCTTATTAGCGAGTCCTTAATTGTGTGGTTTGTAACTTGGGGAAGTTCAAAGAGAAAAGAAAAGAAGTCTGAACTTGGGGCTGCCTAGGAGTCCATTCCTCCCCTCGAGGGGGCTTCTGCTCAACACCTTGGCAAGAGAGCCCAGCCCAGATCAGCCCAACCCAGCCCAGCCCAACCAAAAGGAGAACTAGGACTCAGGAATGTTCTCGAAGATCATTTCAAGTAGCCAGAATGATGCTCCATGTTCTCAGATGCAGCCAAGGACAAGTTCCTGAGCTGGGAGTCCACAAATCCAGGCTTAGGTACTAGCTCTGACACTGGACGGCTGAACAACTTTGATCAAGTCTACGCTTCTCTGGGCCTCGGTTTCCCTTTTCATCAAATGGGAAGGCTGACCTACATCCATGTGTTTGAACTACGTGCAAAGACTGTATGTAGAAAGGAGACAGAAAAAGAGAAGCCAGAGCCCCCTGTCTTCTTTTTCAAGGCCCATTAGGTCTTCTTTGTGCACTGGAATTTCACGTAAGCTCTGTGACTTTAGGCACATTATCTAACCTCCTAGTCTCAATTGCTTCAGCTGCAAAATGGGCATAAGAATAGAACCACAGGATTGTCTGGCACTAATACAGGTCCCAGTACATTGTAAGAACTCCATCATTATTACTTCTTTGTTAAAGTTTCTTGCTTTAAAAAAAAAAAAAAGATATGATTTAATCTACACACAAAAAAAAAAACCTAGGTCAGGTTATTGTCCCTGTGTTAAAGGTGAGGAGCCTTAGCTTAGAGCAGTCATGACAACAGACACACAGCTTCCCTCAATAGCCCTGGCTGAGACTCCCTGGGTCCTTCCCCTTCCAGAGTCCACCACTCACCAACGGGGAGCAGTGACCATACCCAGCTAGAGAGAAGGCACTTCCCAGAAGTCAATGTCAACCCACTCAGAACTTGGCCTCTTTTTGACCATTTCTTATGAAACCAGAGGACAGGTGCCCGGTCCATTCTTAGCCAATGCCCACACTCTGAGAGCAGAGGCAACAAAGCAACATCCTAAATCCCTAGTCAGTTTCAAAAGCTCCAAGTTTTCTTCCCCAAATGCAGATGTTGCGAATCAGGACAACGGAGTTTACTGCAGGGTTTTTCAGCTGGGTGTCATAGGACCTTAGGGCTTCTTAAAAGAGTTTGAAGGGTCAACTAGGGTATATGATGTCACTAATGTGGGTTCCTGCCCCCTGCTTCCTCCCACGGACCACGCTTCATCAGAATGTCCCCACTTTAACCATTTTATATTAGGTTTTCATGAGATTTCTCTTTCTAAAAGACTCTAGCTTTTGCAAAGTTTGAAAATCCCCATTTAGTGAGAAAAGCATAGAGCAGGGAGCCAGAAAGCCTGGTTGCAGCCCCAGCTCTCTCCTGTGACCCTGGGCACATCCCTTCCTCTAAGTGTACGGAGGACTGGACGAGGGGCTTTGTGTCCAGGGGTCATTACCTCGGGTGGGTCTAGTCCACCTTGACTCCCTCGGCAGCTCTGCGTTGGCCAGGTGTTGCGGGGAGGGGTTGTTTGAGAACAGATGGGAGTGGGGCCACAGCCCCAGCAATCCTCAAGCCGCCAGAGGACTAATAAAGCCCAGGGTTGTTTTCTTGCTCATATCACTCTGGAAATATTGATACTGGCTTGCCAAATAGAAAAACAATTCTTTCCTCCTTATGGCGGAAGGAGGACAAGGAAAATGAGCCTGCTTATTAGCAAGGCCACCCGAGATGTCTCCCCTTCACTTCCATGTTCTCCAGAATGCCTGGAGACTCAGAGTAAAACAAAGATGAGAGATATTCATCTGTTTGCATTTAATTTGAGGCTGAAGTTCCTGGCTCTTGACAAGGGAGAGCTGCATTCTAACATGCGGGACCAGGATGGGGGTGGTGGAGGAGTGATTACTGCCTGTGAGGTGCAGTAATTATAAATCAAGGGCTTCTTGGTAATATCTGGGCCCCTTCACTGTTTCCTTGGTGATTAAAGCAGCAGAAATAAGTCAGGGCAAAGTGGCTGATTTAAAGGGGCATCGGTGAGGACTGGCACTTCCTAGACCTCTTGAGAAATCCATCTCCATCACTAATAGAACACAATGGCCACTCTTTATCAATTGCCTACTATATGCTAAACCTCGAGCTCAGAGCAGTAGAGACTTTATCTCAATAAATCTCCCCACCAGCCTTGAGGCAAAATGGGGAGAGTGAAAGCTCCATTTTACAGGTGTGGAAACTGAGGCTCAGAGGTTAGTAACTTGAGCCAGATTCTAACCAGATCTGTCTCTAAATTCCACAGCCTACACTCTTAACCATTCCCTGTTGCCTCCCAAATTCCAGAGTCCATAGATGAAAATAATGTTGATGATGATGATGATGATGATGCTGATAATAAATTGTTATTTTCCTGAGTGCTTACTATGTGCCAGGCACACGGCTCTAAGTGTTTTTGGTTATGTCATTTATTCAACAATATGTGGGGTAAGTACCACTATCCCAGTTTACAAAAGGCAAAACTAAAGCACAAAGAAGTTAACTCAGCTATACGAGGTCACACACCTAGTTAAGAATGGAGCTGGGACTCAATATTTTAGTTTACCCAGACTGACTCTTTCCTGTCAGTTTGATGGCCACTGGGTGGGAAAGGGCTGAGCCGGGATCTGAGAGCAGCTGGACATGGCTGGCATTATACACCCTGTTGCTGACTCTCTTAGTGACAGGCCAGAGGCAAAACCGCCCTCTTACACATATAACAGGGAGCTAAAAAAAAGTTTTCACAGAAGCACCAAGATACAACACAGGCTGCCTGCCCACAGGATGGGCCCGACCAAGACTCGATCCTGGGGTCTAACTCCCTCCTGGGAAATGTAATGGACCAAACAAAGACTATAAAGGAGACGAAGCAGTTTCCCTGGGAATGTCCAGAGTGCGCGGGGCCAAAGGCTGTACAAGTGTTTACTGCACTGCCAATGTTAAGTCCTGTCAGGAAAAGCAGACACTCAACAACAAAAGTCTATGTGGAGAGGCCCCATAGAGACTGGGGAGCTGGGGAGAATCAGAAGGAAATGTACAGCAGCCTGAGAGGGCCAGACCTTATGAGATGTGAGCAAGGAAGGCATCTTACTGCCTCCCCGCTCCTTGCCTCCATCTGCTTCCCCAACCCTGGAGGGGTCAGTTACAGCAGCCGCATCTCCTGTCCCTCCAACCTATAAGCTGTTCTGTACTGAGGAGGAAGAGGATTTGACACTGAATCAAATTTGAAATAAGAATTATTATCTGGAACTATACATATTAATTTTGGAACTGAAACCTGTTTTATGCCTAAAAGTGACAAGAACTTTAAAATGGACTTGTTACCTAAAAGTGAGCCAATAAGCCACGGGGAGAATATTCAAAAGGACAATGGGAGAAACAGATAAGGTTGCATTTTGTTGACATCCCCGAAAATGCAATTTGCAGTTTTTTAATGTATCAGTTATACTTGCCAAATACAGGATTCTGAGGGATGAGGCAGCCAAAAGTACAGAGAAATAGATTCTGAAGATCAGCCCAGAGCAACAATAAGGATAGGATTCATCCCTTCACGGAGCCATGCAGATTAGACAGACTCTGGTCCAGGCCCTGAACTGGTGTGTGTCAGAAGTAACAGTGTAACCTTGGACCCAAGTCAATAGTAACGCTGTTAGGGGGTGGAGGGAGCCCGCGCTTTCCCAGCCCCAGACTGGGTCTTTCCTGGAGACCTGGACTTCAGGGAGCCTGGGACTTCGGGTACCTAATACCCGGAGGTTCAAGAGGGCTAGAGAGGTGGCCTTGGTCTCTCAAGGGATGGCTTCTGGCTGCTTCTGGATCACACCCACCCACCCATCCTCTGGCTCCAGGTTAAGAGCTTTTATAACTTCCAAATTTTAGATGGGTCTGGTCCTCCCGGGACCCAGGAAAAAAGATAGGGCTGCTCAGAAACCCAAGTGTGCTCTTCCTGACGCAGCTGCCCTTGCTGCTTCCAGACCATGAGACCTCCCAGGCCAGAGCAGGGTAACCACAGCCCTGACCTGAGCATCTCCCCAAACGCCTGGGGCAGGCAGGATGGCCAGCCATCCAGGCAGAGGTGAGCCAGGAGGGATGAAGGTGGCGCATCTCCCAGAGGCAATACCCCTTGAGACTCCAAGGGTGAGCCTGGTGTCTGTGCTGGCCTGTTGTTCACAAAGAGGAGTAGAGTGTTCTCTGCGGGCATGAGCTCCAGCCGGCTCCCAGCCACCCAGCTTCAGCCCAGGTCTGGACATCAGCGCCAGCTCCAGGTTAGATCCACCACCCATTGTAGCTCCAGCTCCTGTCCTAGAACCATGCACTGGAGCCAGGCTGCCTGGGTTCAAATCTCTGATCTAACCTCTCTGCCATCGCTTTCCTCATCTGTCAAATAGGCATGATAATAAAACTGATCTGATAGGTCACACGTAGTGAGGCTGGGTGAGTTCACAGAAAAATGGCTCACTAGCACATGTTTGCTCTAAAACTGTTTGTCCCCAGCCCCAGTGCAACTCCAGCCCTCGTCCACTTGACTGGCTTCCTGAGCTCAAAGGGCTGAGTTAGTGCCTCCCTCTCCCTCTCCCTCTCCCTCTCCCTCTCTCTCCAGGGTAGATTGGTTTGAATGAGATCTGTAATCTCCTGAAAAGCCCCAAAGGGACACATTGGCTCCTTCCAAGGAGCATTAACTCAAACCATAACCAGCTCTCTGAGCCTGCAGGAGGCCAGGTCCTCAGGGAGCCCTCCCTACCGCTGCGGAGGAGCTGGCGGCCTGTTTTCCAGCTCGGGAGTGGGAATCGCATGGCAGCGACCCCGAACCCAGAGCCATGCGTACCGAGACTCCTGCCTTTCTGCCAACTGCATCCACATTGCAGGGCTGGTTTACCATGAGGGGAACTGGCTGCAGGGCCACTTGGGGAAGTGGCACAATATGGGCCGAAGCCTGCTCGCTTCCTGTGGTTGGTATCAGTCCTGAAGCTCCCAGCAAATGGATTCTATGAATTTTACCACAAATCCTTCACCTCTGCCCGGGAACCCGTGCTCCCCCTGTCCTCCTCCTAGGGTGGAAATGAAGAGAGCCTTGTGTCCTTGGTTGCCTCCCCATGTCCACTTCCCCAGGCCAGTCACAGGGCTCGGGCATCGGAGCTCGGGCATCGGAGCAGTGGGAACCGCCCTCGTGGGCTCTTCCAAGACCAGTGGTCATGAGAATAAAATGGCAGCAAATACTGGGGTACTACGAAGCCCTGACTGAGCCTCGAAAGGCTTCTACAGCCTTACCATCACTGATTCCTCAAACCTCCCCATGTGGTGAGCACGATTGCATGGCCATAAAACAATGAGGAGGCTGAAGCTGAGGTTAAGGAACACGATCCTGCGTAAACGCCATTTAACTCACTCCTGTATCCCCAGGCCCCAAAACCATCCCCAGTACTGAGGAAATACTCAGACTTTCTTGTATGAATGAATAAATGAATGAAGAAACAAATGAATAATTGTTTCTGGGGTCAGCCGTCGGCCTCACTGCAATCACTCGAGTTGATAGATTACCCCCCATCAGCCCCAAACTCCAGCAGCGCCCCTGGCTGGAACACAAAGTACCAGCCTACAGCCTTAGAAGGTCTAGAAAATGAGGACCCCTATGCCGAGCTGGGGCCTCCATGGGTTTGATGAGTGTGGCTGAGATGGAAGAAAATGCAGTCAAATCAATGCCTTGAAAATCGGTGCAGCGAGAAGCTCTGACGCCAGCACGCACACACCGACCTCAGCCTCTCTTGTTTAGGATGGAAGAGGAAAAGGGGGCTCTGCCCACCAGCAGGTAGGCCCATGATACCGTCTGCCAGCCTGTTCACCTCACCCAGCTCACAGCAGTAGGAGGTCACAGGCTGAACATGGACAACCCCTCCAGTCAATCCCCCACTGAGTCCAGAGCCCCCTGCTTCTCACTCCAGGCCTGAGCTGGGGTCCTGCTGAGCCGAGAAGTGACTGAGCCCCAGGGAGGAGAGAGAATAGAGAGAAGTAAATGATGCTCTGCCCCGCCCCCTCCCAGTGCACACAGATGCAGGTTGCCACTCAAAAAGCAATCTCTCCAAACGTTTAAAAACTGCCTGCAATTTATATCTTGTGCTTGACAGAGCATCTTCGAGTCATTTCCTGGCCCACAGAAGTACAGACTCCTGAGCCCAAGGGCCGCTCTGCCCCCAGTTTATATCACTAGGTTGGGTACTCAATGGGAGAGGGGCAAAAACAAGGTGGGGAAATCCCCTTGGAGCCCCTTCCAACAGCTATAGTCCCAGCCAGGAGTCCCTGGAAGTTACAGAGCCACAGACAAAAATGGACGTGTTTTTTGACTCATCAACTGACATTTATGAATAAGACCTCCACTGCAGAAAACAGGCGATTCTGATGTGGCGCGTCCTGTGCTCTAAGACAGGGAGCATGGGGACTGAGGGACTCAGAGGAGGGGGTGTCGGTCTTCTCTTGCCAAGGTGAAACAGAGGAAGGAATTCCAAATGGAGAGCGCGGCATGGGCAAAGGCCCAGAGGTATGAGAGAATTTGAAGTGTAGAGTACAAAGCCAGAAGGGCAGCAGGAGCTGAGGCCAAGGAGATGGGCAGGGGTGAGAGAGGCTCTGGCTTCAGGAGCTAGCTGTGACCCTTAAGTGTGTTCAGAGGGCCTTCAAGGAGAAAGAGACATCGATGGGGGGACAAAGAGAAGCAAAGGGGCTAACCAGGAGAGGAGAGAGGCCACTCAGAGAAGAGATAGGGTCACTATGGAGAGCTGGAGACTGCAGATGCCCCCTCCTCTCTTTTCTCCCCAGCCAAGGGCGGGGGCCTGCATTCCTACCTCATCTCCTTCCACCCTCCCCTAGCACACCACCCCAGCCACACTCACCTTCTGTCTGTTTACACAGCCCATCAAGCCCATTGCCTCCCTTCATCCCCTGGCCCTCACTTCCCCTGCCTGGACCACTCTCCCTGCAGGTACTTGGATGGCTGGCTCCTTCTCTTAATGCAGAGGCCACCATTCCAATGTCACCTCCTCTGGAAGGCCTCTTCTGACCTCCATAGCTAACGATGCCTCCCTTGGCTCCATCAGCCTTTCGCATTGTCTTCAGAGCATCTGCCATCTGAAATTGGCTTATTTTGGCGTTATGTCGTTACTCTTTGTCATCTGCTTAGAATTTTAAACTCCATGGGAACAGATCCCTTGTCTGGCTTGTTCCTAGAGATAGGCCCAAACACCTAGAGCAGTGTCTTGTACATAGTAGGTGCTCAATAAATATCTGCCCAATGAAAGAACAAGCCTTTCATCACAGCATCTGAGATTCAGTCCTCTATTCACTTGCTGGGGCTCTCCCGGCTGCAAACTCTAGCTGGGCTGTCATCTGCGTAGTTCCTTCTGCAATTAATCATGTTCTGTCGGTGATACCCTTTGTGTTGTCATTGGAAGCTGCACCTCATTCATCTCTGTCTCGCCGCAGGGACTGGCGCATAGTAGGTGCTCAATCAGGGGTTCCCCGTCATTAACCCACAGCACCTCCCCATATGAATGACAGGATCAGAAGCAGTCGCTCCTAAGGGCAGAAGCAGGGTGCTGAGCATATACCCTCTTACCCCAATCCCTACAGGTCCCTTTGGGCAGAGGGGAGGAGCAGAGAGTGGGCAAGTCAGAGGCGGGCAGCGTCAGGGAGTGGCTCAAAGTGTACCGTTGCTGTCAAGGACTTAACATCCTACCCTGAGAGAAAACTCCCTTTTAGGGCAGGAAAGCAGTTGGTACAGCCTGAAAGACATAGGACTTGGTCTCAAAAAGACCCATCCCAGCAAACAGCTTCACCGCTCAGGAGGTGGGTGACCTGGGGCGAGTCAGTTCACCTCTCTGAGCCTCAGATCTCTCATCAGAAAAAAAACACAATGTTACTGGGAAGATCCAATGTTACCATGAATGAAGTGAGCCTAGCAAACACCTAGCATCTACTGGGGGCACAATAAATGCTAGCAATAAGAAAAGTAATAGTAATAACTAATAGATATCAAGAGCTCACTCAATGTGAGTCACTTTGCTTTCAGTGTGGTATTTAGTCTTCTCGACAGCCCTGATATAGGTAGTATTATTAATATCATTTTCAGGTGAGGACAGGGGGATCCAGAGAAGTTAAGTAACTTGCCCAAGGCTGCAGAGCCGGCAAGTGAAAGAACTAACATTCGAACCCAGGAAGACAGCCTTCAGAGTGTACCCTCTTAAGTTTACTGTTATTATTGCTAGAACAATGCGAAACTAAAGTGAAGCATGGTCTGCCCACAGAGGTATTATCAGGATTTAGTAATGTTTGTCACGCAGCCGGCACCCAAACGTCGGTAGCCTCCCCGTCCCCTGTCCAGTGGACCAGCAGCCCACTCGGAGCGCTCTGAGCAGAAAGGCTCACGGGGAACAGAGCCAGCTGATAAAACAAGTGTCGGCTGCTCATTTGGTAAATGGGATTTGGTTAGAAAGATGAACGCTGCCACTTCTGGCTAATGTGTCATGTAAATTCTAATGATAATACAGCTCCCGCGCCCGCGCGCCCTCCCCGTGCCCGCGACTCTTCCGCCGCCGCTCAATTATCTCCCGAGGCTCCTGGCAGAATCTATGCTTCACTGGGATCCTCGCCCCAGCCTGCCTTCCCCAGTCGCAAATAATGAAAACGCGCCTCGTCCACGAGATTGCTCACTTACATTTTCTATTAATTTTTTCCTTTCAGAGGAAAAATGAGAGGAGCTGGGGAAGGAGGAGGCAGGGTGGGGGTTGGCGGTGAAACTGCAGGCTTCCCAGGGCCAGTCTCTGTCTCAGGGACAGATGGCACAAACAGTCTAGGGAAGGGTGGCCAGGATGGGGAAGCTGCCCAGGGCATGGCCTCAGTCATCCATTTCCTGAGACAGAGGAAGCTCCCTGGGTCAGTGAGGCCCAGGGGTCAAAACCAGGAGCCCTGGGAGGGAAAGGAGCACTGGATCAGGAGTCAGGAGCAGGGTTTTCAGTCCTCTATTCACTTGCTGTGTAACTTCAAGCAAGTCACTTAACCTTTCCCAAGGCGGTTCCTTCACTTGTAGAAGGCGGAGTGAGCTGGTTAGCTAGTGTCCGGGGCCCATCTTGGGCTGACTAGCTGTGACTCCCAATCTCAAAGATTTGCAAGTTCCTCTCCTCCTTGTAAGGAAGAACTTCTCAGCAGACAGGAAGGGACTCTGTGAGTGATGGTAAGTTCCCCCATCAAAGAAGGCATTCGAGCGGTGACAAGGACGTGCAGAGACTCACCACTCTCTCTGGCAAGGTTCTGAGTCCACCCCCAGATACTTATGCAGAATATGATGGTTGGGGCAGGCTGGAGAGTGGGGAGGGCAAGGAGAATTGTCCCCATTCTAGAGAAAGGAAAAGAAAGGTTTGGGGGGGAACAGCTCCTACCCAGGTCTCACCCAAAGTCTTGCATCTGTGGGATCGTCAGGAAGTCACCGTCATTTCTGGAATCAGTGTCTAACGTGTGCCAGAGCCGTGGATACAGCCTTAAACCTGACTACAGTCTTCATCCTCAGGGAGCTGTCTGCAGTCCACTGGAGCGGGGCGGAACCTACAAACAGGCCATCACCCTGAAGGGGGTTCAAAGAGGAATGAAAAAAGCCCAGGGGATCATAGCAGCAAGATGCACACACCGAGGAAGGTGACATTTAATCCAGATAGCTCTAGAATCAGCAAAGGCCGCCTACAGGATTCACTCACATGTAAGAGAGCATCTGGCATACAATGGACATTCAATAAATGTTGTGGCCCCACCACCTCCCCGGCCCAGGAACCCAGGGTAAATGACTTCATGAGTCCATGCAGCGGATTCAGTCCTGCCTGGCTGCAGAAGAGACCACTTCGGCTACCCCAGACCCCTCTGGCCTGGACTCTGTTCCCTGCACACGTGTCCAATACATCCAAGGAGACACCAGCACCACCTCTTTAACCCCCATCTCTGCCTCAAAGACTGCCTGGTGAGGCCACTGTCCACCAGCCCCACAGACCAGGAGCCTTCTTCTCCAGAGACACCAGCCTCTTCCAGAATCTGGGATGGACACTCTAGGGAGACCAGGCAGGGAGGTCCATGCAAGAGCCTGGGGCCCAAGGCAGGACCAGACACGCAGCAGGAGCTCGGTGTGAGTGTCTGAAGAGTGAGTGGGTGAGTTGCTGAGAGAACTGTATTTATAAGCAGAAACATAACCCCATTTTAATAAAGAAAAATCATAAAACCTAATGGTTTTCTTTGTATGTTTGTGGGGAAAGGTCTAGAAGAACACACACTGAACTGCTGACCACGGTTGCCCCTAATGAGTGGGCCTGGCAGAGGGAAGGATGTACGCTCTCTATAAACTTCTGCATTTTACTGTCTGTAGTCAGGACGCATTAATTTTGTGGTATTAATGACTTTTAAACTGTGAGAAATGTTTAAGCTTTGTAACTAATTAAAACTTAAATCTATATCGGAGGAGATTTCCTCGTCCTGCATTATTCCATCCAGTAACTGTCCTCGCCAGGAAGTCTTTCCCAGCATCACACCTAAATCCTTTGAGATATAAAACTCACTTCTTGGGCTGTCTCCAGGTGAGAAGGAGAAGAGCTGGCAGAATTCTCTGCCCAGCCACAGCCTGATGCGCTGGCCAACGCTGCCCCTCCCCCCACAGAAGGCAAGCGGAGGAGGAGGGGGACAGATTTGGCCTGGCCCCACTCTGGGGAGCGCTCCCCACCTCCGAGAAGGGATTTTCCTGGCAGAAGCAGCAGCCCCTTCAGCTCCCAGGACGCGTGGGATGCCTTCAGGCCCAACATATGTGGGATCTTCTAAAACAGGGATAGAAAAAGAGGAAAAATAAAATCTGTTTCCTCAGGTCTGTTGTCTCAACACACACACACAGGCCTCCGGAAACACTTCCCACCAGAGGCGGTGGGGGCCAAGATGCAGAGGCAGAGACCCAGTGTACAGATGGGCAAAGTGAGGCCCTCTGGATGAGGAAGGAAAGACTCTGGATCACCCAGCACAGTGGGTTAGAGGCAAAGCCAGGACTGAAACCAAAAACCCCTGCATGGGAACGTGAGGAAAAGGAGACGGTGGGCCTAAGAGAGAAGGAGACTGGAAAAGAGACGTGGGGAGACCAGGAGCTGCAGAGACTGAGCTAGAGACACCGGGACTGGGTTGAAGAGGGGAGGAGGAGGGCTGCCCAGGCTGGTACTCCAGAGGGCCCTTTTTGGGGACACGGAGGGGCTCCTGGGGCTCATGACATATGCAATAAGCAGAAAGTAGACAAAATTCACTAAATGTTTCCAATTCTTCCCCCTTTCTGGCAAGTGGCAGGATTGCACTTCCTGTTGTTGCCAACACGACTAGTTCCACTCACATCTGCTAGTGGTGTGGCCACTCCTGGGCCAGAGCATTTAAGTGCCAGTGCATCTCCAGAACTCTCCTTCCCTCTGCCCAGCAACTGGCGAAATCCAAGATGGCAGCTGCCCTGTCAGCCAGTTGACGAAGATGAACAGAGTGACTAATCACAGAGGTTCTGTTGACCCTTGCTAGCCATTGAGACTAGGGGATTATTTGCTATGGCAGCACAACCTGGCCTATGCTGACTGATATACAAAATGTGAGCTTTGGAACCAGATTCAATTCTCATCGACACCACCTGCTCTCTGAATTGCCTTGAGCAAGTCCTTTTCCCTGAGGTTCTCTACCTCCCCTTTTATAAAAATAGAGAATCCATGCATGAGATTCCTTCCAGCTCCCAGAACTCCAGGCCTCTCTCAAGTCCTTGTCTTAGAAATCTCCCCATCCCTGGCCAAGATCACGCAGGGTCCCGAAGAGGAAAGACACTCAGGAGGCTGGACATTTCCAGGGATTCCCAAAGGGAGGTCTGTCTGTGGCAGTGGGGTGTTCTCTGTTAGGGGTTCTGAACCTTGCTGCTCATCAGAACCACCTGGGGAGCTTTAAAAATGCAGATTCCTTAGCCTGACTCCTGAGATTCAGTTGCAGGACATCTGAGATGGCTCATCCAAGGCCGGGT
The DNA here is from genome assembly GCF_902729225.1 of Pteropus medius. Taxonomy (NCBI): domain Eukaryota; kingdom Metazoa; phylum Chordata; class Mammalia; order Chiroptera; family Pteropodidae; genus Pteropus; species Pteropus medius. The sequence continues at coordinate 2,192,409 of NW_024353787.1, forward strand.
TTGGGAAGCCCCAGACCAGAGAACCTGATAGATTTTCCCAAGCCTGGCAAGTGGGAAGAGGGGCTGAATAGGCCAAGCCCAGCCCTGAATCCCCATAGAGCCCACCACTCTTCTTCCAGGAGTTAGCCTCCACTTCCTTCCTAGAGCTCTAGAAGGGCCGCCTCCTGGGGCCAGGCCATCCTAGCTACGTTTTACATAAAAGCAGAATGAGGCAGTTGATAATGCCGCTGGATGCCAGCTCACCTGCTCTGCCACATGTCTCCCCAGCCGGGTGCCAGCTAGATAAATCTAGCCCAGAGGCCTGGCTCCTCCCATGGAGTCCCTCTCCATCCTCCCTCCTTCTCCTTCCACTGTCCTCCCCAACCCCCCACTGGGCCAAGGGGAGAAAAACACTAAGGCGTGAATTTCTGATTAAAAACCAACCTCTGTTTATTGCCTCGGCTGTTCTTGCAGGAGGGAAAAAGGTGCCCCTTGTGTGCGCATGTACGTGTGTGCTCAGGCACGTGTGTATGCATTACTGATTGGGGGGGTGCCTGTAAATCGATATCTGTAGGTATCCATGTGTCTATTGGAGCCTGAGGTGTGAGGATGTGTGTACTCCTATGCCTGTGTGCAAGTACGTGGTTTGTCTGAGTGTATGTATCTGTGTGTGCAGGACAGCATGTATGTGCAGTTATGGGTGTGTGTGTGTGTATGTGTGTGTGTGTGCATTACACATGGATATACTTAGGAGGCTTGTGACAGTGAGTGTGTTCGGACATGTCCCTTAGTACAGGAAAAGTCTTCTGGTTAAACTAATACCATTAGTTTAGGGTGGTAGGTTAATCAAAAGGGTTGGTCCGGGAGAAATCATTAAAAAAATCACATACCTTCACAACTCCAACAATTTTATGTCAAATTATGAGTTGTTTGCCTTTTTAATTTTCTTCAATGCAGAATCAAAGTCTTTCTTCTGCCCGTGGGTCTGCCAATGGGAACCACGTCATCTTTCTTGGGTAAACTAAACCCAGAACACATCGTCCTCGAGTTCCAATTTCAATTTCTCTAAAGTGGAGCATGAACTTAAAAGACACTTGTAAAGTGATGTGAGTGCCGAATCGTCTAGATTTTTACAGTTTCGTTTCCAATCTCACCTTACAGTTGCTTATCCACATCTAATTTGACAGCAATTTTTTTTTTTTAGCAATTCACCCAGATAGAGTCTTTCTAAAGACTTCAATTTCGTTTTATAGAAACAAGAACTTTTTGTGTGCTCACAATATGTGGGTTTATTTATCATTTACATAAATTAGACAGCGTTGATAACAAGTGCCAGTAGCATAAACAGATTTGAAACAAGGACAACTGACCTTTCGAAAGCCCATAACTCATCCTGTGGGGGCAGAAGTATGTGAGAGAAAAGCCTCGCCGATGGGCCAGGTCTGGGGGGGTCGACATCAGCCTGTATATTTCACAAAGAAAAAGGCAGACCCCAGGCAAACAGTGGAGGGGAGATGCATCAGAGGAGCCTCCTATCTTTGAGGGTGTGCTCAGCGTGTGTGTCTGAAAGTATCCGTGCCCATTTGTTGGTGGGAGCACATCTGAGTGTCGCTTACCCCCAGCAGACAGGTTTCAGCTCGGACTACTCGGGACCATGGCTCTCCACCCACCCACCCATGATGGTGGTGGTGACCAGGTCCTGATGTGATCATGACATGAGTGTCCCTGGCAACAAGATCGAGCTGGGGTGGGACAAACCAGCATGTCCTGAGCATCCACGCTCTGCCATTTCTTTGCACACTCCCAACAACCTGTGAGACGAAGAGCCTTTTTAACCCCCACCACAGATGAGGAAACCGAGACTCTGAGAGCGGAGAGGCTTCCGCGTCTGGACAGTGACTGCTTTATGCTGCAAACACAGGCCTGCCGGGCTCATCACTGGCCAGAGCATCCCAAGAGGTTTAAGAGACCACTGTTTCCTGTGAAGCGTGGCCGTGTCATGCACACGTCCCTCTCCTCCTGGGCTTCTGTAGAGCTGGGAGTGGGGGCAGGGAGGCTCACTGGTAGGTCGTTTCATATTCAAATTCAGCTAGGCATCCTGTACTTTTTTTTGGCGAAATCTGGAACCCTAAAATGAACTCCCTCCCACTCACCCATTCCTAAGCCTCCCAGGAAACATCAGGAGAGGCGAGTCTGTCCCCTACTGCACCAGAGAAAAATCTCATGACCCAATGGAAAGGACTTGGGAGAACCTAGACATTGACCTCAAACAACCCAGGGTCTGAGTTCTTGCTCCTTGGTGTGTTATGTTGGCCAAGCCACTCAGCCCCTCCAAGTCTCCATAGGCTGGTTATGAGCCATTAAATAAAATAACACATGTAAAATGCTGTGTCCTGTGTAAATGTTCAATTGAAGGGAGCCATTATTTTTATTGTTGTTGTTTTGTTGTTATTTACCAGGTAGTGATATTAAGGCTGAGAGAAAGTGACTTGCTCAAAGTCACCAGGAATCAGTAACAGACCAGACAGATGCCCATACTCGGGCCTCCTGTGTCCTGGCCCTGGGCACTGCCCACTGCCCAGCTGCATTACTGCTTTGTGGCCAAGACACTAGCTGGGCAGTCAGGACTCAGTGACCTATTCTTGGACATTCTCCATCTCTAGCAGCTGCCTCTCCAGCACCAGCTGGGGCACAGCAGAATCCCATAGCCTAGACACACCCACTGCTCCTTCCCCAGAGCACCCACAAACTGAGGATGGCTCTCGGTCCATCTTTCCTGTGATGTGGGGGTACCTCCCAGCACCCCCATCTTGGAAGTTCAGAGAGGTGCCGGGATGATAGGCGTGAGAAGGTACACTCCCATCCAGCCATCTCCAGGGAGCCAGGAGGCCTGTGGCTCACTTCCAGGTCACCTCTAGATGCAGCTGCCCATGAGCCTAGGACTTCTCCTGAGTCTCTCCTGGGGTTGGGAGGGATTGAGGGAGGGAATATGCCTCATGTGTCTAAGGCTTACACCAGGCCTGGCCAAGAACTCTGCCCCTTCCAACTCCCTTTCTCCCTCCCCCTATCCCCAGCTTCTCATCTGTAACCCTAATGAGCTGCTGACAGTTCCCATCTGCTCCTCTCTGGCTTGCTGGGGAAAAGGAGAGAGAGGAGGGGACACCAAGAAAGGTGAAGCAGAGAGGACGGTGGGCTTCCGACGCTAAGCCCCGGCCTCATCTCCAGCTGCGGGGCTGCTGGGCATCTCTGGCCTCCATGGGTGCCCCCTACCCAGCTGCCAGAGACTTCCTCTCAGCCACACCCCTGGAGGCCCCACTCCTGAGGGTGAGAGGGTTTTTGAGAGAAGAGGTTGCAACCACTTCCTGTCCTGCCCAGACCCCTAGACCCAACAGCTAAAAATCCTTAGCTCCCAGACGGACCGTCTCAAGAAGAGAAGGAACTTGCCTTCCTCCCCAGTCTAAGAATGTCCAAGGTATCTCCTCCCCTGCCCCACCACCCGCTGAGGCTCTCAGTGGGGAGGGGCACAGGCTTGAAAATCAGCCTAGGCGAGCCCTGCTCCCTCCTGTCTCCTCCTACTCACTCTTGCTCACCAATGCTGCCATCTAGAGGTGAGATAAGAAACTGCAGGAACCGCCACCTGGCCCTGGAGCTCCAGGGGTCCTTCGCTCCCAGGACCACCATGGAAAGATAGACCAAAAATGGGAATGCCCAGACACCTTGCCCTGAAAGCACGGGGAGAAGTCATCTCATCCAGCCCCCTGATTCCAGGTAGCCATGTGGCCATGAGCTACTTCCTGGCTCCTTGCTCATGCCCTCCAGGAAACCCAGGGCCCACAAGAAGGGAAAGCCATGTGCTGGGCACCTTTTGTACATAACCTCCTCTGAGAACCCACAGGGCCTGACACACAGTAGGTGCTCAGTCTATGGTGGAAGAACACGTGAGTCCGTGAATTAGGGGCTGTTCGTGAGCGAGCTCCCAGCCATGCCAGGTCAGATCTACTGTCCCTGGCTGCCCTCACTGGAATGGCCGGTGAAGCCCCAGAGTAGTGGACACTCAGCATTCTAGTCTCGGTTCTGCTTCTCACTTGCTGTGTGAGCTATGGCAAGACTCTCCTCTCTGGGCCTTAGTTTCCACGAATGTATAAAGGGGAGTTGGACGAACCAGGAAGCCTCTAAAGCAGGTAAGAGGAAGGGCCTTGGTATAAGAAATGAGGCCTGAGCCCACCCAGCCATCCTGGCTGTCCTGTCCCTTCCACCCAGGGTCAAAGGTGAGGCCATGCATTAGTGCCCCATGGAGACTCAGAGGAATTGTATGTGCCTCCCACATACACAAAGTGCACACAAGCATTCACACACACACATCTGTGTCTGCACACCACACACTCCACCACATAACCACTGCTCAGTGCTGCAGAGCCTCAGGAACAAGTTGAGGGACGCAGGAAGTTATGAAATTGATTTCTCTGGAAACAGTTGGAATTAGTTTTAATTATCTTTATCTTTCTTCCAATTGTGCTCTCAGCCTTCTCCTCCTGTTTAATCCATTGCTATTGACTTCCCCACAGGCACCGGGGAGGGGAGGTGCTGGGTGGGGCAGGCAGCGTGATCTTTTTCAGAAAAAATAAACAACAGCAACACCCACCCCCTCCTACCTCTTCCTCTGCATGGGAGAAACCAGCCTCTCCCAGGAAGTTGGCAGGGCTTCCTGCACACACACACACACACGCACACACACACACACACAGCACGTTCACACACACCACACCTGAGAGCCAAACCTCATTCACCAAGGAAGCCCCATCTGGAAGCCCACCCTGCCTGGGACAAGAAGGGATTGAGATGAGATTTATTCAGATTTCAACATCTGAAAAGTTTGGTTCTTCAAAGTGGTCCCCTAGGGAGGCTGAGCTTCACTCAAGAGTCTCAAACCCCCTACTAAAAAGCCCTTCCCACCTCATTGTCTAGGCTCCCTTGCCTGAGCTCACCACTGGCACGTGGGGCCTCCCCAGCTGCCATCATCCTTATTATGGTGAGGGCAGGGCCTGAATTAGATTCATCTGTTAGACCAGGCACATAATAGGTAATCAGTAAATATTTGTTGAATGAATGAATGAATGAATAATGAATGAATGAAAAACCTTTCTTTGAAACCTGCCTTCAAAGTCTAGCACATTCACTCATTCACTTATTCAAACAATACTGAGCGCCAGTGAGGCTCTAGGCACTGGACCAGGGGCTAAAGATACAGAAATGATGCCTTCTGGTCTCATCCTTGTGGACCACTCCGCCCAGGAGATTTGACAGATAGTAGGAATCCCCACGTTGAGCTAGGGTGAAGGGTATATTTGGAGGAGGAAAAGACAAAGGCAAAAGCTTTTATTTTAAACACGCTTGTTTTTATTTTAAACACCATTTTTCCTCAATCCTGCTCTGCCTCTAGAACTGAGATGGGGGACTGTCATACGATTCCCTGTTCTCCAGGGCCTCCCCCAAATGTGCCCAGGCCTGGGCCAATTCCACAGCAGGCTTCTAAACGTTCTGCTGCCCTGAGTGCATGCGTATGGAGGGTGTATTGGCCCCTCCTCCACGGGGTGCTCCCCTGGGAGCAGGGGACGGGGTGGAGGGCCATCCCTCACCAGCGAGGTGCCCATGCTAAGTGCCCTGCGGTGCTAATATTTTATGATTAAAAACCATTAAGGTTTAGACCGTGAAAATCCAAGGGACACAAAATCAATGGCCCAATATTGCTTCCCCTGGTAAGTTGTGTAAATATTGTGTCTTTTATTGTTTGGCCGATGGCAAGAGCAGAGATACAGGTACAGATTATACTAATGAATCCCCTCCCGTCCCAGCCCCCGATCTGGTAGAATTAGCATCTTGGCTCAGAGAAGCCTGGAGAGCTGGCCAAAGGGAGATCCCAGGCTGGGATGACTATGGAAAAGTCATTCCATTCCCTTCCCTCCTTCCCCTCCCGTAGACTCTGCACCCCACACAGTCTAGTCCCATCCTTCAGAGGCAGTGCCCCCGCCGCCACAAGCTCCTCCCCTCCCCCATGCAGTAGCTCCCACACTAAGGGCACAGAGACACATTTACACACAGGCACACACATCACATGGTGACATGCTCTCCTGACAGCCCGTCCATCACTGCGCTCTGCCATCTGCTTGAATTTGCATATTTAATCAGAATCTGTCTTTTCTCCTCTAGGGGTTCAGATTAAGGTAAAGAAGATGATTCCAGGGGTTGTCCCTGTCTGTGAGAAGGAGAGGATGAGAGGGTGTCTCTCCTGTCTGGGCTAGGGTGACTGTGGAATGCCTAGGGTTCCTCCTGCCTCTCTGGGGATGGGGCAGTGCCAGCCACTCCCCCCTGGCTCTTGAAAGGGTTGGAAATGACACTGAGGTCCCGTCGACAGGGGGATGGAGATGTCTGAATTCTCTCTATCTTCTTCCAGTCTTGGGTGCTTCCTCCTCCCTACCGTGTCCCCCTCAGCGAAGAGTAGGGTATGACCCTACTTCCCCAATGGGCGAGAGAAGTTAGAGCAGAAAACGGGGAGCCTCTAGCAATGCCAGAGAAGCTGCCTGGGGGGAACCAACATCCCTTTCTCTCCCTGAGAAGGATCCCAGAAAAGAGAACCACTAACCTGACATAAGGAGAGAAGAGCCAGCCCATGGGGGTTGGGGAGGATATGGGGGGAAAGACGCCAAACGGATGCAGAGAGGAACAGCAGGGTTGACCTGGGGAGAAGAGCTGGGCTGATGCGGGGGAAGAACAGCTGAGCAGATGGAGCAGGACACCTGGCCTGATGTGAGCGCGGAACCACTGGTCTAATAAGGCAGAACAGCTGGGTGACAGGGGAACATCTGGACTGATATAGGGGAACAGGGGGATGTGAGAGGACAACTAAGCTGGTGTTGGAAGCAGTGGGGCTGATATGGGAAGGTCATCTCGACGAATGCTGGCAACAGATAGGCTTACACGGGAGAATACTTGGCTGAGGTGGGGAGACAGCTGGGCTGAGGTGAGGTACAGCTGGACCGAAGTGAAAAACAGCTGGGCTGAGTGGGGAACACAACCCGTTGAGATGAGGGGACAGTTGGGCTAAGGTAAGGGGACAGCTGGGTTGAGGTGGGGGACAGCTGGCTGAAGTGGGGGGATAGCTGGATGACGTGTGGGGACAGCTGGGTCGAGGTAGGGAGGAGGAGGCCTTGGCTGATAGGGAAAGAACAGAGCCACAGGGCAGTGTCAGTGAGGCCCCAGGTCCTGGAGACCCTGGATATTAACCACTGTGTTTAGTGTTCTGGCCCACACCCCTCTCTCCAGAAATGCCTTGGGAAGGCCTGGTCAGAGTGTCATTCTGATGCCTCCACAGAGAGGAGGGTCATAGGTGGGAACATCCTCCCCACTCCCTCCTCCCACAAAGCCACGGCTCCAGGAAGTGGGGCTGCAGGGCAAAAAGCTGGGGGCATTCGGTATGCCTACCACTGCTCTCTGCCAGACTCGCCCAGGAGCTGGGAAAGACCCTGATTCCAGGGTACCATGGTGTCAAAATGGAGCAGGTCTTCAGAGGGAGTCCATAAAGGCCCCTATTTTACAAGTGAGAAAAGAGCTCTAAGACCAGCCCTGGGCTGCAGTGTGGTCAGTGAAAGAGCCAGGTCGCCTGCCGGTCTCAGACCAGCCCCCTCCAGCAGCCTTCCATCCCCTCAGGCTGCCATAATAACATACCACACGGGGCGGGGGCCGGCCTAAACAACAGACAGTTATTTCTCACAGTTCTGGATGCTGGAAGTCCAAGATCAGGATATCAGCATGGTTGGATTCCAGCAAAGATCCTCTTCCTGGCTCGTAGGCTGCCACCATCCCCCCGCGTGCTCACATGACTTAGTCTGCATGCCGGCAGGGACAAGGGTGGCAGAGCAAGCTCTCTGTTGTCTCTTCCTATAAGGGCACTAATCATGTAATTGGGGCCCACAATCATGACTTCATCTAAACCTAATTTCTCCCAAAGGTGCCATCTCCAAATACTATCACATTGGGTGTTAGGGCTTCACCATATGAATTTGAGGGACACAATTCAATCCATAGCAATCTCCAGGCTCTGGGACAATCCTTTGTTCTGAGACTCTCTCTCAGAAGAAGTGCCAAGCCCCTCGCCTGACCAGACCTAACCACGCGTATATAACCACGGGCGTACACCCCTGGGCGTGTAACCACAGGTATATAGGAGTTGCCCTTGGCAAAGATCCCAAAAACTCAGCAGCTGAAGAGACAGGGGAGCCTGTATGTCCCACCTCATGCGCTGAGCACTTTACATGCCTCATTTTATGTAACCTTCTCGGTAATCGAGTGATCTCGTGAGCTCCATTTTTCAGGCAGGGAAACTGAGGATTAAGCCAAGTGACCTGTCCACAGGGATGGGTCAGACAGAAGCAGTCAGGGCCTGAACAAAGATCGAATATGGCCAGTCCAGTTCCAGGCTCTTCGTCACTAGGCTGCAGCCCAAAGCACTTATCCAGAATTTGTCCCAAGGAGCAAGTCCTCCAGGCCCGGGTCATTGTTGTCCTGCTTCTTGATTCACTTTCCCCATTCCCTGTTTGAGAAAACCAGTTCCCTAGCTGCTACACACTGCTTGGCAGGGTTCCTGCCCCACACCCTGGCCCGGGGGCATCCCAGCTGCATAAAGCATCCACAGGACAGGGGTAGAGGAAGAAGCCCAAAGGACAGAGCGCTGCCCTGTTCTGCTCAGACACGACCCCACAAAAGCACCCCTGACACTGGTCCTCGGGACTCCCCTCCAGGGCCTTTTCCAGGTGAACTACCCCTCATCTCAGAAGCAGGCCACCATGAAGTCCTCAGACTGTGCCCTCCCTGCACACAGCCTCCCAAGAAGTAAGCGGATTCCCGCAGGCGAATTCCCAATGGGTCGTGCTGGTACTGTGGGTCTGGGTCTGTGACAGTGGTGGCACATGGGTTTTTTTTGATATGAGGAAACAGTTTACATTGAGGTTACAAAGACTAGGGAGCCTATTGGCCTGGGTTCAAATCTCAGCTCTACCACTCCAGAGCTGCGTGACTTTGGGCAAGTCGCTTAGTCTCTCTGTGTCCAGGTCCTTCATCTACAAACTAAGGCCAATAATAGTACCTACTTTCAAAGGTTGTGAAGATCTTAAAAGTATATACATGTAAAGTACTCAGAACAGTGAGGTGTGTATAGTAAGTACTATACCCAAGTTAGCTATAATTACCCCATGCCATATGGTCTGTTTGTGTGTTCATCTCCCTCCCTACAGGAAAAGCTCCTCAAGGCTAGGAGCCAAGTCACCCACTTCTGTCCAGCCCAGCACCTGCCTAGGACATAGCAGGAAAGATGTTCCATAATGACCGGGGCCTGGAACAAAGCTTGCAGGTGAATTCATGAGCGATGTGTGTGTGTGTGTGTGTGTGTGTGTGTGTGTGTGTGTGTGTGTGTGTGTGTGTGTGTGTGTTGGGTATAGATGTGTATGTATTACAAACATGTGCATCGTTAACTTTTGTATTAGTGCTAGACGGCAAATACATATACTGTGTTTGTGTCTGTCAGTATTAGGCTCTCAGTGTGGCACATAGGTGTCACTTGGATGTGGATACTGGTAGGTATTGGGTGTGTGTATAGAATGTGGGTCAGTGAGTATGCTTTTGTGTGTATCAGTGTTGTGAGCGTGTCAGCACTATAAGCAAGAATGTGTCAGCATGTGTGTATGTGACGTCGGTGTATATAGTGTGTGTGTCCATATTGCATGAGTGTGTGTGCTGGCATGTACATATGTGTGTGTCTGAGTATATATATATAAGTCAGGATTGTGGGTCCCTGTGTGCCAGCATTTGGGGTGAATGTGTGTCTAAAATGGATGTGTGTGTTTTAGTGTTGAGTATTCGTGTAGATGTGTGTCAATGGTGGGTTCATATGTGTGTCAGTGATGGGTGTATGTTTTCTGTATGTCGGTGTACTTGCATGTATCTGCAGTAGGTACGTATGTGTGTCAGCATGCTGTGTATGTGTGTGTCAGTGTTGTATATATATATATATAAATGTGTGTGTGTCAATGATGGGTTGGTGCACGTGTGCATGTGTGTATGTCAGTGAGCTCATGACAGTGTATATATGTGTTTTAGTGTTGGGTGCATGCATAGATGTGTGTCAGCTTTGTGTGCATTTGTATGTCAGCATTCAGTGTGTATGTGTCAGTGCTGTGTGTGCATGTGTCAGTATTGGGACTATGTGTGTGTTAGCGTTGTGTGTAAATGTGTCGATGTTGGGCCTATGTGTGTGTCGGCATTGGATGTGCCTGTGTTGGTGCTGGGAGTATGCATCAGTGTGTCAGCACTGAACTCATATGTGCACTAGTATATGTGCATGTGTCCCTGCTCCCTTGGCCCCCACCCCACCCCATTCACCCTGAGGGAGGAGATCAGGGGGAGTTCCCTCCCCAGTGCCCCTGGGGCCTGGCTTGCCAGCCCTGGCACCTGCATCAGCCCAGCCCTTGCCCCCGCCCCAGCCTCTCCCTGACTGGCACCCGAGTTAATAAGTCTTGCTTTTCTCCTATTCTACTCAGGCCTGTGATGGAAAATCCTCGGGCTGGAAGTGAGCCCCGAATCGATAGTCCATTCCATTTAACAGGGTGGCTGTCACCATAACGAGATAAAAGTGGATTAGCTTCTGTGCTGCTGCCGCGTCCACGGGGAGCCCATCTGTTCTCTGCACAGCTGGCCAGGCTTGGAGCGGCAGCGCGGGAACAGGACCCGGCTGTGGGGGCTCCAACCAAGGCCTGGGGTGGGTGGAGTGGGGGGTCAGAGATGGCTCGAGACTGGGATCCAGATGGGGTTCAGAATCAGGCTCGAGACGAGGTCCAGGTAGGATCAGGGTGGCTCAAGATGGAGATGGGGACAGAAGGAGGACAGTGAGAGATCAGGACCCGCTGTGGGCTGTGTGTCCAGGCTGCATATCCTAAGAAACCCCCTAAGAAACCTGAACTCTCCCAGAATTTGCACGTGGCTGAAAAAGATGCCCGGGAGCCACATACAGTGTGTGAAGTCACTTCGGGGAAAGGCCCTCCGACCCCCTAAGGACGGAAGGATAGAAAAGCCTCCCATTGCAGCAAGAGGAATGCAGGTCGGACACCAGGAAGAACTTCCCAATCGTGAGGGCGAGCACTTTCACGAGCAGAACACAAACGTTCGCCTTTTCAGGATTTGTGCTAGCTTTTGCCAGTTTTTTCATACTAGGTGTCAGGCGCAAACTAAAATAGAGATTGATTCAATGAAGCCCTACTCGATTTTTTTTTTCCTGTAGTACATACTGCCGATACAGTTTCTGTCGGTCTGCTTCTTACCTTTGAGATCCTTTATTTTTATTTTGTCAATCCTCAGTCTTGTCAGTAGTTTCTTCCTTGGTTTCCTCGGGAAGGCCCACCTCATCCTGAGTAATCACCTTCATTTCTTCTAGTTCTTTTGTGATTTCGCTCTTTATATTCACATTTTTATCCATCTGGAATTTGCATGAAGTAGGTATCTTTCTTTTTCTCAAATGGTTAACTAATTATTCATCTCCATTTCATGACTAAACTATCCTTTCTACACTAATTTGAAATGCCACTTTTATCATTTATTAGGTCCTGTTTTGGACATCTCCATTAATTTGTTCATTCTTGTGCTACCCAATATGAGTTTTATTTAGGAAAGCTTCGCGATATATTTTGATATCTGGGAATGTTTCTCTTTAATGTTGACGGCCCTATACCTGTGTTATTTAATAGCTGTATAAATGCAAAACTTACCTAATGAAGGTACCAGAAAAGCCTGTTCTTTGAAGCCTGGGGTACCTGATTTTGAAACGTAAGTCCCCAGATACTGTATATACTCAGGTTTTCTGGATCCAGGCCCACAGTGATCAGGAACTAGCCCCTCACAGGGAGTGAAAGAACCAGCAGAGCACACCCCGAGGCTCTGTGTGTGGGATGGACAGGCCACAATCCTGTCTCGATTTGGGTTCCCCTAGAAGCAAGGTCTGAGACAAGGATCTGAATACAGGCCGTTTCTTAGGCATGTGTGTATGTCAGTGAGCTCATGACATACACACATGCCTAAGCCTGGCAGGAAACCCCTTCGAGGGAGTGGGGAGTGAGGCAGGGAGGGGAGGAAGCTGAGAAGTACGCATTTATCGAACCAGTGACTACAGTGGGGAAAAGGAGCTTCATTCCACTGGGGACCTCAGGGACCATGTAGATGGTGGGCCTCAGTTATCCTGCCCACAGGGAAGGAGCTGGAGCATTTACACACCAACTTCCCTCAGCAATTAGAGAGAGTCCCTGAGAAGCAGAAAGGGCCATCGCTTCTTCAGCAATCCCAGCCTGCCAGGTGGAGGGAGCAGGCCGCAGCCCTGGGAAAATGATGCTGACTTTGGAAGTTGGTAAGGCACGTACTGCATGGGAAGGGGATCTGGGCAGGGCACCGACCAGTTAGGACTCAGATGTGCTGGCCCAATAAGAGAGGACTAGACCCAGATGCGGGCAAAGGTAATGGGGATGAGGGTGAGGGGAGAGTTGAGAGGCTCTTAGGAAACAGAATAGACAGAGCTAGGGCAGCCTTCAGATTTCTGGCCTGGGAGACAGAATAGATGATGGGGCAAGGTGGCTCAAAGGAAACTCCATCAGGAGAAGGAACCAGAATGGGGTCTCTGGAGTATCAGAGAGGAGATATCTAAGAGGCAGATGGGTGTGTGGGTCTGGGCAGAGTTGGGAGGTTAGTGGAGAATTAGGAGACATCGTTGAAGCCCCTGAAGCCAGGGTGTGGATGAGGTAGGTTCATGCTGAGGAAGAATCCAGGTTAGGACCAGAGATGGGGCATATGGAGCCTCCCAGAGATGGGCAGGATCCATGGTGAGTGAAGCCTGGCATGTGCTTGTCTCTGCCTGATTCCCAGTGACAGGGAGGTCCCTCCCACCCTCCTGGGTAGGGTGGGAGGGAAGGGGAGGGGTTGGGATGATGTAGATTCCAAAGGAGCCGACAGCTGTCGAATACTATAAAACCTCATATGTTAATAATTCTTACAATTTTGCCAAAGACTTAATGGCTGGCCTGTCAAGAGCGGTGACAGAAGCTATTATGGAAACAAGATGGGAATATTTTGGAGGCAGCATCAATAGCAAGGCCCCATACTGGGCCTCTAAGCACCAGGAGGACAGCCCAGCCTTCTGCTCATCCAGAGAGGAGCTGGGTCATTGCGAATTCAAGCCATTGACTGGGGATTGATCACCTATGAAGACATTTTAATTAACCGTCAGATCCTGGAGTTGCCCCATCCTTTCTGTCCCCACCCCGTCCCTGGTCTGCAGCCACCTCTACCCCAACACACAAACAGAAGCAATGAGCCAACAGCACGATGCAGCGAGAGGAGCCCCAGGGGGTTTCAGTTGTAAGAAGGGCAGATGAGAGGGTTTAGGGAGTCACTGTGGCCTGATCTGGCTGATCTAGGTGCTCTCTAAAGAGTCCGATACTGCCCCTGGCCTCAGGTCCCGGGCTAGACCCAGTTCAGTAGCCGATTCGCTAAAGGAGCTTGGACTCACTTGGTTTTGAAATGCCTCCATTTCCCATGTTTAAAATGGGAACAATAGCAGGAAGAATAAATAAAACAAGTGCAAAACTGCTTTTTGAGCTTCAATATCTCAGAATCACATTCTGAAACACTCGGAGGCACCTTCGGCTTAACTCTCCGCTCAGCTCCAGGGGATGGCATAGTGATCATCGTTTTTTACAGATGGGGACCGTGAAGCAGGGAGCAAGGCTGAAGTGGGCACACAATACTAATTTGCAGAGCCAGGACTGGAGCCCCCCGTCTTCTCTCCAGCACCAGAATCTGCCTGAATATAAGGGATTCTTATTAGACTAATAATCATGACAGCTCCCACTGAGTGCTTACCTTGTGCCAAGAAGTGTGCTAAATCAGAGCCTCTCAAACTTGACTGCGCAAGGAACACTGGGTACCTGGGGGGGCCTGAGTTCTGCCTTTCTAATAAGCACCGAGGAGGTAGCAATGCTTTCATACTTTGAGTATCAAGGTACTAAATGCTTTGTCTCATTTAATTGGCACAACACCCCTATGAAATAGGTACTGTGTTACCATCCTTATTTGACGGAGGAAACTGAGGCCTAGGAGATAGAATAACTAGTCACAGAGCTAAGCAAAAAGAACCAGCATTCGAACCCAGGTCACTCAGTATCCTGAGGCTGCCCATATAGCCGCTGAGCTCTACCATCTCCCCAGCGTTTGCCTGAAAAGTCCATGACCTGGAATCCCTGGAATCGTAGGAGCTGCACCAGCGGCGAGGCTCTGAGGATGAGCAGAACAGCTCTGCAGATGCAATAGCAGAAGGAGTTAGGAAAGAGTTGGGATCTTCAGAGAAACCTCGGCCTTAGCAGGGGAGGAAGCCACAGTGCGGAAAGCAGGTGTTGCGTATCCAGAAGAGAGACATGCTGGTTCTGGAAAATTCTACTGATTCGATGGCAGAGCTCTGAGAGCTGGGGTTTGTTTGCTTTGAAAAAAGAAATTTTTAACTGGTCTGGAAAGAGGCTCTGGAGCCAGGAGGAGAAGGAGTCCTCACCCTCAGGGACCAGGAGCTGGGAGGACTTGCAAGTGCCACAAGAGGAAAAAATACAAATGTGAGAAGGCTCACATTGTTTCCTCCTGCTCACCTGCCTAGGAGGGACCTGCCTGGTTCCTGTGTGTTTGTAGTAACAGTGAGGTGGAGAACTGAGAGGCCTCAGGAGCTGGCTGGCCAAAGTCATTGTCAGAGAGAAATCAGTAGGCCCAAAAGGGGGAGGAGGGAGGGGAAGACAAGAACAAGGGTCATGCACTCAAGTGCTGACGAGGCCAGTTAGGTGTCAGGAGGGAGTGAGGTGGGCCACGCGGATAGTTGGAAAGCACATGGCTCCATCAGGGCTCAGTATTGCCAGACCTGATTTTTCAAATGAAGCTGGAAATGTAGATTTTTATGTGCATTTATGTCCCTCTTTTTAGTGTTACCCAATATTGCAAAAAATATGTATGTAATGTTGTACAGAGTCTATGAGCAAGGTATGCCCTTGGGTCACTATTTTGCAACCCGTGGACCAGAGCTAGTGCAAGCTGGGTTTGGGGGAGAGTTTGGGGAAGTCCTGAGAGAGGTTCAAGGGACAGTAACCATATCTGTTAGATAGATGATGATGATGATGATGATGATGATGATGATGATGATGATGGAGAGAGAGAGAGAGCAAGCAGAAACTAGGGTTTTAAGATACAATGCTATTATTATGAACAGAATATTCCTTAGTCCTCAAAAGACATTAGTAAACATTCAAGTGGTTTTTCCATTTTTTGGCTCCCAGAGAGTTGTGTCTTTGACTGTGACAAAAGGCAGAGAATGATCCGTGTAGCTGTTTGGTTTTATGCAGGTCCCACAAGGAAGGAAGGCCGAACCCACAGGAGACTGAGGCCCAGGGCTACTGCCAGCCAGGGCCGAGGGCAGGACCAGAAAGTGGTTGCCCAATGCATTGAGCAGACACGTCCTGCCCACTCCACTTGGAGTGGAGGGTTTCCCAGGGTACCAACAAGTACATCTTATACCCTGAGCCACCTAAAACCCACAGGCACTGGGGGGAAAGAGATCTTTGGTACGTAAGACAAGTGGCCACTAGAAATACCACCGAGCAACTGC
Source organism: Pteropus medius (assembly GCF_902729225.1). NCBI lineage: Eukaryota > Metazoa > Chordata > Mammalia > Chiroptera > Pteropodidae > Pteropus > Pteropus medius. The sequence continues at coordinate 2,208,115 of NW_024353787.1, forward strand.
TCTCAAGTGGCACTGGGAGATTCTTATTCTTAGGTTCAGGTCTAAAGCAAAAGGTTTGGGCAGATAGACAGGTAAGGTACAGGTGAGAAATCAGCCTTATGGACAGACATGAAGGGGGAGAAGAAAGAAAGGGAAGAAGGAGCTGCTCGCATCTTCTCATTTAATCCCCACGGCGATCCTTTAAGGCCCTTAATGTTGTTAACCCCACTTTGCAGACGAGGAACCTAAGTTTTCAGAAGATAAATATGAATAGTCCAAGGGTATTATGCTAAGGGCAATAAGTCAGACAGAGAAAGACAAACACTGTATGATCTCATTTATATGTGGAACCTGAAGAACAAAATAAATGAACGAAACAGAAACAGACGCATAGATACAGAGAACAAACTGATGGTCGCCAGATAGAAACTAATTGGGGGGCTGGGTGAAAAAAGCGAAGGGACTAAGAAATACAAGTTGGTAGTTTCAAAATAGTCATGGGGATGTAAAGTACAGAATAGGGAATATTGTCAATAATATTGTAATCACTGTGTATAGTGTTAGGTAGATACTAGACCAATCGGAGGGTCACTTCATAAGTTATATAAATGTCTAACCACTATGCTGTACACCTGAAACTAATATAAAATGATATCAAACGTCAACTATAATTGGATAAATAAATAAATAAGTAAATAAATAAATAATAAAACACGAATGGTCCCAGGGCCTCCTGCTAGGAAGTGGTCCAGCAGAACTGTGATTCTGGGCCTGTCCTGTTGCAAAACCTAGGCTCGAACCAGAGTTTCGGGGCCCTTTACCAGTGACTTCGTCAGCTCCAGCTGCTATAACAAATGACCATAGACTAAGTGGCTTAAACAAACTTGTTTTTACAGTTCTGGAGGCTAGAAGTCCAGATCGAAGTGCTGGCAGATGCAGTATTCGGTGAGGCCTCCCTTCCTGGTTTGCAGATGGCAGCCTGCGTCCCTCACATGGTGGAGAGCAAAGACAAGCACGCTCTGTCATGTCCCTTCTTACGTGGGCACTAATCCCATCATGAGAGTTCCATCCTCTGGACCTAATTACCTCCCAAAGACCCCATCTCCAAATACCATCACATGGGAGATGACGGGGAAACAAAAATTCAGTCCATAACACCCGGTACGGGAGGTGGGTGCTTCCTGCAGGAGAGGCACCCAGGGTCCACTTTCCCACAAAGAACAAAACCATGAAGCTCCAGACAGTCCCCCATGCTGTCTTTCATGTAGCCAGGAAACACAGAGACATCCTGGCTGTGTCCTCCTGGTCTCCACCCACCCCTACTCCCACGCCACTGGGCTGCCAGCCCACACTGCCTACAGCCTCCCGCCCAGGAGCATTAATTGAAAATTAATCCACTCGGTGCGTGCCGATGTGCAAATCAAAGCTAAGTGTCTCAATTAGGAAGAGAAATGGAGTCAGGCACTCTTCTCAGGCACCGGCTTATTTATGGGAATAATATCATTTTTAATGAGGGGAGCTACTAAAAGGCACAACAAATGCAACATTTAATAGAAAAAAAATTACAGCATTCCATCAGCAGAACGCTGCCGGGAGGGTGGATGCTGGGGACACAGGAATACCCGGGAATCTATCTATGGTTGTATAGGCGCCTGGATACGAGCCTCTGTGTGTGCACATGCATCTGTGTGTGCACATGCATGTCCGCATACATGTCCATGTCGGAATATGTGAGAATGTGTATATGTGTGCCTGGGTCTGGGGGGAAGGGCGAAGCATTTCTGCATTTTGGCTACAGAAAGTGGATTTCCTATCCGCTGCCTAAAGTATCCCCATATAGGGTCCTGGGCCAGCCAGCTAAGGGAGGTCTGATCCAATTCCCTGGAGAATTGTAGGTCTCTGTCACCCACCTCCACGGAGGGTCATAAAGGGGATAATTAGACCCCGGGGGCCCAGCTTTCTCTGGGCTCTCCTTGCCACATGTGGGCCATGGTTGTCCCAGGTAGCTGACAGCTGCAAGACAAGGCCCTCTGGCCACCACCCCATTGCCCCAAACCCTCACTTTTAGCCTTGGTCTCAGGCTCAAAGGCCAAGGACTTTGCTTGCCAGGCTCAAGTCCAAGTTTCCACCCCCAGTGCCCCACTCCTGCACCCAGGAGCAGTACAGCCCAAGACCCAGCCCAGCACGGCTCGGCTTTAGCACCTAAGAAACAGGAATGTGAACAGCTCAGAACCCACCCTGTCTTCCCAGTGCCCCCAACACAAGATGCATTCACCAACCTTCTTGCCTCTGCTCATGTGGAACATTTTCTGAAATGCAAGTCTCAACCCTGACCTCACTTCCTTGCCAGGAACAGCCCTCCACTACTCTCACTACTCCCCACAGACAGCTTATCTGACCCCCCCCCCATCCTCCTCAGGCTCCTCCTGAGAAGTCAGTGTCCTTGACCATCAACTGGGAATCACAGCAGGGCCCACCTCCCAGGGAGGTGGCTTGCAGTGAGGAATGAATGAGACACACGATACACTCAGTGTGCCCATCAGCACATGGGCCAGAGCAGCTCACGGTTAAGATTACCTTTATCACTATGATCAGGGTTACAAGGCCACCTCTGTCACCTCTTCCCAGATCCATATAATCCCTGAGAGGCACAGAGCAGGGATTTTTATCCAAAAGAGGAACCTGAAGCTCAGAGAGGTTGAGAGATTTGCCTGAGGCCACACTGCATGTGTGAACATCAAAAGTTCTGCAGAGGTTCCAAAGGCCACTGGAACCCAGGCCTCCTGGGGCCAAGACCTGGGCTCTCCCAGCTCAGAGGAGCTTGGGGGCTCTAAGCCAGGGGACTCATGTTTAACCCAGCTATGCCTCCCACCAGCTCTGTGACTTTGGACTCGTTCCTTAACCTCTCTGCGCTTCTGTTTTTTCATCAATAAAATAAGGTGATAACAGCACTCACTCTGTGGAGTTTTGTCAAGGTTTAAATGGACTAATACCCACAAAGCACTTAGAATCAGTCTTGGTACATGATAAACGACCAGTATATATTGAGATATTCTTACTAATATTAGGCCACCGTACCCCCAAATCATTCTCTCCCTGGTCAGGCAGCAAGATCATCCAACAAGAAGTCTTTGAAGATCCTCAAGGCAGGGCCTTCCCCTCCCCCAGCTGCCCAGCAGTGGGGCTGACACAAAGTCCATGGCCTGGGCAGTGTGCCTTCCTGTACATGGTCATTATTCATCGAGTAGCATACTTGTGTTTTATACCTGCTTCTGTATGTGTGTTATACTTGAAATTTTTTTAAGTAAAATAATAGTAATAAAATAAAATCAAGCAGGAGAAGGGCGAGTTGTGCCCACTAGAGAGATACTAACTGGACAGTGGAATTTGTGGTCATTCATTTAATGTCTGCCTCCGTGACCTTATGCAAGAACCATGTCTGTCTCCTTTCCCGCAGTACCCCAGCACCTAGAAAAATGTCTGGACATAGCAGGTAGTCAATTATCTTTGAAGAGAGGGAGGAGGCTGAGGGTAGGCTCTTCCCTGGGTGGAGATCTGAGTCCTTGGGCCCTCAGTCTCAAGAAACCCCCTCCCCAGACCAGCAGCCAAACCAGAGCTTCCCTTCTCCCTCTCAGACGCCAGGCACCTCCAGATTGACAACATTTGAAAGTTAACTTCCCACAAAAGTCACTCTCCAGGATTAATATTTATTTCTTATGAAATTTAAATTTTTCAGTGTAATTAAATTTTTATTCGTCGTGAGTTATAGATAAAAATATTTATAACTTTCCCTTTTGTGCCACTGAGGATGAGGCTTGGATGGAACCAATTACCCAGGTCTCCTCCTGGTGACTGTTCCCAGGTCAGGGGCGGGAGAAGGTCGGAGGGGCTGGCTGGGGTGACAGCTGGCATCTGTCACCCCAGGCAACTGTGCCAGCTCTGCCTCCTGCATCTGAGCAGGGGCGGTGATAGGAAAAAGGGAGGGCTCAGATCCATCCCAACCCCAACTTCCTGACAAATAACAGTGGGAGCTGGAAATCAGGGCCAGAGAGAGAGGCCAGAAGGAGGCTGGGAGGGGACAGGAAAATAAGACTAGAGAATGAGCCAAAGAGAGGAGGGATAGAAAGCAGAGAGAGAGGACCCACATCTTCCCACCCCAGCATGGAACATGGTGGAACGGGCTGTCAAAGGCAGCACACGTTGCCAAGGAGATTATGGCTCTTGGCTCTAGGGCCTTAAATCACTTGTGCCCAGAATCATCGTGAGCATCCTCTTAGGTGACGAGCAGACTGAAGGGTGTAACTTCAGCAGAGAGTGGGGAAGCATGGCAGGGGAGCCACAAGTTCTGAAGCCAGCCAGGCCAGCATTCAAATCCTAGTTTTAAATGACCTGGGGATACATTACATTACCTCTCTGAGCGTCAGTTTCCTCAGCTGTAAAACAGGGTCCTGAAGATCACATCAAATGATTTGTAAAGGGTCCGGCACATAGCTTGGGTTTCATTAATGGTAGAGGATCTCGGGCTATCTATAGACTAACGGGGAGCTCACTACCTTACAAGGATGGTCAGCTTGGTTGGAAAATCCATCTTCTTACTAAACCTGAACCCTACACCATTAAAACTGGACTCCTTCTGATTTCATATTTGTTGCTCTAGAACATAATCACCTCAGGCACTGGGAGATCAGAACCCACCCTCAAAACTCTCCCAGGCCCACCACATGGGCTATCCACACAGCCTCAAATCTGCCCACAAACTCTCTGCCTTGCTACGAGACTTCTTGGTCCCACGTGGCCCTCAGCACAATAATGTTACAAGTGGCATGCCACACAGCTATCCCCAAACAATGACCTGGGTGAGACATCACACCAACAGGGCTACATTAACAATGAAATGCAATCAGACACCTGCCATGCCCTCCTCGCCCCTCCTCCCATGCGCCAGAGCTCCGAGGTCCAGACTGGACAAGGGCCAGGATTCACCTCCCTATCGCCTGCGGAGCAGGGACAGCCTCATTCTTCCTCCTCACCTTGCCTGGCTGCTGCACTTGTGCTTACTAATTAGACTTGTCACCTGCCTTGAATCATTCTCAGGCTGGGCTGGGGAGGTCATTAAGCCGGAGATGGATAAGTGCTAAACTGGCCCCGCTCTGAAGATTTACAAGGCTCAAGCTGGGGAGGATTTATAAGGTTTGTTAAATTTCTAATTGAGTTTGGAGTGCAGCGCCACGGTCTCAGTGACCATGCCGCATGGACGATAATTAAAACAAGTGCACCCATCCCTCACGCTCTGGGAAGACGGTGGCTTCCCCACTTCCCCTCACCACCCCCACCGGCCTGGCTGCACAGGCCAAGGGCTGCCAAAAGACCTTGTGGTCCAGCGGGCAGCCCCAAACAAGCCACTCAGCACACCCTGCCAGCTCTAGACCCACAGACCAACCTGGCAAAAAGCTGCAGGCCCAGTGTCCGTTTGCAGTTGGTTGGTTGTCTAGATTTGATGTTTGTTTGTTCTCTTTTTTTTTTTTTGAATAGCTAATACACCCACATGGTTCCAAATTCAAAGAGCATAAAGGACATCCAGAGTAAATCTCTCCCCACCCTATCTCTCAGCCACCCAGTTCCCCTTTCTGGGGGAAAAAAAAAAAGCGATGTTATCAGTTTCTGGCAAATCCTTCAAGATACACACACAGAGCAAATATATATACATATGTGTATATTCTTTTGTATATATGCACATTTTCCCCTTTGATATACACCCTCAGTTACCTCGCTTTGTTCAGTTAATATCAGATCTTAGGGATCTAAACTAGAAGCTGATGGGTCAAACGTTTGGGCTCGGCTTTGCCCCACAATGTGCAGAAGCTGGCTCATCCCTGCTTACAAGAGCCAGCTGTGACCATCTCTTCGCAACTTCAAGTTCAGTGATGTCATGTTGGTAGCTTAAAATTCCGTGGGAGCATTTACACGACAGATATTGACAAATACCACAAATCAAGGCTCTTTTTGTTTGGAGAACTGGTTTTTAAACATTGACAAGCACACCACCAGTTTTGCCACTTGTGAGCTGTGTGACCTCAGGCAAGTCACTTGACCTTTCTGAGCCTCAGTCTGTTCATGTCTAAAATGGGTACAAAATAGTATCATCGTGTGGCTGTGAGGATTAAATAAAATAATACACGTGAACGTTCAGCACCATTCTTACCACAGGGTAGTTTAGGCGCTGCCGTCAATGATGATGTGACCTCACTCAGCCCTAGGAGGAGGCAGAGGAGGCCAGGGGATGCTGGATGAGTATCAGATTGGGGTGACGTGGATGACAAGTTTGTTCTAAGCGATCTTTGAGAATAGAAATCAAGCCAGTCTCAGGGAGCCAACTCATCAGTATCACTACCATATCTGTGCTGTGGCTATCCCCATGCTGAGCAAGAAGGATGCAGAACAAAGCCCCACGCCTGCCATCAAGGGATCCAGTCTAGTGGGAGGGAGACAGGCATCTAGACAGATGAAGCCATTGTGCTATCAATATAGGCAGTACAGGGCAACTCCAGGAGGAGAATCTGACTCCCCAGGTGGGGGTGTGGGATGGCTACCCAGAGGAGGTACCCTTTATGCTGGGCATGGAAAGGTGGCCAGGAACCCCAGACAGAAAAAGGCTGGGCCCAGAGGGTAGAGTTCCAGAACCAGCCCAGAAAGCAGTTTATTTCTTCTTAGCTCAGAGAGAGGAAGTCACTTGTCTAATGTCGCACAGCAGAGAAGTGACTGAGCCAGGATTCTAATTTAGATCTACTTGGCCCAAAGCCAGATTGGATCTCGGGCTGCATTGTCCGGTCTCCACCCAGTCACCAGGCTGTCCTGCAAGTTAGTTCCCGTGGCACTGGTAGGAGGTCAGGAGCACTTAGCACTCCACACAGTAAGGCGGCGTGCCCTCTTCGGCCTCCTGACAAGACTGGTCCTCCAAAAGCTCACAGTGTCACACAGGGCAGTCACCGTGGTCAGAAACCCCATTCCCGCACACAGCCTGAGTTTGGAAAAGCAGAGGCATCCAGCACCTCTGCAATCCCTGGGGCCCCTCCCCAGACCACCAGGGGCTGAACCCTACCCTCAGGGCCCACTGCTCCCCTCTTTCCTCCTCCCATATCTTGGCTTTGGTTCTTAAATCAGACACTCCATGGCTTCCTGTCTGAGGTGCGTGCCCACTCATGGGGAAGTGGATAAGGGCGTGTAAAGTGGATAAGGGCATGAGAGGAAGGGGCATATCTGCTCCAGAGCATCCCAGAACCTGGGCCTATAGGGAAAGTCAGTGTGACTCTTTGCTATTTTCTGGAGACCTGAGTAGGTGACAGGCAATCCTTGATCCTCCTCATTCGTTCATTCAATAATGCCCATGGGACACCTCCTATCGTGTGCCATGTGGAAGACGTGGCCCATTGAGGAACAAGACAGGCAAGGTCCCTGCTCCAGCGGCACTTTCATTCTAACAGGGGAGACAGAGTGTAAACCATAAACCAGGAAACTGGCTAATTTCAGATGGTGACGAGTGCTCTAGAAGAAATTATACAAGCTGGGTAGAAAGACAGGGACAAGGTATGGTCAGGGAGGGCCTGAGGAGGTAACATCTGGCCCGTTCACCTAAATGACAGGAAGGAACCAGCCACATGAAGATCTGAGGGAAAGATGTTCCAGGCAGAAGGAATGTGCAAAGTGCAAAGGCTCAGAGGCTATTTGAGCTGGAGCAGGTAACCCTCTGGAAAGGAAATAGCCTGAGGGGACATTGGGCACACTCAAAACAGAGGGTGCAGTAGAACCAAGCACACTACATGCTGATATGTGACCTCAAACTGTCCTTCCTACTCTTCAGGCTATCATTTCCCCGTCTATGTATTGGTCGATAGCACAAACATTTGAACTTATTAAGAGAATGAAATGAGCCTGCATGTGTATGAGCCACCTGACTCCTGGGATTACCCTGCTAAGGTCTCGGGAGTCTGAAGGACATCTAAAGTCCAGAGGAGGAGCAGGTTGGCCAGGTTTCTAGGTCTTTGGAGAGCCCCAAGGATAATAGGGTCACTCTGCTCACTGATGCCACAAGGTTTACTTGTTCAAAGGCACAAGGTGATTTTAGGGTCTAGGATGTGAGAAACTACTGATCACTCCGCATAGTCTCCATCCTAGTGGGACCATTTCTTTTCGTCCCCAGGAACACACAAGTGAATCATTTCCTGGAGTCTGTTTCCAGGTGAGAAGCCACGGGAAGGTAATCAGCAAGAGATGAGACTGACACCTTGAGCCCCAGAGTCAGGGCTCCTAAAAATACCTTCACATTCCCCACACACATTTACACCACCTGCATACACCGGTCCTAAATGACAGTCAAGCACAGGGACTTCTACACTCTCAAAGAGGAGCTAGGGCACAGAGCCTCTGGTCCAGAATCTAAGCATCAAGCGCCCCCTGGTGGTAATCATGACAACCCAAGGTTCGGAGCCATCAAGTTCTGGATGGAGAACATCTGGCCCAGGCCTCTCCAGCACCGCGAGGAAACTTCAAGCAAAGCCCAGGGCTCATCTGGCACATTGCACAGTTCCAGAAGGGGGATGCCCTGACTCTCAGCCCATGCTCACTAGAAAAGTACATTCCCTGAGATGACATGGGATATGTCCACAGTCACACAGCAGCAAGTAGATTGTACATAGTGGCCATGAGGAGCTCTCACTCATCAATTCATTCATTCATTCGATCTGCTTTATTTAACATCTGTTCTAGATGTGCCAGGCACTGTTCTAGGCATAGATAACCCAAGAATGACCAAGACAAAGTCCCTTCCCTTGTGAAGCCTGTGTACTGCTGAGGGAAAGAGACAACACGCTCATGAACAAATAAATACTCAGTGTGTCAGGTGGGAATACGTTCTATGATGGAAAATAAAGCAGAATAATGGTACGAGCAGCAGGGGACTATCTTAGATCAGATCGTCATAAAAGGGCTCTATGAGGAGCTGACATTTGAGCTGAGACCCAATGGAGAGATAGGGGAAAGCATTCCAGGCAATGGAAAGAGGAAATCATACTTGAAGCATTCCAGTAACAGCAAAAAGGCCTGGGTGGCCAGAATGGACCAAGCAAGAAGAGAGGGAAGAAGATGAGGTGAGAGGGGTGGTGGAGGCCATGTCATAAAGGGTCCTGTGCCCATTATAAGGACCTAGACTTCATTCTAAGTCGTGTTAGGCAGTCATTGGAGAGTTGTGAACCACCATAATGGGGATCACATTTTTATGGGCTCACTAGCTGCCAAAGGAAAAAGAGACTGTAAGGGGACGAGGAATGAAAACATTTAGTTGCGAGTTAGGAGGCAGTTTTGAGATCGCAGATGAGTGATGGTGGTAGCTTTAATCAGTCGTGGGAGGAATGAAAGGGTGCCAGATTTGGATGTCAAGTCAAAAGGAGTTGCCGAGGTGCTGACACAGGATGTGAGGGAAAGAGAGGAAAAAAGGATGAGACAGAAAGGCTTTTTGCCTGAACATCTGAGTGAATATTTCCTGAGATGAGTAAGACAGGAAGGAGAGATTTGGCAGGGGCGGAATCAAGAATTCCATCTTGGACATGGTGAGTTTGAGGCACTAGTCACGAGTATTCCAAGTTGGACCTAACACTCTGAAGTTCAAGGGTGAATGTGGGAGTCATGAGCATATAGATGGTGTGTAAAGGCATGGAAAGACTTCTGCTCTCATCCAAGATGCAGGAACAAAGAACAAATGGACCCACCCCCCGAAACTAAACGACAAAAATAAATCATGCAAAATATATGAAACAGTGGTTTTCAAGACACTGGACATCGGATAACAAAGGACAGTAGCCCTGAAAGACAGAAAACAAATAAGATGAGCCCTAAAATCACTTTATCTTACCATCTTGAGAAAGTTTCCAGGCTGCAGCAGAAAAAGTAGGAATGGAGATAGAGCCTGAAAAGCACCATGAGTTGAAGAGATACAACTGAGAGTCCAGGGAGACCCAGATGACTAGAACTGGCAGGACAGAATACTCAATAGGAGAGACCTACATAGAGAATCTTGGAGAGATTCCCCCTCAAGTATTCATCAGAATACTGATCAGCACAAGCATGCAAGGAAAATATCCAAGGCTGGAAAAATAACAATCCAAAGATATTAGAGGACATAGCATCCAGCACTCATACAGGGCCTGGAATAATGTCAAAACCAGAAAACCTTATAAGTTATGCAGCATTGGGTAAAATACTCAAAAGAGTCTTGCTTCGAAGTAAGATATAATTATCCCTAGACTAAATGCTACTCTGGTCCCACCTAACAAATCTTAAAAACGAAACCCAAAATGATCAAACTCTTCCTGCAAATAAATTGCATTCCAGAACAGAGTTTGAGATATTTATAGATATACAAAAATAATTACTCATACAAAAACTTCTAATGGGCGTGTAACTGAAGTACCAAAATGGTGCAAAAATACCCCCAAAAATAAAAAATCACATCTGGCATCTAATCAAAGGTTAGCAGGCATGCAAAGAAGCAGGAAAATATGATCCATAATAAATAGAAAAACTGATCAGTTGAAACTGACCCAGAACTCACACAGATGTTAGAATTAACAGACAAGTACATTAAAACCATCATTATAACTGTATTCCATATATTCAAACAGTTAAGTGAAGGCATTTAAGAGATAAAAAAAAAAAAGACTCAAATCCAATTTGTAGAGATGAAACCACAATATGAAGTGAAAAATGCACTGACAGGATTCATGGCAGATTAGCCACTGCAGAAGAAAAGACTGGTGAACTCAAAGACGTAGCAGTAGAAACCACCCAAAATGTTCTTCCGAAGAAAAACAGAATTTTTTAAAGAAGGCCTCAATGATTTGTAGGACAACTTTAAGCAGTCTAATATATATGTAATTGGAATGCCCAAAGGAAGTGGAGTGGGGGGAGGTAAATACGTAATTGTTGATAAATTCTTTATGCTTTTACATGTCTGAAATCGTCTTTATTTTGTCTTTGTTTTGAAAGACATGCAAAAGCATAAAGAATTTATCAACATTCAAAACAAAGACAAAATAAAGACGATTTCAGACATGTAAAAGCATAAAGAATTTATCAACATTCAAAACAAAGACAAAATAAAGACGATTTCAGACATGCAAAAGCAGAAAGAACTTATCAACAACAGACTTTCATCGTAAGAAATGTTGAAAGAAGTCCTTCGGTCAAAAGAAAAATAATACCAGATAGAAATATGAATCCAAGGACTGAAAAGCACCAGAAATGGTAACTATATATGGTGAATATATGAGTTTTATTATTATTTAAACCACTTTTTAAAAATAATTGACTATTTAAACACAAATAATACAATGTGTATTGTGAGATTTCACACATGTGTGTGTAAGATGTATGATGACAAGAGAATAATGGCTGAGAGACAGGAAATGGAAGCATACTATTGCAAAGTCTTAGCTGAAGTAGTACAATATCATTTGAAAGTAGACTGTTATAAGTCAAAGATATATACTATAAACCCTAAAATAATGACTAAAATAACAAAACTAAAAATTATAGCTAATAAACTATCAATAGAGATAATATCAATTCAACAAAAACACTTCCAAAAAATTAAAGAGGAAAGAACATTTTCCAATTCATTCTATGTGGCCAGCATTACTCTGATAACAAAGCCAAACAAACACATTACAAGAAAAGAAAGCTACAAACCAATATTCCTCATGAACATAGATGTAAAATTCTAAACAACATTTTAGCAAATTGAATCTGACAATATATAAAATGGATAATATATCATGACCAAGTGAGGTTTATCCCAGGGACATAAAGTTGGTTTAACATTCAAAAATAAACCAATGTAATTCATCATATTAACAGAAGGTATTAATGGCCTATTGTTGCCACAACAAACTACCACCATCTTTAAGTAGAGTAACACAATACAAACTTACTATCTTACAGTTCTGGATGTCAGAAGTCTAATGGGGTTTCACTAGGCTAAAATCAAGGTGACAGCAGGATTGCATTTATCCTGGAGGCTCTAGGGGAGAAAACGTCTCCTTGCCTTTTCTGGATTCTGGAGGCTGCCTACATTCCTTGGGTCATGGCCTCCTGCATCTTCAAAGTCAGCAGTAGCATACTATTTTCAAATCTCTCTCTCTCTCCCTCTCCCTCTCCCTCCTCCTCTCCCTCTCCTCTCCTCTCCCTCTCCCTCTCCCTCTCCTCTCCCTCTCCTCTCTTCTCTCTCTCTCTCTCTCTCTCTCTCTCTCTCTCTCTTTCTCTCTCTCTCTCTCTCTCTCTCTCACACACACATACTCACTTCTGTTTCTATTATCACATCTTCTCTGACCCTTCCATCTTTTAAGGACCCTCATGATTACATGGGACCCACTTGGATAACATAGGACAATCTTAATCACACTGCAAAATCCTTTTTGTCACGTAAGGTCACATAGTCATGGCTTTCAAGGATTAGGACATGGACAACTTGGTGGAGGGAGAGAGGGGATTATGTCGCCTACCACACGGATTAGAAAAGAAAAACCAACTGATTGTATCAATAAATATAGAAAAAGGATTTGACATCATCCAATATTTATTTATGATTTTTTTAAAATTGATCAAATTAAGAATGGAAAGGAATTTCTTCAACAAGATAAAAGGCATCTACGTAAAATCAGTTACAATTGTAATTAATGGTTAAAGATTGAATACTTTCTCCCTAAAATACAAGGTAAGTATGTCCACTTTCACCTCTTGGAACTAGCATTATACTAGAGATTTTAGCCAGTGCAATAAAAGAAAAAGTATTTGGATTGAAAAGAGAGAGGTAAAATTGTCTTTATTCACAGATAACATGATTATCTATATAGACAATTCAATGGATTTTACAAAAAAAAGGCTACTAGAACTATTATGTGACTTTAGCAAGGTTACAGGATGAAATAAAAATATATAAAAACCAATTATATTTTTGTATCTAGCAATTAATTATTAGAAACTGAAATTCAAAAATCAATATCCCTTACAACAAAATTTTTAAATTATTAAATACTTAGGGATTAAATCTGACAAAAGATGTGTAAGATCTCTACCACGAAAATATGAAATATGAGAGAAATTAAAGAGAGCCTAAATCTATAAATATACTTCGTTCATAGGTTTGAAGACTCAATATTGTTAAGATGACAATTTTCCTCAAACTAATCTAGATTGAACATAATCACAATGAAAATCTCAGTAGGATTTTTTTGAAGAATTTGAAAAACTGATTCTAAAATTTATATGGAAAATACTAGAATAGTAAAAACAGTTTTGAGAAAGAACAAATTAAAGGATTTATACTATCTGATTTTAAGACTAACTATAAAGCTACTGTAATTAAGACGGTATGGTATTAAAGTAAAGATAAACATACAGACCAATAGAACAGAGTCCAGAAATATATCAATATCGCTTATGAGCATAGATATAAATACATATATTTGAGACATAAATATACATATATGCTTTTCAAAGTCAATTCAGTGGAGAAAATCTAGTCTTTTTAATAAAAAGTCACCTTTTGTATATCTATATGCAAAATAAAATGAATTTTGATCTACTTCACTCCCTATACAAAAATTGACTCAAAATGAATCATAGACCTAAATGTGAAACCTAAAACGATAAAACTTCTAGGGAATAAGGTAGGAAAAAAATCTTTGTGACCTTGAGTTAGGCAAAGATTTCTTAGTTACAAGGCCAAAAACACAATCTATAAAAGAAAAAATTGCCAAAGTGAAGTTCATAAATACACAGGGCAGTGTCTATCAAGGGATTTTTTGTTGTTATTTAGAACAGAATTAATTACCACTTGCTTGTTTATTGAGGGGAAGGAGCCGGCAGTAATGCAACTCTGAACGTGAACTCTCTGTCCCCAAGGAAACCCTGGTGGAGGGTCAGACCAGCAGGCCTCAGAAAACAGCACAAGGCCCCCACTTCTGGGGCACGAGGGATCACCCAGGGCTGGGGCCACACTCAATGAAACTATCAGAAGTCCTAAGAATGTGAAATGTTTCCTTGCTCCAGAGGAGTCCCAGCCACCAGCCCCTGCTTTGGGGCCACTGTCCTCCGCCGCACCCCCACTCTCAACCTCACCCTCTGATGGGACATTGCACCCCTCTGTAGGAGCCAGCCCTCCAGAGGCCGCAGAAGCCCAATGGAGGCAGCTGGTGCAGATCACTTTGTAAAGTATATAAATGTCTAATCGCTGCGTCACACACCTGAAACGAATATGACATTGTATGTCACCTGTAATCGAAAAATAAATTTGAAAAACTGAAAAAAGGAAAGAAACTCCAGTTTCAGTTTCAACAATCCTGTTCTCAGGTATCAGCTCCATTCTCACTGTAAGACCTTGGGCAGGTCCCATCAGCCACCCATAGCCTCTATTGCCTCTTCTGTAAAATGGGGAAAGAATCCCATCCTCCCAGCGTGGTGGTAAGGATGGCAGGAGATAACGCGTGTGCTGCTCCAGGCACAGAGATGGCCCAGGGAATGGGTGATCCTGTTTGGTCCTTATCCTTCCAGCCTGCTCCTTGCAGTCCTTGGGGGCAGGGAGGCTCTCTTTCCTTACCTTACTCCCATCTTGGGTTGTCATTTGGCCCCAGGGCTCTCTAGGTACTCCCCTGCTTCTGCCCTGATGTGACAATGTCCCATGGCTGGGCCCAGCAAACCCAGGGTAGCTACAGGAGTAGCAATAGCTGCAAGGGTGTGCCTGAGAGAAGACATCTCCCAGCCCTTAGGTGTCTGCAGGGCCCCTGTGAGGGTGGGTGAGAGGTGGGGGGAGCCCACCCCACAGAATGTTTAGCAGAGTGGTTAAGAGTCTAGCTCAGGCCATAGTTTGGATCTAGGCTTCCCACCTCCTAGCTGTGAGACCCTGAGCAAATCACTTCACCTCCTGAGCCTCTGTTTCCTGTTCTGCAAAATAGCACCTACTTCAGAGTTGTCACAAGGATTAAATGAGATAATACATGAATGTGCCGCCCCCAGCGCCCCAGTCAACGTGAGCAGAGTATCTATGGGCTATTGTTGATGTTACTTTCTCCCACTGAACTAATCAAGAGGCTGGTGCCCCCTACCCACCTGCAAGTTTCCTGTGAGCCTGGGTTCAGCCAGAGAGAGGCAGGATCTCATGATGCTCTCTCCCCCAACACAGTCACCGTTCCATCCCTTAGCTCCACCAGGGGCTTCAGAGATATCCCCTAATCTTGCTCATTACCTCTCTAGCACCTGCATTTGCTCTGCCATCTCCAGCCCAGCTGCTGCTCCTCTCCCAGCCAGGCCCCTCTCACCTCCACCCTGCTGCTCCCAGCTTGGGAGTCAGGTGGGATCCAGCAAAAAAGCAGACTCTCTGTCTCCCTCAGGCAGTGTAGTCTAACAACTGAGAACAGACTGCAGCTCCACTGCCTGGCTCTGTTTCCTCCCTGCGCTAGACTTTAGGCAGGTCACTTGACCACTCTGTGCTTCAATGTCATAAAATGGGGCTAAGAATGGTTTCCCCTCATAGGGTTATTGTATAGATTAAATTAGTTAATAAATGTAAAGTGCTTACAATAACACCTCTAAAGTGCCATTTAAGTATTTGCTATTCTTATTATTGCTATCTTTATCCAGCACATAGCCAAGGGCACAGTAGTTTTCAGAGCCAGCTTATTAAATAAATGGATGGATGGATGGATTAATTAATGAACCAACCCACCTCTAAGGTTCCTTAGTTCACTGAAAACTGATAACAATGGCTATCAGTTTCAGCATCTAGCAGGTGCCAGATGCTTCATAACACGTGATCTTACTGAATCCTCACAACCACCCAGAGAAGCAGGTGTCATGCACCTGTTTCACAGGTAAGGACATCCTGATTCTTTGAGGTTAACATATCCACGATCACACAGTTGTTTCTTCGTCCTCTTTAATTTTTGATTATACATGATACAAAATCACTGCAGAAAAAATTTTAAATAGACAGAGGCAAAATAAAAATAATAAAGGTAAAACCACCTGAGATTCCACACCCAGAAATTCCTATTGCTAAGGGTTTGCAGATTCTCATGGAGATTTTTTTATGCAAATATATATATATGTATTTTTTTTTTTAACAAAGATGGGCCCACATTATGCACACACTGCACTACAGCAGAGTGTGGCTCTCCTTCTGTGTCAATAAATTCGTGCCACTGGCAGCAGCTAGTATTCTATTGTAGAGCCGAGTCGCAATTTATTTAACCAATTTGCTGTTGTAGGATATTTAGACTGATCCAATTTCTCACATTTTATGTGATGAATATCCTCCTTATCCACACAACTTTCTGAACTTGTCCAATTATTTCCTTAGGATAAATTCCTAGAAGTGAAATTTCTGAGTCAAACACAATACGTTTATTTAAGGCTTTTCATATATACATACTGTCAAATCGTCTCCCAGAAAGGTTGTACCAATTTATGCTCCCACTGGTGGCAAATAAGATATGGACCACTACTATTGAAGATATACCAACCAGATCAGAAATGGTGCATTAGTCAGCAAAGACTAGGCCAAGCTGCAGTAACAAATTAACCCCAAGTCACAGTGGCATCATACATCAAAGATTTATTTTGGGCCCACATTGCAGGCTCCATCAACCTGGGTCAGCAGAAGGAGGGTCTCTGCCTTGCACAGTGAAATTCAGGGATTTATGCTGATGGAGAGAGACCCACCCCACATCTGCCATCTTACAGCTGTACCATTTGGGACACAAGACCTCCACCATTGCTCCAGAATGGGAAGAGTAAGCATGCAGATTCTCAAATACCTTGGCTCAGAAGTGACGTGCATCACCTCCACCCCCATACCGTCCCCCCTAATCTCATTCTTCTAAAGTAAGCCTCAGGATGGAAGGAAAATAAAGAGTTCTCTTCCAGGCATTGGAAGCTATTTGCAATGGGAATCAAGCAGTGTTGAGAGTGGAGGCAGGCTCAGTCAACCCAGACATCAGACAAGATGGAAGTTGCCAGCAACTCCAGGTGCCAGTTTCTGTTTGCCTTATTTAGAGGATTAAAGGTGGGGGAGAAAGAAGAAAGGAAGAAGAGGAATGGGAGGCTGGAGAGGCAGAGAGAGGGTAAGGGAGAGCAACGGTCTGGAGGAGGGAGCCCAAGGGTCCCGGACGCTGGCATCCTCCAGTCACTTAGAGAGAGCACCAGGCTCGATGAGGGCAACATTGTGTGACCTTGCCCAAGGTCATCTGAGCAATCTTCTCCCCACCCTGTACCCCAGATAT
The DNA here is from genome assembly GCF_902729225.1 of Pteropus medius. Taxonomy (NCBI): domain Eukaryota; kingdom Metazoa; phylum Chordata; class Mammalia; order Chiroptera; family Pteropodidae; genus Pteropus; species Pteropus medius. The sequence continues at coordinate 2,225,421 of NW_024353787.1, forward strand.
GGTATGTATTGGGCAAGGGAGGGGGACGGGCATTTCCTAATATCTGCTCCTACCCAACACCTAGATGGAGAGGGACCTGGAAGTGTTCCCTTGGGGACTGATGGGTTCCTTCACCTTCCCTCCCCTTGGCTCTCTTTGATGCGCACACACACACACCAGAAGCTCACATAAACACACTTACACTTGAGAGACAATAGAGTCTGCCAGGGGAATGCAAAGCCTCTGAAGCCAGATTTCTGGATTTAAATCCCACTCATTGCTGTGTGATCTTGGGCTAGTGACTTCTATCTGAGCCCAGTTTCCTCATCGTGGGTGGTTGTGAGGATTAAATGAGTTTATCTGTAGAGTGGTACCTAGAACAGTACCCAGCATATAATAATAAGTGTGAGCTGATAGTATATTCACACCGGCTTTCAGAGAGGAGCAAAAATCTAACACCTTCACCTGCCCATATATACACATGCACAAATACACACAGACACAGGTGCTATCGAACCTAGTGCAGCTCATACCTCTAAAGCAAGAAGGCAGGGAAAGGCAGTCCTCCTGGGCCCAGAAGGAGCTGTCCCTCCCCTTTCAGCCTGGGGACACCCAGCCCACAGGGCAAACTCTCCCTCTGGCCTCTCCACCAGCACCATCACCCAAATCCTCCACCTCCACCCTAGGGCCTGCCCATCACTTCTCTTCCACAGGCAGAATGGCTCTAATTCAACACACACACACACACACACACACACACACACACACGAAGCAACAAGGTGGGGCTCCTCTCAACCAAACCCTTGGACCTTTATTCCAGCACTGGGGCCCCTTGAAAAAACTCCCCTCCATCCATCTTAGATTTGGTTTCTCAGATCCCCACCGGAACCCTGCCACCTGTCTGCTCAAAAGCCTCCCGGTGCTCCCCACGGAGTTGGAGATACAGGCCCAAATCTTTAATCTGGTATTCAAGGCCCTTCTGCTCTGATCCTGACCTGGCTCACCAGCACTAATGTCTTGATATGCATTATCCTAGCCAGCGTAGCCCAACTAGCCCAATACCCGCCACCGTTCCCTCTCTCCCGTCTGCCTAGAGTTACCAGCCACATCCCCTCCCACCTTGACCTAATCAGTCCCTCAAGGTCAAGCTCAACATCTACTCATTCTGTGGAGCGTTCTGTAAATGCAGCTCAGAAGTCACCTTCGGATTCTTAGCCTCCGCAGTGCTTGGGCACCTGCCTCTGTGCTCTGTCTGCCATGTGCACATTGCCTGCTCCTCCACGGTCCACTGCTTGCCATGGGTCTGTGAGTCTGACAGGACCAGGACCTGGCTCTCTTCACCCCGGGACACCCAGCTAGTAGCAGGGACAAGGTAGAGAATTATCATTATAAATAGTTACATGACAAAGGAAAAAAAGGAAGAAGGAGAAAAACTGGTGGAAAGGAGGCAGTTCTGGATATAGTCAGACCTATACCTTAGCCTTCAGGAAAAGTAACTGAGCTTTATTGAGAACTTTCCTACCAAGCACTGTTCAAACTGCCAGTCCTATGAAGTAGGGGCTGTTAGTCTCCCAGTTATACAGAGGAGGAAACTGAGGCACAGAGAGGTTGACTTGTCTGAAATCACCCAGCTAGGGAGAGGCAGGGACAGGATTCAAACTCAGGAAATTTGATGAGAGCCTGTGCCTTTATCATCGCTCTTGGCTGCCTCTTGAGAGGCAGGTTTCTTTTAAAAGGATTGAAAACTGAGATCACCCAACTCCCTAGGCAGAGGTCAGTTTTCCAAGGAAGCTGCTCCAGACAAAGCTGGTTTCCCAGAGAGACACACCCTGGAGACCGGGGTATGAGGGGCCTGGACATGGAGGTACAGACGAGAAAGGGGCTGTCACCCACCAGGCCCCGGAAGGCGGCTGTGCTCTGGGCTGATGTGTCAGTCTCCCACAACGAAGAGAAAGCCACTCCGCCTCCGTATGGCTCACAGCTACCCTGTTGGCTGATCTACTAGTGGGCAGAGTGGGCAAAACAAACGTGTCCAGGAGGGAGGGGAGCTGGGAGGACAAGGTGACAGATAGGAGGTGCGGCTGGAAATGAGCTGCTGTCCCCAGGCCAGATAAATATAGTCCCAGGTGTATGCAGGTTCATCATCATGCTGTCAGCAATGGGAGGACTTGCCTGGGATGGGCGGTGGTGCCACATGTGGGGCAACAAAGTAGCTCCAGCTCTCCCAAGGAGATATGGATTCTAGAAATCATCAGCCAGGGGCTCACAGTCCTCAGCTCCATCTGCATCATCGAGTCCCTTGTATATTTGCCACCTTGCATATACCCAGAGCATGGTGGGGGCTTTGGGAGAAGAGAGACCACGGCCTGTGATAGGGACCTAGAGGCAGTGCTAATGGCCCTGGAGGCCATCAACCAGGATGAAAATCCAAACAAGGATGCAGCCAAGGCCACAGGCCAGGCCCAATGGGAAAATCCTACAGAATAAGGGCTCAGCTCTAGAAGATTTCGAGATAGTAAGCTGGTCCAACAAAATAGCCACCTCCACCATCTGGCCGGGAGTAGGGTAAAATCCCTCCTTTCATCTAGGTACCAGAACTCAGCTAAGAATCCCCAACTGACACAAGCCAGCTGTCATCTTGTCCTCCCAGCTCAGGGCCAGGGGTAGGAATTCAGAGTTGATGGAAGAAGAGCAGAGTATAAAATAAACAGTAAGGGATGTTCCCACAGAGCCCTGACAGAGCCCAGTAGAGAGAGAAGTTAATCCTGCAAAGCCCTAGCAGACTCCAGGGCAGACTATCAAAGAGATAGGCTGTCAGGACTCAGAAGAGGTATAATCACACCTTATCCAGCAACCCCCGTTTGCTATTTTGGAATGACCCAGCCATCAGAGAAGGCAACAGTCTTTGGATACATGGATTGCAGAGAACTTTTCCCTCAAAACCTCACGCTCTCTTATGGAAGTGGATACCAAAGCAGAGGTGGTGGGGAAAGGAATCTTTGATGACTATCTATCTAGTAAAGAGTCCAGTGCTTGGGTCAGGCTGTGTGGGTCAGCTCTTGTGGCCATGGCTTGGATATAGCCAGAGAAGTTTCCCTGATTCTACCTTCAGGGCTCAGATAGAAAAAGTCCCTAGCCCAAGATCACAGGAGAGAAAAAAGATGCCACAGATAACACAAGTTAGCAGTGGTCTAAGAATTACTATTGACTATGATCGCCATGTCCCAGGTGAGAGTGCCAGCTAGGCTTCACAGAAGTCCCAATGGGCCATGTTATCCAGCATAATGCATTGGATTGTGGCCCCCAAAAGATATGTCTACCTAGAATCTCAGAATGTAATCTTATTTGTAATAAGAGTCTGCAGATATAATTAAGGTAAGGCTCTCGCGATGAGATCATCCTAGATTAGGCAGGCCCTAAATCCAATGACAAGTAGCCTCTGAAGAGACAGAAAAGGAGAAAACAAAGATGCAGAGGCAAAGACTAGAACCAAGCAGCCCCAAACAAAAGGACACCAAGGTTGCCAGCAACCATCAGAAGCAAAGAAGAGGCACAGATTCTCCCTCCAATCCTCCAGAGGGAACCAACCCTGCTGACGTCTTGATTTTCAACCTTTGGCCTACAGAACTGCAAGAGAATAAACCTGTTGTTTTAAGTCACTGAGTTTGTGGTCATTTACTATAACGGACCTGGAAAAGTAATGCATTTGCTGACTATTTTCAGTTCTTTACCGCTGAGGGACAAGCAACCCCAAAACTTAGTGGTTTAAAACAACGATTTATTATTTCTGTAATTCCATGGGTCAGGAACTCAAGAGTCAATTAGATGGATTTTCTGCTGCGTACGAGTTCAGCTGGGGTCCTGCACTAGGTACATTCAGCTGACAAATGAATGAGGCTAGAAGGTCCAAGAAGCCCTCACTCACATATCTGGTACCTCAGTGCTGCTTGAGCTTCCTCACAATATGGTGGCCTCAGAGTAGTCAATCTTCTTACATGATAGCTGGCTTCCAAGAGGGAGCGTTACAAACAACAAAAGCAGAAATTGCAGATCTCTTTAAGATTTGGCCTTAGAAGTTATACAATGTCACTTTTGCCATCTGTTAAAGCTCTCATGGGCCAGATTAAATTGAAGGGGAAAGAAAATATACTCCAATTCTCAGTAGGAGGAATGGCAAAGACTGTGTGGCATGGCCATCTTTAACCTTCAATAGACACCAAGACACTTGACGGGGCCCCATGCTAAGCCTGGAGTGCTTGTTCAAAACCCCAGTCAGGGCTCTAGCAGGAAAGAGAATGCCCATTCAAAGGACTCCGAGATGGTTTAATGACTGGACTGTTTGCAGGGACGAAGGCAGGGCTAATGGGACCAATAGGCTGCCACCCGACAGAAGCTTTTTTAGCCAGACCCAACTGGAAACCAGAGGGAATAGGCAGGTAATACCCTCCACAGAGGCTCTCTCTCCCTAGGTACAGAGTGTAGAGGGAGTTGGAGGCAGAGTTGGGGAGCTGGCAGACACCAGAAGGATCGAGAGGACCTATGTTTGCAGAGCACGCCTATGCTCGCCCCACTGTGGACCCAGCACCTTCTGCATGTTATTGCCTCTTCCAAAGCTTTCCTGGACTGGAAACTGAGGCGGGCAGGGGCCGGGCAGGCCTGAGCTGGGCAGGCTAAAGGAGGCTAAGAGGTGGCAAGGGCTGAGGGTGGGGTCACTCCTGACACTGATGCAGAGGCTGATACCCCTGCAGCCATATGCCCCCACCCCTCTTATAGGCCACCCCATCCTAGGACTCAAGACAGGGCACCCCACCGCCACTCTGCCCTGGCCAGTTCCCGCCCTCACCTCCTTCATGAAGTTCCCCAGCTGACACCTCCTAATTCCCCGATGATTAACTTCTGGTGGGTTAGAACCAGGACAGCTATTTAATTAACACGCGTGTCTGAGATTACTTAGGACTCATTAAGACTCTACGTTTGACTTACACAGGAATTCAATTACTTGCCTGGCACTGAACTCCTGGCCCAGGCATAGGGGGGCAGCAGCAGGGGCAATAAATGACCAGCCAGAGAGCTCCAGACTGAGGAAGGAGACAGTCCTGTCCCAGAAGAGCTTCAGTATGAAGAAGGAGACACAACTTGACCCCAGGGAACCCCAGTCTGAGCAGGAAGTCAGAACCCTGGTCCCCAAGAGCCCCAGACTGAGGGGGAAGATGCAGCCTCTGTTTTTGAGCATCTCCAAGTATGTGAGAGGAGGGATACATTTTTGACCCCCATGGAAATGCCTGAGGGGAAGGACCCAACTCATGTCCCGGGAGGACCCTGGTCTGGGGAGACACAGACTCTCTCCTTGGGTATTCCCATTCTGAGAGGGACAAGACAAGTCAGAGCAGCCCCCTCCCCCCATTCCTGGGGGCCTCAGTGTAGGGAAAAAACACACAGCCATTATTGGAGGCCCCAGTCGGAAGGGGGAGATGTGGCCGAGGCCATGGGGAGTCTGGTCTGAGGGAGGCTACGCGGTACCCTCCCAGAAGACCCCTGATCCAAGAAGGGCAAAGGGGCACGAGGTCAGTGTCTCCACAGGAGAGACCCAGGAATCTAGAAAGACAGAGCAGTCACGGGAGGGACCAGGGACCCGAGTTTCCTCTGAGGCTGATGGGGAAGGCACAGGCGGGGATTGGGGGAGAAGACAGAGAGCCAGTCCCAGGCTCCCTTTCTCCAGGCTTGGCTGCCCCATCACACCCCACACTGGGAGCATCGAGGATAGAACCAAGACTGTAGATCTCTACAGCCCCAGCTGCGCCCTACCCTGCCAAGGACCTGAACCGCTCTGTTGGAGAAGGACTCACTGAGGAAACCAAGGAGAGAGAGCAGGGCCCAGGGACCTGAAGTCTGACAAGTGAGGTTGGCATGGCCATAATAATAACAATGGTGAATTTCCTAGCAGCCTCCTGGACACTGAGCATTTTTCGCACATCGTCTCAGTTAGTCTCCTCACTTTACAGATGTGGCCTCCAGAGGTTAAGCAACTTGTCCAAGGTTACACCACACACAGTAAGGGCAAAACCTTGCTGAAATTCAAGCGGTCTTAATCTTTAACCTTTACTACACTGCTCCCAAGCCCCTTCAGTCCTGGTGGCCCTATGGGATGGCCGGCTCACACCTGCTGCTTCAGTTCTAGAATTAAAACTCTTTCCACAAAACTGCATTAAGGGAATTCACGAGGGCGGAGCATGGGTTACCTCTGAAGCCTGGTGAAGAAGAGACCCCCATGAAGAAGCCTGAAGCACTATGCCAAGTGGGCCCAATAGGATGGTGGCAATGCATGGGGCAGAAACGGGAGCCAGTCCTCGGCAAAACTCCACAGCACGTGATTCAGCTGATATGATAATGCAAGCACAGAGTTGGGAAGCCCAGCAGGTGGGCTCTGGGGGAAGGCATTTTTCTGCTTCTTCAAGCTATATGGCCTCGGGCAACTTAATTCACTTCTCTGAGACTGTTTCTTTACTTGTAAGTTGGAGGTAGTAATAGTACCTTCCTTATAAGGAGAAGTAAAGAACATAACGTAGGTAAAGAATTCATAACCATGGCTTGCAGGTAGACACTGCTCACTGTGTTAGCTGTTTTGTGGTCGTGGTCATTTGTTAACATTTTGGGAAGAAAAGAGAAGGCACCACAAACCAACAAGGGTTCGCTTGAACAAGTTACATCCGGCTAACCTCCACATAGAACAACATTTCGGCGGTGCTGAGTCGAAGAGCACTAAAGGTATTTCAGAAACGCATTTGGTGTTCTCCTGAGAGGGCTGGGTAAAATACTGTCATATGCTGATCAAAGCCATGCCGAGCATTCATTAAAGGGCCATGTCATTGGAGAAGGTCGTTGCAAATACATCCGAAGATAGCAAGATGTCGGAATGCTGGAATGACCAACAGAAGCATGTCAAATGACCCCCTAAAGTCCAAAACGGCGCATTCAGGGCAAGAAGATGAAGTTTAACAAGAAAAGGTAAAAGATCTGTTCTTTGAAAACTAACCGGAAAAGAGTTCCACCATGTGCTACTTAGCAAACAATGCAATAAATAAAACGGTGGGTGGGGAAAAAAGATGTATGTGTGTGTGTGTTCTTATATATCTTTAAATATCCTTTAAAATCCTTCAGAACGACTTTAAAATATCTCTAGAAATAGATGTAAGAAATTAATAACTTTTTTCCTTCATCCGTGAGGAGGAGAACGAAGGCTAGAGGACAGGCGTGTGGGAGGGAAAATCTTCCCTGAATAATAATACTCTTTTATAACTTTTAATTTTGAATCCTGTATTGCCTATTCAAAAAGTAAATGAAAGTGTGTTAAACTGGTTATCTCTGGTTGCTAGAGTGATGGACGGTTTTATTTTCTTCTTCATATTTCCTATATTGTCTGAATTTTTTAATGACCATGTATTACATTTTATAGTCAAGAAAAATAATAGCACTATTAACATTTTCTTTAAAAGTCTGCCTCGCTTGGATAGGCTGAGGACCTGACTGGGCTGTAACTCATATGACAAAATAAATTCTGGGGGCTTGCAGTTCAAGGAAACTATTTAGAAATGGGAGCGGGCTTGTTGTGTGGCCACAGAGGACAGAAGGAGGAAGCATGAGCAGAATGACATACTGCTGCTCAGGGTAGCAGCAAGAAATAACTTTTTCTATCAAGGTAGCTCTGGGAGGAAATAAGCTTCTCATCATCGGAGGTGTGCAAAAAAAACCTCAAGTACTTGACAGGGGTTTACAGAGACAATTCTTACTCAGCAAAGGAGCTGGAGAGTCTAGAAGCTATGAGTTCAAGGTCATCTTCCTTAGGGACAGACGTGGGTACAATGTTCTAAGCCCATCATTGCTAAGCAGGAAGCCCATCTCAGAGGTCTGGGCCTTGCTCACAGTATTGGCTGCCTGGCCCTTCCTTTATTACAGGTGCGGCATCATCTATAATATAGCAAATGTCAAACTCTCTAAGATACAATAATAAATGATCATAAGAACAGCTAATGTTTGTGGAGCACTTACGGTGTGCCAGGCACCACCCTAAGCACTTCCACAGATTAACTGATTTAATTTTCAAAACAACTCTATGAGGTAGATACAGTTATTATCTCCATTTCACAGATGAGGAAAGTGAAGCAGGGCCAGGCCAAGGTGTTGTCTACAGAGAACACTGTGCCGGAGAATTTCTTCCTCTGTGTTACAGGCTGATTGTGTCCCCCAAAATTTATATGTTGAAGTCCTAACCTCTAATACTTCAGAATGTGACTGTACATGGAGACAGGGTCTCTAAAGAGGTAAGTAAGATAAAAGGAGGTCATATGGGTGGGCCCCAATCCAATATGGCTGGCATCCTTTTAAGAAGAGAGGATGGACACAAATGCACACAGAGGAAAGACCGTGTGAGAACACAGAGAGAAGATGGCCATCTACAAGACAAAGAGAGGCCTCAGAAGAAACCACCCCTGCCGACACTTTGATGGCAGACTTACAGCCTCCGTGAGACAGTAAAATTTCAGTTGTCGAAGCCCCACCCAGTCTGGCAGTAGCCCCAGCAAACGGATACACCGGTTAGTTATAAACGGGCATCTGAGGAGTAGCACATTGTTTAGCCTCTCTGTCAGTTGTAGGGGGCATGTGCCTGTGCTAGTGAGCAGGTGTGAGTGAGTGTGTAGATGGGATAGGGCCAGTGCCAGAAGTCATGTGTGGGGGGTGCATACTCCTTTGTGAGAGTATGTATATGAGTGTGCAATGACTCAGGTACACAAGCATGAGCACAAGTGTGAAACCATGGTGTGGCCACATGGGTGTGTGTGTGTGTACACCTGGGTGGGTAAAATTGTCTATACACAGGTATGTGTTCATTCAGCCCAGCCTGGAAACAGATTCAGAGAAAGAAATTGTGCTGTGCACACACACCCACATGTGTACAACCAGTGACCCCCTCCCCTGTCCTGAGTGCCCAGCACATCTTGGTTGGTATGACATTTCTGCACCGCCCTTAATGCCAGAAATTTTGTACGTTAATGGCCAGGAGATTTATTATCCCGGCATCTAGTAAGCACTCATTAAACATTACTATGATCTTCATTATCACTTTTATCACAATTTTACAGATGAGGAAACAGGGAAAAATGGCCTGCTCAATGTCATCCATAATAAGTATATGATAGAAATAGAAACCAGAACTCACAGAACCCAATTCCCAGCCAAGTGGTTTTGTTCCTATATTCTGCTCTTTCATACACAGACCTCAACATGCATAGGTGCCATCGTACATAGGTGTCATCACATACACACCCATGCATAGGTGTCTGTCACAACACACACATATAATGTCCGTCACATACACACAGGTATCTGTCATATATATACACATACGCTGGTGTCCATCATGACACACACATATGCAGGGCCCATCACATATACACATACATACACATAAGTGGGTGTCCATCACACACACACATGCATGCAGATACCTGAATGCAGCAATATAATAACTAATATTTTGCTCAACAATAAACATTTTTGCATAAGCTCCTTTCATACTTACAAAAAAAAACCTCTAAAAGTAAGTGCCACTCTTACCTTATAGACAAGGAAACTGAGGCACGTAGTGGCTAAGTAATTTATCAGAGGTCATCCCGCTATTAAGCAGAAGAGCCAAACCCTACACTTTCGACCCTTCTGCACTATGCCCCTCTGCACACACCTTCCATCTTTCACTCTGTGGAGGTATATAATTATTCATCATACGACGGCTTAATATTAAAATGAAATTAGCAGCGACCTAGTCATGGGCAGACACTTTCCATCTTGGCTCCCTCCCCCATTCTCTTCCAGGAAGAGCCAGAGTGGTTTTAAATGATCATGTATCTGCATAATGCCTTCCCTTTGTTTTTTTCCTCCTGACTAAACTGGCCAGAATACATACCTCTGTTAAACCCAAAGTCCTCCAGACTGGAATCTCACTACGGCCACCTATAAACAACGGTATGATAGGAAGGTGGCAATGTCGGTTTCCCTCTGTCATGTATGCACGGTCTAGAATTCTGGAATTTTAAAGATTGGCTGAGGGCACTGAGGGTATGAACTCATGGCCTTTTTAGAAGATTAAGGGCCTCCAGGACAAAGCACAAAAAATCATATCTACAAATTTCTTCTCCTGTTGAGGCCAGGATGTTGGATTGAATGGGAATGAAATGGTGGAAGGCGATATGGACGTCATTGTCCCTTTAAGGTTATAAAGGCTGTGTGAAAACCTTTCTCTCTAAGTCAGGCTGGACCCAAGACTTTGGCTTATCCTACGGAATGTGCTAGCTGTTGGCAAAACCTCCAGAACAACGCTGGAAGCCACAGCTATGGGAGGATGAATCCTAGTATCAAAAAACACTTGGGAAACCAATTTTTATTGAGCAGCTATTATGTGCCAGGCTACCACTGCGAAGAAGCCATGTTCCAGGCCCTCACAAGGTTCATGGTTTTGCAGGCACCAAACAGGAGTATCCCACTGCCCAGGGACAGGCTATGGCCTACTTAGGCACAGAGATGGGCTCCGTTCCCTGATGCAGCTGTGGGAGAGGCAGGGCAGGTGGCGAGAGCTTTCTCCTGTGTGTGCGGCCTTGACACGCAGCCTGGATTCCTTTGTGCAGAGAGAGAAATGCAGGAACATTCCCAGGAAGGGCAATGGACACTCCAACGTATGTCCCTGACAGAGGACTGAGGGGACCCCGCTTGAGAGAAAAGGAAGTCTCCCTGTCATCTCCCTGTCATGCTGCCTCCCTACCCTGCCCTGTCTCCTTCAGCATCTCTCTCCCCACCCTCTCCCTCTCTCCCCCACTCTCCCCTCTCTCTCTCTCTCTCTCACACACACACACACACACACACACACACACACAGACGACCTCTGAGGACAAATGACCACCCCAAAAATAAAGAAATAAAACAAAGAAACCAAAGCGCCCCCACACAGCTTTCAGACCCAAAGACGACACTGACCTTCACTGCTAACCAACAGTCGATTCCATCAGAGATGGAGTTTGGCCCCCATGTTGCCCACGAGGGGCCAGGCACCGAGCAGCGCTTCCCATGGCCTGTCTCTACGCACAGCCTGTGCTGCTGCTCCAGGTGAGTTTTAACAAGGCATCCCTTGGACTAACAGATTAGAACCAGGCGCTGCCTGAGGGGGCACATGGCTTAGTGAGCAGAAGGCATCTTTGTGGTATTAACAAGACGTCTCATTCAGCCCTCCACCAGAGCCTTAAGCAAGCATCCTGGCTTTGTGGAAGCTGTTACTCCCTCCACTTTTTCCCTGAGGGATGAGGTAGAAGAGAGACCTCACCAGGTCACAGCTAGTAAGTTACCAAATGTGGGATTTGAACCCAGGTCTCCAAGGCCAAGGCTCATGCAAACGTTACTCTCCAGCTTCCAACGTACGTTCCTATGTGCACAGCACCAGATACGCGTTCATAGTGTGCAAGCTGGAGGGTGCCCGGGGTGTGCCCAGAGACACTGACACTCTCTTGAGGGGTCTCTCCCGATCTCAGAGAAAGCATTTCCACCCTCGTGGGAGTTGCAGTCAGAGAGGGAGGCCGAGTTGTGCCCAGTGGATCTTCGGCCTGAGCAGGGAGAGGTAGCCGTCCTCAGGGAGCCCAGTTCGAAGAGGGAGACCTGGCCCGGTCCTCAGAAAGCCCAGTCTGAGGGCATGACATGGGGACCTGGACATAGCCCTGTTCTGGCGTTCTCCATTCTGAGAAGAGTGACAAGACAAACATGAAGCAAAGAAGCTCTGACAAATCGACTCTGCCCCTCGCCCCTCAAATCGGCCGTGGAAACGGGGTGCCCGATTCTCCCCATCTGTGGGTCAGAATGAGCGAGCGGCGTCAGCTCCAAGGCCTCACAGAGGGAGAGCCAGGAGAGAGGTGTGAGTGGAGAACGGGCTGTCACTCAGCCACCGCAGCTCCCCGGGGACACTTTACAACTTTACCTATTCTGCATCGCCTGCTTGACGGAGCATCCAAAGCAATTCCAGGACTATATTTCATTGTCACATTTATTTGCAAGGGGTGTCAGTCAGGCCCCGGAAGTCGGCTGCCCCGCTGCTCCTCATTCTTTGTCTCACACACACACACACACACACACACACACACACGTACACATTCGCTGAAACTCACATTCAGGTGCACTTCGAGACACACAGAGGATACCCAGAAACTTACAAACATGCACACATCATGAACACACAAACTTGTGGTCCATGAATCAGAGGCATCATGTTGCACAACCCTGGGGTGCACCATCCATATCACTGTCACTCTCATATATGGCCATCGTGTGCACACAGCAAGGCGCACAGTGCCCCTGTGTACATAGCTGCATGCTCACACACACACACACACACACACACATACACAGAAGCGCACTCTCAATCATACACAGACACCCAGAGAGCCAGAATCCTCAGGCCAAGGACTGCCACACTCCCAGCCTTCCACGGCCCCTAAGATCAGG
>NW_024353787.1:3469759-3727408 GCF_902729225.1 Pteropus medius
CTCTGACACCTGGCCCTAAAGGTTGTTCTGTCCCTGGTACTTTGTGGTGACAGCTTCTCCTTTTGGCCTCTGTGCCCTTTCCTATCGGTCTAGCTGAAGGAGCAACTGATTGACTTAGCTTCTTCTGTGAACTGGCCACCCTTGAGTCCAGATGGCTGTGGCCTGGGCGGGCAGGGTACACAGGCCAGTATGGTTCAATCTGCACTCTGCTGATGGATTGCTTGGGTTTAAATTCCCATTTCTTCCCTGTGTGACCTTGGGCAAGTCATTTCACCTTTCTGTGCTCTCAATTCACCGTTGGAGGTAATAATACTACACTCCTTATGTGGTTGCTATGAGAATCATGTGCCCGGAAAGTTCTTAGGACAGTGCCTGGTATAGGGGAAGAACCCTCCTACTACTGCTTATTATTATTGTTGTTGTTATTATTATTATTATTTCCATGATAGAATGTGGTGTGTCTACTTGGCAGGGGCAGTGAGTGTGGCAAGCAGTGATGGACATGTCCTCTCAACCCAGCCAGTCCATGGACCATTGACTAGCAATCTCACTCTTAACCTGTCTGTGATCCCATGTAAAGGATTTATCTTAAGGAAAAGGAGAGTTCAGGCTTCAGAATAAGGGTGTGTGTGTGTGTGTGTGTGTGTGGGTGTAAAGTAATTTTGACCCTCTGCCACCACTGTGGCTGAGACCTTGGGCTATAGCCCTGCTTTGCCTCGTCAGAGCACAGGTGGATGTGTGGGCAGTTGGTAGGTTTTCAATGGAAAGGAGCTTTGTTCGAGTATCAGAAATCTTCTAGGATTGTAGGGGACTCTTGCCAGATCTGTGTAAGTTAGCAAGTGGGTGAAAGGAAAGGAAGACAGAGATTTCAGGGGAGAGGTGCAAAACCTGAAGTCCTTCTCCCATTCCCATCTGTGGAACACTTTTCCCAGCTCTAAATCCCATCTGGAAGCCTCTCTGGACCCCACGCTGCTGAATGCATCAGTGGAGATCAGGGGCAGGAGTGACCGAGGTAGCTGCTAAGAGGATGGCTCAGGCCTTCCTATATCAGGTCCAAGCGAGATGTGGGAAGAAGAAGAGAGGCCAAGAGGAAGCTTTGTACTACTATTCATTTAATCCAAAAAACAATGCAGTGAGGAGTGTGACGGTCATCACTCTCATTTTACAGGTGAGTAACTTTTTCCTGTTCATTCCGAACATGCCAAGATTACTTCTACCCCAGGACCTTTGCATCTGCTCTTCCCTGTCTTCAGTCCTCTGACCTCGAATCTTCACAAGGCCAATATATTCATGCTGTCTTGCCATGTAACAAATGACCCCCAAATTTAGTAGCTTAAAATAGCAAGTATTTATTATCTCAAAGACGGAACCATTCGGTGGGTCGGGAATTTGAGAGGAGCTTCAGGATTACATTACGACTTTCATAAGACTTAGGCACTTTTGCCCTTGTGGGCCCCTTCTTTCTTAAAAGAATGTGAATATTATATTTCATGACAGAACATAAAAGGCATTGCGCCTTTTGCATTGGTATAAAGATGGATACATTCATATTACATATTACATTTTCGTTGACTTAAAATCATTTTTTCCCCTAATTCTAACAGAAATCAAGACATTTTTGTGGATCCTAAAAGTATTGCGGGCCCTGGGCAGTGTGCCAGCTGTGTCTAGTGGATGAATGGGCCCTGAGTGGCCTTGCAGGTAGTTTTGACTCAGAGTCTCTAATGTGACTGCAGTCAGGATGTTGGCATGGGCTGCAGTCATCTGAAAACTTGCTCGAGACTGGAGGATCCACTTTCAAGATGATACACTCACATGGCTGTTGGCAGGAAGCCTCAGCTCCCAGCCATGCAGGCTTTTCCGTGGAGCTGCTTGAGTGTCATGGCGTGACATCTGACTTCCCCTAGAGCGAGTGATCTATAAGAGAGACTGAGAGACAGGAGGAATCCTCAATGCCTTTTATGCCCTATCTTGGAAGTCATATATGGTCAATATACCATCGCCTCTGCCACATTCTTTTCCTTAGAGCACGTCACTAAGTACGGCTTGAATTAAGGGGGTTATGGAGAGGGAAATTAGATTCTACTTTTTGGAGGCAATGGACGTATTTTAAAAGAATTTGTGGGTATATTTTAAAATGATCACACCTGGCTTTAGAGAGGCCGTCCTTGACTACCAATTTCTCTCCCCGCTGCCATCCTCCTAGTGCTCTGTAACACATCACTCAGTGTATCACTACCTGAGACTACCTCATTCATTTATCTGATTATTCACCTGCCCAATTAGAAGGTTAGCTCCATGAGATGGGGATCTTGTCTGTCTGTTCATTGCTGTCACCCCAGGGTCTAGCATAGTGCCAGACACCTATGAGTCTCTCAGTATTCAGTGAATGAATGAATGAGCAAACAAATGTGATGGGGTGGGTGGCGGTGGTGGTAGGAGAAGCAGGAACCATTTCGGGCAGGCGCTGGAGGGGGTAATGTGGAGAGGCTGAAGTTGTCCTGGCGGTGTTTGTCCTGGGATGCTTCCCAAGGACCCAGGGGTTTGGGAAAAGGAGGAAAAAGTGGAAAAGGGTTGACAGGCTGCAGAAGCTGGCTGACCAGAGGGCGTGGGATTACTTTGAGCTTCAGATTATAGGGTCTAGGTGGGGAGCCAGACATAGGAACAGGTAATTTACTAAGTATTATGACAGATGCATAACAGAAGGGTGCTTAGGACCCATTAGATTGGATTCTGACATTATCACCACTGATTGAGGCCCTTGCTTTTGGCTTGCCCCTTGACTGGACCTCACTCACCTTTGATGAGTCCTGGGAACATGGGCTCTGCCTCTGGGTTGCTGCAAGACTAGCTTACCTGCCGGTGCTGCTCCATTCAGCCTCTGGGAGGCAGCAGAGGTCCAGGTTTAGCTATAGCTCCCTGACTCTTGAAGCCTCCACCATCAGAGCAGAGAAGTATTCTCTGCTGCCAGGTCTCGTTCTGCAGGATTGGGTGGAGGGGCACTCAGGCTAAAGGTTTAGGGTGTCTACAGATCTTTCTGGAAGATGAGAGTGTGTGGGGGGAAGTCGGATGTGGGTGCAAAACTTGTCTGACTTTTATGAGGGAGCTTAGACTTTTCCCTAAGGGCAATGGAAATGTCACAAAAATGTTTGAAGCAGGAAAGGAACACTATCAGATTTGTGGTTTTAGAAAGATCACTCTGGCTACAGGAGGAAGGATGATGGAAGCCGAAAGTCCAGACAGGAAGCTGTGGCAATAGTCTAAATGGGTGAAGGCCAGGGTCTTCAAGGAACAGTTCAGGCCTCTAGGTAGATGATGGGAGGCTTCCTGGGGAATAGCATGGTAGGGGTGGTGCTGAACCCCACAATGAGCATACCACTGCTGTGGTGGCAGAGGGCTCAGGACAGGGCCCAGCCCAGACAGGAGGGGGGCTGTCCCCAATCGCACACGGACTGGCTTGCCACAAAGGGTGTTAGGGCTGCAGATCAGGATCAGAGGCCAGAGATCCACAACTGGAGCACAAGATGAGGTTTTGACCTTGGCACCAGGTGAAACCTCTGACCAGACTGGCTCAGAAGGGCAGCTGGCACTGTGGTATCTAAAGGCTGTTCCCTCCTGTCCATGTGCCCCAAAGGTGCTATTGCCAGACATCAGGGAAAATGCAGGGAAGTTTGGAGGATTTGTTTAGACTTGGCCCTGATCTAGAGCTGACCAAAGTCCTATGCTTTCCCACCCAGGGCTGAATCCATGGGTCCCACCAACCCTCACCCCACCTGGCTCCAGGTTCTCTTCTAGGGCTGGCGTTGAGCTGGAGGCAGGCCGTGTAATCACAGGTGGCCTTGTGCCTGGAGGCTGCAGTTGGGCTAGGCCTGGGCCTCTCAGGGCTTGGGGAGAAAGTGGGCTCCGTCTTGCAAGCTCTAGTTGCAGATGATGGATTTATCTCCGAGACTCTAGAAAGATTTGGGTTTGTCTCCTTCCTCTCCTCAAATGGGCTATTACCTATGTCTGGAACATTCTCACACAGCTCCCTTGTATCTGACCAACTCCTCTTCATCTTTTATGTCTTGGTTTAAATATTGCTGGCTTAGAAAAAATTTAGTACACCAATTATTTTTGCTCAGTGCATCCTTTGATTTTTCTATAATGCATTTATTATCAGTTATTATACTTTTATTTTTGTATTTGTATTTGTGCGTGCGCACGTGTGTATGTGTCTGTATTAACATCTTGAGCTCTTGAGTAGACTGGAAGTTCCCTGGAGGCAGGGAACATTTCTCTTTTACTTATCATTATATCCCCAGTCTCTAGCTTCATGCCTGGGATACTGTAGGCTCTCCAAAAATATATATTGAATGAGAGAAAGAAAGAAAGAAAGAAAGAAAGAAAGAAAGAGAAAGAAAGAAAGAAAAGAAAGAAAGAAAAGAAAGAAAGAAAAGAAAGAAAGAAAGAAAGAAAGGAAGGAGGGAGAGAGAGGGAGGGAGGGAAGAAAGGAAAGAAGGAAGGAAGGAAGGAAGGAAGGAAGGAAGGAAGGAAGGAAGAAAAGCAAGCAAGCATGCATTACGGATGCCCCTGGGGACACCCTAGGTGTGTTGAACATTCATAAAGCCACAGAGTAAACCTGGCATCTCCCTGGGTCATCAAATTTACTTGATGATAAAGAATTAGAAGCCTTATATTTACTTATTAATTGAATATTTTACATTACAAAAGTAATATATCTTCCTTGTCAAAATTCAATCAATAGGCATTTTTTTTTTTTAATTGAAACAAACGCTGACACATTATGGAGTAGAATGCAAAGTTTACCTAGCTTTTAAAGAGAAAATATGAGGCTTCAAAGGCATCTTGTGCTTAAGAGAAGCACGCGGTCCTGGCCCTTGCAGGTCTGGGTTGCGCCTATGGATTGGGCATTGCCGTGGTGGTGTTTGAGAAATCGTTGTCAGGCAATTGTGTCAGTGCTGTGGCTGCAAAGCACTGGACGCTGACTCTTGCAGTGAGCCTGTGCCTGTCTGGACTCCAGAAGCAAGCGCCAGCCTCACTTACTGTGAAATCTGCTGGCTGGATTCTGGGCAGGGCCTGGCGTAGAGTATTTACATGGGAGCAGGGAAATGTAGGGAGACATCCTGGGGGTTATCAGGAAGGAAACCTCCCTGGTGGGGAAAGGAAAATCTTGCAAGCAGCCCAAGGCAGAGTGTTCACTTATTGAGAGGGGTCCTGTAACACGACAGCTGTTTCCGAGGTCCCCAGGATCAGCACCTTCAGAGCTGCAGAGAACTGGGGTGGAATAGGAGGGGATGCCACTGGGCTGGCTGGAGTGAGCAACATACAGCCAGTCTGGGAGACCAAGAATGAGCGAGCCATGGGGAATGACAGCATTACGTGCAAAATGTGTGGCACAGAGTGGAAGAAAGAATGTGGACCGCGGCTCCGGGTTCAAACTCTGGATATGCCACTTTGAATTATGTGACTTTGGTCATGCACTTTTCCTCTTTGAGCCTCAGTTTCTCTATCTGTAAAAGGGGATCCTAATCTCCATCTTTAAAGGGGTTATGAGGGCTACATTAGGACTTTGTTTTCTGCGCATTAGAATCACCCAGGTAGTGTTTAAAAAATACCGAAGCCTGGGCTTCAGCTCAGACAAACGAAATCAGAATCTCTGGGAGTAAGTAGTTCCCAGCATGTAGGATGCTTTAACAGCACCCAGGTGATTCTCTGTGTGGCCGGAGGGGAGAGCCGTGCGATAGGTAATCCAACCACAGCCTTGTGTTCATCATTAGCAGAGGAAGCCATGGCCATTTCCCAATTAATCCACAGCAGTCTTGTCAGGCTTTGTGGTCAGTCAACAAGCTGCTTTGTGCTTCTAATTGGGCAGCTCTTCTTTGCTGTTCACTCTGCATTTTCATTGGACCTGTTGGGAACAGGGGGCAGCAAGTAAAATGCTCTCATGGGGATGCAGCTCCCTCCTATTCAGTGGCCTCGGGTGTGACAGACAGACAGACACAGACTTACAGGGAGAGTGACAGCAACAGAAAAAGCCTAGAGCAAGGGGTCCCCTTCCATTTCCACCTCCCAAGAAAGCCAGAGAGATTGGCTTAATGCTTGAACTTGACCTGCAGAAGCTCCCAGCCATCTGAAGGAGCTTATAGAAACACAGAATGCTGGTCCCCACTCCCAGAGTTTTGGATTCAGTCTCTCTGAGATATTAAAAAAAAAGCAAAAACAAAGCAAAACAGAAACTCAGTGATGCTTGTTAGGGCACTATAAGGCAGACTTTATTCAAGGGACAGGAGCTATCGGGACAGGTATAGGGACCGCTGCAATGGGATTTTGTGGTGAGGGAGAGAGATTGAGTTCAACTCTGAATACAGCGTGGCCAAGTGAGAATTTATAGAAAAGGAGAGGTGTGGGGGTCGGGATGGAAAGTCGCTGAGAGAAAGCATCTGGGGTAAGGGGGGATCCTGGCTAAACCAGCATAGTGGGATTCTTGCTGAAGACAGGCCGGAGTGATCAGACATCACCTGGGGATATTGGAGGATGAGGAACTAATCAGATATTGAAGGTGATCAGATGTCGAGGGTGGAGGATTCTGGCTGAATTGAATTAGCAGGATTCTTGCTAAGACTGGACAGCGATGAGATGAACATGGAAATCAAGGCCTAGTTGAAAGAGAGCTCAGAGGAGCTGGAGGAGAATTTGGTGCAGCAGGAATCTCTGTTGGGGTGGGGCCAAAAATGTGCTTTTCTACCAAATCCCTAAAGTAATGCTACTGGCCCCAAGGTTACACTTTGAGAATCGCTGACTTAGAGAGAGGCCCAGAGAGAAGTCAGGCAGACAGGCAGGCAGATAGACAGACAGACAGAATCTGAGACAGAAAAACCCAGATGCACATGGCCCCCATCCCATTCACACATACTCATAGTGAGAGAGAGAGAGAGAGAGAGAGAGAGAGAGAGGTGATAGCCAGCCAAGTGGCCCCATGGACGTGTTCTGAGGCAGAGGTACCGAGAGGCCAAGAGACACAAATACATGTGTAAGCAGAGCCTGGTAGAGACAAGGACCCCAAAATACAGATTCAGGTAGGAAACCCCTCCCTGGCCTGTTGCCCCGGGTCAGAGAATGACCAGATACCCCAAGAAAGGAAGATTGACCCACCCTTGCCTCAAAAAAAGGCAGACAACACAAATGCAGAGAAGGGAAGACAGGGATGACTGCGAAGAGGTGGCAATGCAGAGGGAGTGGGTACGGGGGTCACCCTCCAGGGTGCGTCAGCTTTTGATGGATCATTATGGATGTAGGAAATGCGATGGTTGTAAAACCCAATGTTTAAATTGGCCTGGGTGGGAGGGTTCACCCCATATCATGACCCTTGGGGAGCCCGATATGAAGCCTTTATAAACAATGGCTCCTATTTTCTGTTCTCTCTTTGCCAGGATGAGACCTCGCTCTTCCACTCAAGGTTGGTTCCTGCTCCCTCCTCCAGGAAGCCTTCCTGATTACGCTGCCCATGGGGCTCTTGTCTCCTGTTGAGCTCTGCAGCTCCTGCTTCTTGGGCTTTCTGCGGCTCTCTCAGGGCTTTGGCACCTTGTTTCTGATGTGACCCTGGGTTAAGAGTGTGACCTCTTTCTGGCCTCAGTGTCCCAATGTGTGAAATGTGGGTGAGAAATGGCTGAGTGACTCCTAGGATGCTTTCCATTTGAAATAATTTGTTTTACTCCCTCTTTTCTATTCTTTTTTGAATCATGTTCTCCTGTCTTTAAAATTTTCTTTGTGAGGCCCCTCAATATGTATTTATTTATAAAATATGCACATCACAAGACATACATAAAATATAAATTAAAAAGGATGAGATAAAAATACAAATAAAAGTTACAATATGTATGTACTCTTTTCTCTCCTGGGAGACCTCTGCTCTAGTCTGTAAGCTCCCTGAAGCCGTCTCTGTCTCCTGTAGCCCACGCAGGACTTTCTTGGCCCTGAGGAGGCTGTTCTGTGATTTTTCCATAGTAACAGTAATAGAATATTTACTCAGTGCTCACTATGAGCTAGGTGCCATGCTAAGCGCTTTCTGTGAATTAACTCTCTTAAGCCCCACCACAACCCTCTGAGGTAGGTACCAGCATTATCCCTGCTTCCCAGGAGGGGAGACTGAAACATTGAGGTGGAGAATAACTTGCCATTATCATGCAGCCAGTAAATGGCATAGTTGGGATCTGAACCCAGGTCTGGCCACCAAACTCTCGAGCGACCAGCAGTGTTTCTGCCTCTGAGGTCTGGCCCTTGAGCTACATGCTCCCAGAAGGTGAAGGCTATGCCATCTGTTTTCATTAGAACTGTTACTACTGCTGCTAAATATTCTTGGAGAACTTCCTGTAGCCTGTGCCAGGAGCTATACCCACCTAATCTCATTTTCCCTTTCCCCAAACCCCTCGAGGTCAGCATGACTAGTCTTAAAAAGCCTGACCCTGGGAGGCAGTGTCCCTGGGCCTGGCTGGAGGCACTCTCTGGCCACCCTGGCTGAGTTGGAAGGTGTAATTTATCCATAAATACATGAAGAGATGCATCAAGTTGCCCTAGAAACTAGACTCTAGTTAAGTGCCTGAAAAGTAATTATAAACTCCAGAATATCTTTCAGCCAAGCAGGTGGCTGGAAAATTAGAAATCTATTTCTGAGATACCTTCTGCTTTCCAGAAAGGCTGAGGTTACATTTCAGGCAGGGCCTTCGCAGAGTGTGTGTGGACATGCGTGCATGTGTGTGAGTGTGTGTGTGTGTGTGTGGGGGACGGGTGCAGCAGTGAGGGGAGATGCCAGTCTGGGGGCGTAGCGGTGGCTCTCTCTCTTCCTTGGCGCTCCCTGCAGTACGGATGTGGCAAACGCCTCCTCTCCGGTGTCACCCCCAAGAGCTGGGTTGCTAGGACACCGGAGCTGAGGAGATGCCAGCTGATTTGCCAAACAATTTTTCTTCCAATTACGAATAATTAGACAAAGGGAAAAAGTGTGCACTTGGGTAATGGCAGAGAGGCTTGGAGCTCAGAGACCCTGAGGAGCCATCAGGGCTTTGTGGTTGAGGATGGCCAGAAGTGTTGTTCTTGAAAAGGAGCCTCTCTCTGGACCCAGAGCACCCACTCTGAGAGGGAGAAAGAGAACTTGCATTATTAAGTGTCTACATACCTCAGGTGTCGTGCCCACTGCCATACAAGCACGATCCTCTTTCACGATCACAACAAACCTGGAAGAGTGACGAGCATCTTATGCCGTGATGGCTTCACTGCACGCCGGCCATGCCGGGCTCCTCTGGTGCCCTAACTTCTTGGGATCCTTGCACGTGCTCTTTCTTTTGCCTGGCTGCTCTTGCTCCTCCTCTCTGCGTGGTCGGCTCTTTCTTGTCGGTTGGGTGACTGCTCTTATTATCTAAAGTAGGACCCCTCCTCTGCTTTTCCCCCTTGCTAATTTCCTTTATGGTGCTGATCATAGCTAGATATTATTTTGTCTGTTCACTAGTTTTCTCACCTGTCCTCCTGGCTAGAATGTCAGATTCATGAGGATAGGGGACAGCGTGTGTCTCACTCACTGCATGATTCCTGGCACATAAAAGACTCTCGATACCTATTTGTTGAATGAATGAAAGAATGAATGAGGATCTCTGTATTATTGAAAGGAAGCCGAGGCTGAGTGGATCTAAAGTTCTTCCCTAAGGTCTGCAGCTAGGAAGTGGTAGATCCAGACCTTGGATCCATATTGACCTTACTCCCAAGCTGGTTCTCTTCCTGTGATGGCATCATGCTGCCTTGGTCCTCACCCCTCTCCAGAGAGGCCTGCTGCATCTCATGATCCTCCCCAACAAAAGGAAGGCCGCGGGGTCTCCTGTCATCTTTTGATTTGCGGATTCTAAATGATGGCTCTGTGGCAATACAGGGTAGTGGTCCGTGGAGTCAGTCTACCTGGCTTCAAATTCCAGATCTTCCAATTACCAGCTTTGTGATGCTGGGCCTCAGTGTTCCCATCTGTGATACAGAGACAGCAGCAGACCTTATTTAATAAGGCTGTTATGAGGATTTAGTGAGATAATACATGTGAAAAGTTTAGAATGGTGCCTGGCACAATGGAAATGCCTCCCACAATCTGAGTTCTAGAAGCAGGGGCAACAAACTGCCCACTTGTGTGTCTGTGAAATATCAGGGACCAGATCCTGCAGACCTTTAGGTCTCTGGTATTAATTATTCAGCCTGGTGTCTGAAGCACCAGATTCTTAACAACTCCACTCTTGGGAAGATGAGAGAGGTTACTGGATGTGGAAAAGCCTAGTACGGTGTCTGGTGCATAGTAGCTGCTCAGTTGAGCAGCTCTTGAGATAATCAGGCTGAATATACAATTGATTTGAAATTCTCCACTTGGGGGTACCATAGGCTCCTCAAATGTGATGATAAAAATAGCTACTGAGCAGTCTTTTGTGTCAGGCACTGAATTATTTCTTTATATCATTCTGCATTTGACTGTAAGCTCCATGGAGGCAGAATCATTTGTAGTCTTTTTCAAGTGCATAGTTGGCATTCAATATACATTTGTTCGATGAATTAAAGACCTCGTTTAATCTTCCCAATAACTTTATAAGGTAGATATTATTATCCCCATTTTATGGAAACTAAAGTTAAGAAAGGATAGGTGATGACCTTTTCAAGGTCACAAGTTAGCAATGACCAAGGCCTGGGCTTTTAACTGCCACTTTCTGTTGCTCTCTAAACACTGCTAGTCTAGAATTAACCCCTTAACCCCTCTTCCCCTCTCTCTGCTGTCACTGCTAAAAAAATAGAAAAGTGAACAACAAGAACTGAACCCTGTGTCCCCTACTGTTTCTTACCTCAATGAATGGCCCCATTGCAACAACCTGCTTCTACCCTCGCCCCTCTCCACTCAGCAATGAGTGACATTAAAAAGAAAAAAAAAACCTGTCAGGTTACGTCTCTTCCCTGCTCCATTGGTTCCCCGTTACCTTGGGATAATATCTAAACTCATCGGCACAGACCGCCAGGCCTGTCTGATCTAGTAGCTGTCCTCTTCCCTGACCTCATCTACTTTTCTTCTCTTTGCTAACTTGCTCACTCTTCTCCAGCCATCCTTCTGTTTTCAAGCTCACCAAGGTCATTCCCACCTCAGGGCCTTTGCAACTGCAGTGCCTATGGTATATGGAGTGGATTAAATATGACCACAGATTATCTGTCCCTCCTTCCACTGAGAGATGGAGTCTATTTCTCTGCCCCCTTGAATCTGGATTGACCTACGATTGCTTTGACCAATAAAATGTAGTAGGAATGATGCAGTGCCCGTTCTGCACTAACAGCTTCTGCTTCCTTTTGGATCTCAGTTGCCATTCTGTGAGGAAGCCCAAGCAGCCTTGCAGAGGTCTAAGTGGGGGTTAATTTTCACACTCAGCTAACAGCCTCAGACGAGCTCCCAGTTGACAGACAGCTAGATTAACTTGCCAGGCCATAAGGAATTATATCCTTCAGCCACAGTTGGGCCATCTCAACTGATGCTGCATAAAGCAGAACTCCCACTGAGCTCTGCCAAAATTGCAAAATAGGGGGCAAAAAAATGATGTTGTTTTAAGCCATTAGGTTTTGCGGTGGATTGTTATGAAGCAAATGTTAAACCATACAGTTGAAGATGTTCTTTTTCTAGATTTTTACCTGGCTAGCTTGTCATCATTCTAGCCACCTCCTCAGAGAGGTTTTTCCTAACCATTAAATCCGAAGTAGCCATTCCCTGCAACTAAAGACTTTCTATCATGTCACCCTTTCTTATTTTGTTTATGTATTTTTAATGATTTGAAATTACCCATCCGTTTACTCATTTATTACCTGTCTCTTCCAACTAGGATGAGATACTCCAGGAGAGAGGACCTTATCTGCCAGTGCCTAGAGCAGTGCCTGGCACATAGTAGGCCTTCAACAAATCTTTGTTGAATTAATCACCCTCATATCTGTTATAGATTATGTATTGGTTTCCTATTGTTGTTGTGACATATTACCACAGACTTTGTGGCTTAAAACAACAACTGTATTATCTTACAGTTGAAGAGGTCAGAAGTTTAAAATGGGTGAGCAGGCTGTGTTCCTTCTGGAGGCTCCTGGGGAAAATCTGTTTCCTTGCCTTTTCTAGCTTCTACAGGCTTTTCACATTCCTTGTCCTGTGGCCTTACATCACTCTAACCTCTGCTTCTGTCATCCCAACTTCTCTTTTTCTCTGACTCTGATCCTCCTGCCTCCCTCTTATAAGGATCCTTATGATTAGACTGGGTCCACCTGGATAATCCAGGGTAATCCCCCCATCTCAAGATCCTTAACTTAATCACCTCTGCGAAGTCTCTTTTGCCTTGTAAGGTAACATTCACACATCCCAGGGGTTAAAATGTGGACATCTTTGGAGGCTG
Source organism: Pteropus medius (assembly GCF_902729225.1). Classification (NCBI taxonomy): domain Eukaryota; kingdom Metazoa; phylum Chordata; class Mammalia; order Chiroptera; family Pteropodidae; genus Pteropus; species Pteropus medius. Next base: position 3,482,188 of record NW_024353787.1, read on the forward strand.
TTATCCTGTCTATCACTGGCCTGATGCCCATCTGTCTTTTTCAATGATTTACTCTCTTTCTACCTCCTTTCTCCTTCTCATGCCACTGTCCCACACCCCTGGCTTCATGATATTGAGGGACGGCCTCAGTGGACAGGCCATAGGTTCTCTTTGCAAACAGCTCTTGCCCATGAAATCTGGGAGTGATAAGGAGATTCTAAGACTTTTCAGAATTTAATATTCTAGCGTTCTGGTACACTGCATTGTTGTCAAGTACTGAAATGCAGCAATTTTTGTTAGTATACCAATATTATTTCAATATTTAAAAAAAATCTGAATCATGGGTGTCTGAAGCCTACTCAGAGAGTTATATGACAATTAAGATTTCCAACTGAACAAAGGTGCACTCATTCAGAAAGTGTTCTGAGCACATCTCGGCCCTCTGTGAGACCCATTCAAGATTTCTTATTGCAGTTTTAATTACCACACCCTAGATAATAATGAGGATGAGTGGCTGAGCGTCTTTCCCCATATTTTTGTCATTTGTATTATCTTCAGTGCCATTCTGGGTCTCTGATGGAAACTGGCTAGAATCAGAGTGTGGAGTGGGAATGGTTGGGTACAGAGGATTTTAAAGAAAATGTGAAAAAGATTTGGTAAGGGGATTTAGGGGAGAAGAGAGGGCAAAGGTGTAGGGGGGTTCCCCAGACCCGATTCTTAGCATTCTTCTGCTCTCGTCACCAGTTTATTTAACACACTCGCATAGAACTTAACATGTGCCAGGCTCCATTCTAAGCACTTTAAAAATATTAACTAATTTACTTCCCAAACAACTCATCGAAATAGGTATTGTTATCATTCTTGCTTTACAGACAAGGGCATAGAGAAGACAAATAACTTAATCAAGGTCACCCAGCCACGAAGGAGCAGACTTTTTGGCATTGGAGTCCATAAGTTTACCACTGCATGATACTATATTATGCCTGATGGCTAAATTTCTTCTAATTTCCCCTCTTCCTTTCTCCTGAGCCAGCTGCTTCCTTATGGGACCTGCTCCTTCCTTTCTGATGATTTATTTTGTCTAGGACCTCCTTCCCTATTATCCTACATGGAGAAACTCAAACCAGAAGAACCAAAGCAGCCGAGTCATGGACCCTGCCCTACCTTCAGTGAAAGACATTTGAGGACCAAGTGTGGGATTTCATATCATAGCTTGCTTTTAACCAAATATTGGTATGAGTTCTATTCTTTCAATATCATGTAAACTAATTATGGAGACACAACTATTGATTGTTTTGCTCCAGAACTGCAGCCACTGGGTTAGGATCAGAGCCTTAGTTAATCATTAGGCCATCTGGGCAGCAACCTGGAACACTCATTTATAAAGAATTTCAGACATTGCTAGAATAAACTGAAGCTTCCACACAAAACTGTATATAGCTGGCAAGATATATATGAATCCTACTTCTGCTATGGTAGGCAACACCCTCCAAGGGAGCACTGTGCAGCATCTTCTATGTACATGCTGTTTTTTACTCATGCTAATACTTCTGTGAAATATGTATAATTATGCATATTTTACAGCTGGGGAAATTGAGGCTCAGAGATGTTCAGCAAGCTACCTAAAATCACATCTAGTAAAGGGAGTTGCTGAGTGTAAACCTGGAATTGCCTGGGTCCAGGGTCTTTGTTTTTAATGGAGTCATGCTGCTGCATTCAAAGAAATGGATGGAGAGGGGCCTTAATGAGGGTATGGCCTGGGACACTTCCTCTTCTCCTCCCATCTCATAGTTAGGATAGGGTAGAAGTTTCAGCGAACTCAGGTCTGTGGCCAAGAAAGACCCAACCGTCATCAAGGTACAGGCTTTGAGCTGAAGGAAAAGGGGAAGGGAAGGATAACAAGAAGGATTCAAGAAAGAGGTGGCATTTGAATGGGGTCTTTGATATGTAAAAGGGCATATCCCCTTTCATGACTGTGTGCCCATGCGTGAGTTCATTCAGTAAATATTTCCTGAGCTTGTACTGTGTGCCAGACACCATGCTGGTCACAGAGTTCTGTAAGTGAGTAGAGGAGGCACTGCCCTGCTCTCTCGAAGCTACAGTCTAGAGAAGTACCATCCGAGAGAACTTCCTGCGATGATGGAAACGTTCGTGCTGCGCGGTAAAGTAGCCAAGAGCCACATGTGGCTAATGAGCCCTCGAAACGGGGCTAGTACGACTGAGGAACTGAATATTTGGTTTTATTTGATTTTAGTTAATTTAAACTTAAATAGCCACCTGTGGCTACTCTATTGGACAGTGCTGGCTTAGAGGGGAAGACAGACAATAAACACAAAGAAATTGTTGATGGTGGCAAGTGCTATGCAGGAAACAAGATACAGTGTGTTGAGATTAATGAGGAGTCTCCTGTTTAGATAATCAGGGAAGACCTCTCTGAGGAGGTGACATTTCAGTAGAGACCTAGAGGGTGTGTGTGGGCCATAGAAAGAGTCAGGGAAGTACAGAGCAGTATATGAAAAGGCCCTGAAGGAGGAAGGGATTGGCATGCTTGAGACCATGAAAGGAGGCCAATGTGGTGAGAGTCGGCAGGGGTGGGGAGCTGTGCAAGATGAGGTCTGGTATGAGATAGCTAGAGGTCTGATCACGTAGGCTTGTAGGCTTGGATAAGAAGTCTGCATTTGATTTAAAGAACCATGGAAGCCACTGAACAGTCTTTTGCTCCAGGCTGCCAAGTGAAAGATGGAAACGAGGCCATCAGGGAGGCGGCTATAGCAGTGGGGCAGATGAGAGACGGTGCCATGGAGTAGAATGATGGCTTCAGAGATGAGAGAAATGATGGACTTTACAAATGGCCTGGATGTGGAGCGGGGAGGAAGATTGTGGAATCAAGGATGATGCTCAGATTTTTGGCTGAGCCACTGGGCAAATCATGTCACCATTTTCAAGAGAAGAGAAACTTAAAAAAAATCAAGAGTCCAGGCTGTTGGATGATCACCCAGATTATCGTCGAAGTCTGCAGGAATGCTGAATGTTTATTTGATTATGTTCCATCTCTGTGGGCTGCATATGTATGCACACTCCATGTGGGCGGGGGTGTGCATTCATGTTTGTGCACATCTTTGCTTTGGATAAAGTAAGTGCATACATTCGGTATGAGATGAGTGTATACACATATGAATGTCTATATTTTGCATGAGTGTATATGAATGTGCAGACATATCCATGTAGATGTGGTGGGATCAGTGAGGGTGTGAGTGTGTGTCTGTGTGTGGGATGAGAATGTCTGTTTCTGATCCAGAGTGAACCTGGACCTGGGTTTATCTATGTGAGATGCTTATAAATAAGGAGGTGTGTGCGTATCTGCATGTGTACAGGGTGAAAGTGTGGAATATTTGTGGGATGACTATGTGTGCAAATCTGTGTGCATACGTGGATGCAGCGGGTGTGTATATTTATGCACAAGGGTGGGGTTGAATGAAGTTGTATATCTCTTTCTATATGAGTGTGTGTGCAGGGTCTGTATATGCACATCTATTTGGGGGACCATGTACACAGATCTGTGTGTGTCTATCTATGGAGAGAGTGCATGCACATATGTGCACAGGTGTGAAGGGGTGTGTTCCAGGGATGGGTGCCTATGGATGTGTGTGCCCATCTGTGCATGGTGAATGTACCTGCTTGTGCCCTTTGGGGCTCCCGTGCCCGCAAGTCATAGAGAGGCAGCAGCTTGCAGATTGTGTTATGACATGTTTATAGGTCTCTCAACCTTAATGCATTTTAAATTTCCAACCCAAGGTGATGATCCTGGTGAACTGCAGAGCCATTTGTTTCTTGCTCTGCTTTAAAAAGAAACTTTCCGGAGTAAGATACCCCTGCCTCCAGCATGGCAGCTCCACCTGATTTGTTAAGACTCCTGATGGAAGGAAGATACAGACCTGGGTTCCAAAATTGTGAGTAGGGGCATTGAAAACGAGTTGGAGAGAGGGGCTCTTTGAGTGTGGAGAAGGAGAAAGGGGTAGAGGCTGAGGTGGTAATGGGAATGATGAGGTGTGAAGAACCCCACCCCACTCCTCACTGCTGCAGGCCCAGGATGTAGAGGATTGCTCATCCAGTCTCCTTGCATACCCTCTTTCTCTACTGTCTCTCTGAGAATTTGCATTTGGCACTCTGCTTCTGACACCACACACTGTACCCAGGCAACTTAACCCCTAACTGCCCTGAGGCAACTCCTGGTACCATAAATCCCTTCTCAAGTCATTCTGGGCACCCTGAGGATACCTCATGTGCTTTTGATAACCGTAAGTGTCCACCACTTCCTTTCTGCCCCTATTAGAGCCCCAAATGTCAGTTGTGCCCCCGAGGCTGATAGGGTCACAGACTGCTGTGTCACTGTGTGCTGAAGGCCCTGAGGGACTGCTGCCGGCTCAGCTTAGCCATGCAGGTAGGGAAGAAACAGCTCCCCAGACTTCAACTTGTGTTTATGGAGGTTGCCTTGTACCAGGTCTTAGGCATGAGGCCACTGGGGTTGTGCTGAGGCACCAGGTGACACAGCAGAGCTGTGCCGGAATCTCCTCTACCCTCATTTTTGAACTAAGCTCTGAGCCTCAATTGTCTCTTCTTTTAGGATGAGTTTTCCCTGCAGACTCCTTTCATCCATCATGCCACAGCTCCTGGTGGGCCTGCCTTGCTTTCCTGCAGGCATGCCTGAATCCAAGGATGCACAGAGATTGGACTCTGTCTGCGACCCCTGCATCCTTTGATACCATCTATCTTGTGATTTCACTTTCTAGCCACTGGGGTCTCATTCGAAACAGGTTTTTATTATAAGTTTTTCCAGTCTTGAATAGGGCCTGGGGGCAAGAGCTGTGGCTTGGGTCTGCCGGCTTTAGGGGTCTCTTTCTTGACTATTGGTCAGCCACAAACTTGAAGGACTCCACACTCTGACCCAACATAAGCTTCCCATTGGGTCTCCTTAACATCTCATTTGTGCCATGGGGCTTCCTAGGGCAGACCTTGTCATGTCGCTTAGACTTCTCCCAGTAGAAATTCTGTCTGTGTACCTAGCTGAATAAGAGGGCAGGAAAATCCTCCACAAGGACCTGTGGGTGCTCCTTCTGGAAACTTAAAGCATCTTAAGGCCGATTTGGTGACTTAAAAAAATGGCTTATTGTTTTGGTAAAAATGCTGTATCAAATCACTGTGGAGAGGCAGGATAGCTTAATGGCTAAGGACATGTTCTCTGGAGCCCGACTGCCTGGTTTGGCTCCTGCCTTTGCCACACTGTGTGACTGTGGGCAAGCTGTTTGACCCTATGTACCTCAGTGCTCCTGTCCTCTACAATGGAGATAATCACAGTATCCACTTTATAAGGTCGTTATGAGAATACGGTGAGTTAACATATGTAAAGGACTTACAGCAGTCCACAGCGCAGATATAAGCCTCACGTCATTATTAAACATTTTAACAATGCAGAAGAAAGCAAAATTCATACCAAATGCTACCACCCAGGGTATCTTCTTCCAGCCATCTTTCCTTGGGCTGTAGTTTTATATAAATGCGATTTACAATATGTGTAGTTCAAATACTGTTCTCCCTCATTTAACCATATGTCTTAGAGATTTTTCCATATCGGTCCATATAGATCTACTTCAATCTTTGAAAATTAGTATTTATGAGCAACAATTTATTTGCCTAATATTGCTGACTTGTGGGCATGCGGTTTGTTTTCAGTTTTTCACTATTGCAAACAACACTGTGTGTGCCTGCTTATGCATATGTGTTATTGCATTTGGGCTGTTATCTCCTTGGACTAAATCCTAGAAATGAGAATGCTGGGTCAAAGAACATGCACCTTTTACATTTTGATACATGTGGCCAAGCTGCCCTTTTGAAAGATTATACCAATTACATTCTGTGTATCCATGACGTTTTCTTGTTGAACCTTTCTCATTTTGTTTCTGGGTCTCCCACCTGATTTACCCTATGCCCCAGGTGAGATCACCTGAATGCAGAAGGAAGTTGGGTGAACATATTATTTTTATTAGTCCATGAGATCATGGGCTGTCAAGGAAGCATTGTTATTGATGGTACTTCCTGAGGGTGGCTGTGGAGGGGTATGGTGCAGCTGCCATGGCTCTTCCCGAAGCAGAAAGGGTGAACCATGAAGCATGAGGAAGCCTGTTGAAAAAGTGACTTTGATGAATGTTAAGCATTGTTCTCTCCAGGCTACACATTGAAGCAGCCTGGTTGATATGACCTGATTTTGCATGTGAGCAGAGGCTTCGAGTGGCAGATTGCCCTTTGCAAAGATGGCTGCAACCTCAGCTCACATTGCATATGCTTGTGCACAATGGGACCTTGTCATGCTCCATCAAGAGGTGGAAACTAATTCCTTTCCTCTTGAATCTGGGCTGGCTGGGGACTGCTTTAACCAAGAGAGTCTGGTGGAAGTGATGCTCTTACTAACTTGCTGAACCACAAATTTGGGGGCAAAATAAAATGATAATTGCTTTATGTCACTGTTTTGGGGTAATTTGTTACAACTATGATAATTGGAACATTTAGCCACTGTGTATTGGGAAAGACAGTCCAGTGAAGTGCAGCAATCTTCGACCTTAAGGTACCTGAGAATCAACTGGGGGCTTTCATTAGTAATGCAGATTCCTGGGCCCCACCTCCAGAGGTTCTGATTTATTAGACTTGGTGTGAGGTTGGACAATCTGCATTTTCAAATGAGCGGTCCAGGAAATTCTGACATAGTTGGTACTGAATCAAAAACTTTGGCAAATTCTTTAAGAGCAAGAGACTAAGATTTGAATTCTGACTCTGTGGCTACAATCTCTCTGTGCTGTCATTCCTTATCTGTAAAGTGGGAGCAATTATGGTTTCTAATTCATGTCGGTATTGAGGGCATTAAAAGAGATGATGGCTCTAGTGCTTATGCCTGACATGTAATACACATGGAGGAGATGGTGACTGTCAATATAGCGTAGTGGAACAGGCGCCTTAAGCTGGGCTTGCTTCTCCCCTGCCCTTGGACATTAAATGAAAAATGTTGTGTTTTTTTGTATTTAACTGGGAATGGGGTCCAGAGTTTTAATCATATTCTCGAAGGGTCCTTTATCTAAAGAAGGTCGAGAATGCTCAAGAGAACTTTTTAGCTGTTTGACTTGGCTCCCAGGAGCCCTTTTTCTTTCCAACTGGAGCCTCTTGACTGTACCCTGTGGGTTAGCTCTATTGCAGAGCGCAAAAGGGAGACTTTAAGGCATTTCGATTTCACTCTCTGGGACTCAAGGAGAGGACAAGGTGGTTGGAACATCATGGCCAAAGATCTGGAGGTAAGATTGAGCTGGAATTCATGGGGGGCGGTAAGCTGATATTAAGAAAAAGAGGCAGTTTGAGGTCTGATCATAAACTATTTAGAAAGTTGGGTTAGGGAGTTGGGACTGAGGACGTAAGATGCCATGGCAAATTCTGAACAAGAAAATACAGGACCACTACTGTGATTCAGCAAGATGTCTCAGGATGGTGGTTAGGGAAGAAAGTGGGCTGCTTGTTAAGGGAAGGGAAGAACTGTGGCTGCAAGGGCGAGCTCTGATGTTCCTACCCAGGAGTTCTCCGAGAGCTTGTCACAGCTGACTGCTTCTGTCTGCCTCCTCCGCCCAGGCGTGCAGGGTGATGGAAGAGCAGAGGGCTCCATTTTTCAGGCTGAACATTAAGGCCAGGTGGAGGTGTAGCAGAGGGAAGATGAAACTCCTGGTGTGTCCTTGGGAAAGCACACTTTCTCTCTTGGCCTCAGGTTCTCCCATTAGTAAAGTGAGGGGTTTTGAGATCTGGGTGGGTTTGTGACAGCTTTGACTTGCTACTTCAATACTTGCTGTCATACGATAGGGTGACAAGTGCATTTTTACTCTCGTGCCAATGCTGCCTAGAGTGCTGTGTTGAGCTTGATTCTGAGGTGCAGTCTAGGCTCACTTTTGACACCATTGGGTGAAACTAACTTAGTTTTGTGATAGATTACCAATGTCTGCCCTGATCGTGACATGGGCAGTGACAGCATGCCCACTCATGTAGAAATTTTACATTCATACAGCATGACTTCAATTGTTCATGTTAACACCACCATAATTTTTGCTTTGTCTATGTCCTACCTTGATCGTTAGCTTAATTTAAAGTTGATTAATATTTCTTAAAATTAATTTATTTTAAAATTATATTGATTATTTACATGATTATGAATCAAGATTATTAAAAAAGATACATGCAGAGGGGTATTTTCTATAAAAATAGAAAAAATTCTATTTTTATTTTCTAGCCCTTCCCTCTTCTTCGCATCCTTTCCTCCAAAGGCAGTCATTTTAATTTATTTTTGGTTTATCTTTCTATTGTTTTTCTGAAAGTTATGTAATGCATTAATATGTTTCTAAACTGTCTTTAGATCAACAAAAGTACCAACATGTACTTATTTACCCAAATTTTATTTTAAGTAATATTTTTTATTGACATATAATGAATATACCGAAAAGCACACACATTTAAGTGTACAGCTCCACGAAATAAAAAATTGGAAACTCTGAGAGTGAATATATCCACCTAACCCCCTCTCAGATTAAGAAAGAGGACATTGCCAGTTATCCACAAACACTGCTCATATATCATGTTTGTGAGGTGTTTGGGCATCTTCTTTTGTGAAGTGCCTGTTTAAGTATTTAGCTCATTTTTCAATTGTGCGGTCTGTCTTTTTACAATTGGTTTGAAGGGCTTCTTGATATATTCTGGAAGTGAATCTTGTTGATTCTAAATATTGCAACCATTTTCTACTCTTTTTTTTTTTTTTACTCTCTTGATGGTGTCCTTCGATAAACAGAAGTTCTTAATTTTAAAGTAGCCTGGTTTCTCAATCTTTTCCTATATGATTAGTAATTATTTGTTCTGTTTAAGAAATATTTGCACCACAAAGTCATGAAGAGATTCTCCCATGTTTATCATCTAGAAGCTCTATTGTTTTATCTTTAACACTTAGATACCATGAACTGATTTTTGTATAGTGAAGAAGGGTCTAAATTACATTTTCTCCATATAGATATCCTGCAGATCCAGTGTCATTTATTGAAAAGACAACCCTCTTTCCCTGCACTGCAGGAATCCTATTTAAAAATTTTTGAGTTATCAATCGAATCATGGGTTTGATATATAGTAATTTATTTTTCTCCTGTGTTATCTTCTAGGGGGTTTTATAGTTTTGTATTTCACATTTAGATCTGTGATCCATTTTGAGTTAATTTTTATGAAGGGTATAATGGCTGTTTCTAGATTTATTTATTTTTATATGTAGATGTCCAGTTGCCTCAGCACCAGTTGTTGAAACTAATTTATTTTTGTGATATAGGTCAAAATAAACATATATTTATGAAAACAAGAAATGCTTAATCTGCTTTAAACCACTTGAAATCATCTTATATTCCGCGCTTTAGGAAATCCCACAGTGGGATGTTGAGATCACAGCAGTAAATAAGAGAGGGCTTTCTGTAGAAGTATGTTAAAAAAAAAAACAAACCTTAAGTCTTTATTATATAAGAAATTCAGATTTGTTTTAGAAACAATAGAAGATAAATATAAATATAAATATAAGTAAATAAAAGTCAGCTATAATCCTCCTACTCAGAGGTAGGCACTGCTGCCATTTGGTGTGTTCTTTTCTAGCCATTTTCCTTCATACAGATATATATAGTACCTTATAAAAAGGGAGTAATAAAATACATGCAGTCTTGTGCTCATAAGTTTTACTTAATATGTTCTTAACAGCTCTTCTTGTCAATAAGCCATATTTTTTCATAATCATTTTAATGGATGTTGATGCATAAAATGCTAACTGGTCCCTACTTCTTCCCCACTCCTAACTGCAGACTCTATCCCCCGCTTTAATCTTCTGCCTTCCAGACTTAATGGTACACACTACCATGGCTTAAGAAATAAAGTCAAAGACCTCTGTGTTACCTTTCTTGATGGCATTCCCTTTTCTGCCTCTGAATAACTATATTCTAGAGTGAGTGCTTCTCATTTCTCATGCATGCATATATTCTCATTACTATATCCATATGTATTTATTAATAATGTACAGTATTGCTTTGTAGGCTTAAAACTTCATATATAAAAGTATTCTACTATAAACATCCTTTTGTATATTGTTTTCTTCACTCGAAATGATGCTTCGAAGTTTTATCTACATTGCTATATATAACTTTCATATATTCATTTTAACTGTTGTCTAGTATTCCATTATATGAGTATAGCATAATTGACTTATTCATTTGCAACTAATAGTGAAAACAAAAAATGATGCTATCTTCTTGTGTAATCTGTAAGAATTTCTTTGGAGTTCATACCCAGAACTAGAATTACAGGATTGAAGTGTGATATATCTTTACCTTTACTAGGTGTTGCCTGCCAAATTGCTCTGGTTATATAAACTTATAATTCTGTCAGCAATGTATGAATTTCTTGTTGCTTTACATCTTAACTAACCCTTGGTATTTTTACATTTATATATTTTTATCTATCTGATGGGTGTGAAATGGCATCTACATCAGCCAAGACCCAGTTAGGAAATCAGACACCACACAAGGTATTTCAAGCAGAGGGACTTCAATACAGGGAATTGGTTGCATAGGTTTTGAGATATCGATAGAGCAAGAAGGGAACATAGAGGTGATCTAGCACTAATAGCTGCAGGAAGCATGTGCCACCCAAAGGCTAAAAGAGCCAAAGAAAAGATGAGGGGACACTAAAATCTAGGACCTCAGAGAAGGGGTTTGGGGTGCTCAAACCTTGGAAGAAAGGATGTCATCAGCTGCTGCTGGTATCTTGGAGGAGTCTGAGGAGGCTGGATTTGGGAGGAAGAAAGTGGAGGCTGGAGCCAGCTTCTGCTGCTGCTAGAGTGGTGCTGGCAGGAAAGGAAGAAACAGGAACTAAGTCCCTTTTTGCCTCACCCCACCTTCCAATTCTTCTTGAGTATCTGTCATTGCTGGAACCTAACAGGAAGCCAGCTGGTCCTGGAGTCTGGGAAGTGAAGTATGCAGAGTCCTGGCCCCAACAATGGAGCAGAATATGGAAGGGTGGATTCAGGCAGAGAGACATTGGGTAAGTAACTCACGTAGCATCTCATTGTGTATATATTACATCTAGGTTCTTTCCATTTTTATGTGTAGCTAGCTATTTGAAACAGTGCTCCACAACATCCTTGCACATACATTTTCCTTAGAATTAGTTTCTGGAAGTAGAATTAAAGAGTCAAAGAAAATGCATATTTTTAAGGTTTTTGATTCAGGCTGACAAAACTGCTGGAGGAGTAGGTTTTGACGGAAAGGGAGTCCCTCCCATGATATATTCCTGGAAACCACATCATAGAGCAGATGGTAACAGAAAAGATCGCCTTCTACACTGGAATGCTATATCATCTAGGGATTGCTTTCTGCCCAAGGAATGAATGCCGGGAGACTGTAGTTCTAACTATACTAAGTCAGAAAAAGAGAGATATGGCTTCTATATAACTTATATTACTTATATTAGCCTCTGAATTTTGTAAAAGAGATATAAATATCCATTACCCATTGACCACAGAAAAGCCACAGGGAATTATAAGTTGTGTCCACATAATTAGAGCACACAAAAATATAATTTCATAGCATCATTCATGCAATTTACCTCCAAATGATATATCTTTACACTAAGTGCTCAGTATTTAATTAACTGTGAATTTGTTGACTTAATTGGGCTGATGGGGCCAGGAGTGTATGTGGTGAGTCTGGGGGGGGCTGGGAGACAAGGGCTGGTGGGGAGTAAAGAGGGAGATAAGAGTCTGAGTTTAGGAGAATGGAGGAAGTGGAGACCAGTTAGCACGTTTGGAGTTCTGGAGAAGGGCAGGGAACAGAAGGTACAGTGGAAGGAGGGAAGCGTTGGGGTGAAGGTGGGGCAGTGCTGAAGAAAAACCTCACCTCCATCACAATATAACTAAGACTACTCTACCTGGCCCAGATTCTTTGGCCTGTGTCTCTGCTCAGCTCTGTTGAGAGCATGAATCCCTAATCAGATGATTGCAATCATGAGACTCCCCACCAGCAGGTAATCAAGAGGACAGAGGCCCTGTCCAGTGGGCCTGGTATCCATCTCCAATGGAGCTGCCTCTTCCATGCTCACTTAGAGCTGGGTCCTGCAGAAGGAAGTTGGATGTGGCACTGGCTTTGGCTGGGTATTATGAAAAATTCAGATTGATATGGGTCTTGAAGAAAGCTCCTGAAAATGTCTCTACCTCTTGACACTTTTTAAAATGTATGCTCAGGGCAGTTGGGAGGATGACTCCAAAACCTTCTCCAGCCCTGTCTACTCTCTGAATTGCCTAGCTGAATGTCTCATAGGCACCTTGATGTCATCCTATCTACAGGCTGTATCTATCATGGTGGCAGGAACTGCCTGTTTAGTACACCATGATATACTCAGCACCCCATGTAGTACTTAGCACAGATATTTAAGAGGTGCTGATTGGATGAAGGATGGAGTTCTAAAGCAAAACACATCACTTTCCACTTGGAAAAAGTTCATCTCTGGGCTGCTTTGTTTGTTATTGATTTCATCATTGTTGTTGTCAAATTGATCCTTCATCTTTCTCCTTCTCATGTCCTATTGGTCAACAAGTGCTATTTATCTTACCCCAGCAATATCTCTTGAATCCATGATCTCCTCTTTACCATTACCCACTGCCCTAAATTAGTCTTTTTCTGTACTTTGTGCTATCTTCTACTTCCTAATCTAAAATCTGCCATGGTTCCCTATTGCCTTCAACAAAAACTTAGCTTGGCCTTCAAGGGTCCACCACTGGCCTCCATCATTCTTTTGTATGTATCATCCATTTCTCTTCTGTGTGTCTCTTACTCCCACCAAGCTGGTCTCCTCCTCGTTCATCAAAACTATTCTGGGTTTACCTGTTCTTAAATCTGGGCTCATACCTCTTGTCTGTACTCTCCTCTCTTCATTGGATGATCCTGGATTTGATCATCTCTCCTTCTACTGAGTTGAGAATCAGAATTCACACGGTAAGACCCACTCTATGTTGGTGTTGTATATCGGGTGCTGGTGATAAAACCGAGGCTCTGGTATGCTCAGGGATGGTCAAGGTCACACAACTACCACTTATTGGCTATGTTCCATGTTTCAGGTACTCTTCTTGGTGTTTTACATGCTTTCTCCATAATCCTCCCAATAAACTTACAACATGTCATTCGAATGAGGATATAGCATTAAAGGATTCCACACCAGCTGTGTTCATTGCCAGGCATGACTACTGGAGGAAACTGGCTCAGCAGATGGATTAAGTTATTACTGGGAGGACAGGAACTCAGAGGACATCAGGGGTCACCTTGTGGATGCTGGGTTCCTGAGGAAGGTGGGAGGAAGGAAAGGGGAGATGCAGGGCAAAACCTCCCTCCATTTATGTGAAGTTATTTCTTTCCTGATGAGAGCTGAGATAAAATCTGGACGTTCAAATGGTGCTGTGGCTCTACCTGTATATAAGAAACACCTGAGTTGCTTCTCAAGTAGAACCTGGGATTCTGCATATTAACAAGCTTCCAGGTAATGTTGATGCTGCTGGGTCCTACACGTTGAGTAGCAAAGGTGGAGGAAAGTTCAATCTATGGCAGTCTGTGACTGGGTCTGGGGTGCTCTGTGGCTGGGGTCCAGGATCAGTCCATGCTTGGGGAATTGGGCCAGTCCATAACGGGAGAATTGTGAAGTTGGCCAGACTTTTGACTTTGACCAACACTTCATCTGTTCTCCAACCTTTTAGCCATGAGTCATAATAAAGAGAGTGAAGGAGAGAAAAAAGATTTCTCCGGAAGTAAAGGCGAAGATGCAGGTCAGATAAGGGAAAGAATTTCTGAGCCATCAGGATTAGTTAGTTCTTGAGGAATTTCCCTATATCCTGGGAGTGTCTGGATGGAAGAATCACCTCCTTTTCTGTAGAGATAATTTCTCCTCCTTCCTCTCTGACAAGGATATAAGATCACTGTCACATCTGGGGGTTTTGTCCTTAAGGCCTGATGGCCAAAAATATATCTGTTTTGGGGTGGCAGTACAGAATGGAGAAGGGAATGGTTGTTTTAGACTAGGAGAGAAAAAAGGCAAAGTAAAGGAAACTAACATGTATCGACCTCTTACTTTATACAAGGCACTATGCCAGGCGTTTCTATGTAAGCCCCCGTTTGATCTTCCCAGCAACGTGTAAAATATGTCCAGATAAAGAAACAAAGACTCATAGGGGCTCGGACACGTAGCCATGGTCACTTGAGTGTTAGAGCCAGGTCTGTAATTTCAAAAACCCTGGCCACCTCTTGGATTTTAGTAAGATGAGTTCCAGCTGAACACAATGCATCTGAGGGGCCTCTGGTGCAGCGGGGAGAAACGCTCAGGTGCAGTGGCTGAGGTCCTAGGATGGCGATACAATAGAGTGGAGAGAAAAGAGGGCACCGCAGAACCTACTCTCTTTTTCCTCCTCAGTAAGCAGAACCCCCCACTTTCAGCTGGACTCAGCCACCTAGAATAAAGACTATACTTCCCAACCTTCCGTGAGGCTGGATGTGGCCATGTGCTAGGTTGCCTTTGGTAAGGAGGGAGGGGAAGTCATCCTTGCTTGCCTTTGTCACTCTGCTTCTTTCTCCTTCCTACTGGCTAGAATAAGGATGTGAACATTGAGCAGCTGTTTTGCACCATGAGGCAGTAGGAGTCTGAGTCCCTGCCAAACTCATCTGGACCCTTAGAGTCTATACCCGTAAGAGACATGAACTTCTGTCTTATCTAAGCCACTGTTAGTGTGTTTCTTTTTCTATAAGCTGAAATTAATCTTCACAAATGGAAAGCCCAAGGGCATATTCTTCATCCGGCGCTGTGGTTCTCAAACTCAGTTGTACATGACAGTGCTTGGGTCTTCCTAGGACCCGCTGAATGAGAGTTGCTGGAGGGCGGAGCTGGGCCTTGGTGTTTTAAACTTCCCAGATGATTCACCATGTGCAGCCACTTATCTGGGGGAATCGGAAAGGATGTAGGGAGGCGATGCTCATAAAGGTTGGAGGAGAACGAGGAGAGTGAGCTGTGGACACAAAGGAGGAGAGAGTTTGAGAAAAAAGGCAGATGGGTACCAGCAACAAATGCCTCAACTGGCAGCTGGGAAGAAGTCATTGGGTGAGAGATATGAGGATGGGGCACTGTTTGAAATAGGCTAAGGTGGGAGAGTTGAGTGATTAGGAAATATAAGAAGTCTGTTAATGAAGGGAAGAAGAGAGATAGACCGTTAACTTGATGGACTAATGAGCTAATACTTATGATAATGACAAAATTTCCTTGAGTAATCAAAGGCCAGGCACTGTCCTCAGCCCTTTCCAGGCACAACCATCTCATTTCACAGCAATCCTTTCTCTGGACAGTGATTATTATTTCCACTTTACAGATGTGGAAACCGAGATGCA
Source organism: Pteropus medius (assembly GCF_902729225.1). NCBI lineage: Eukaryota > Metazoa > Chordata > Mammalia > Chiroptera > Pteropodidae > Pteropus > Pteropus medius. Next base: position 3,497,682 of record NW_024353787.1, read on the forward strand.
GAAATGAATTGACTGGCTCAAGGTCACACAGCGGGTAAGTGATGGCACCTGAATTTGAATCCAGATCTGTCTGGTACAAGCTAGAGCCACCCTGGGAAGGCCTCCTTTAGCATGGGGACACTCTTGAGCCTGCCATTGCCAGAGTCAAGGAAGAGGTTTTGGAGGCAGATCCCCGAGGAAGTGTGAAGAGGATGGAAATTCGACTGTAGTGTTGCCCTTGGGTGGGAAGAAGAACCCTTTCTCCCTCTGATATGGGGGTGAGGATGTGAGGCGTTGTTGAGAGGAGGGAGGGTGAGCCCTCCCATGGCACCTCCATCTTTCAGGAAGGGAGGCAGGGCCACAGTAAGGCCAGAGGGGCAGCAGGGATTCGCTGAAGCTCCAGCAGCCATGGTTTGTCCTCGGCCAGAGGGCAAGGGAGTCAGCCTTTCTCTGACATGGTTTTAGGCCACGGGGCCTTGAGATAAAACCCAGTTCTGGGCTCTGATAGTGCTAAGCCAAGCAGAGCTGATTATTAAATATCTAAAGACATAGCTTCTGATAGAGATATAGGTGAGCCACCCCCACCTTCCATCCCCAGGACAGCTTGCTAACAGGATCCTGTTGTGGCCACAAATGAATTTTCCATGATCCCTAACTCTTTGATTCAAGCAGCCATTCCTGGAGAGGAGCCCTTAGGGAGAGCGTCCCGTCCATCCAGATTTTCTGACTGCTGCCTAGACCACCTTTCATGTCTCCCCGAATTATTAAGTTGACTACTGGGTGCTTAGAATGTCTCAAGTTCAAAGACTAGCAGGTTGGAACTAGATGTCTAAGGGACCCTTGGGCACCTTAGCAGGAGGAACATTAAGATGTGGCAGTTTGGCTTATCAGGAGACTGGATAGGGATCAGAAGGAATATGTTTTATTCTGTGGGCTGCAGAACACAGGAGTTGGTCTTCTGATATTGGGCCTATAGGTGGGTCCAAGTTTTGTGGAAGTTTCTTGGCCGTGCAGTTTGGACGGGAGGAAGTGAAATGCAGTGGTTTGAGTCTCTGCTCCTTGGAGCTTCTGGGGTCAGCGGGATGAAGATGTCTGGGTGCATGATTGGGACACAGAGGAAATTGAGCAGGGCATCCTGCCCCTGCTCCATCAGAAGCTCTGCTTTTCATTGTTTTATAAATTGGAGTTCCCACCAATGTCATATTTTATTTTATTTTTTTAAAAGAAAAGGCTTTTATTGCTTAAAAACATCTTCAATGCGGCGGCAAGTTTTGGAGTGAGAAAAACTGGGGTTTGGGTCCAGGATCTGACTGACTAGCTGTGTGACTTAGGTACACACTTGGGTGCATCACTTAACATCTTTGAGCTTGTTATCTGTAAAATGGGATCATAAAGTCTTCCTAATGGGGATGTTCAGAAGACCAAACTAGGGAATGTATGAGAAGGTCCTAGAATGGGTCTTGGCATGAAGATGTTTGTGATGGAATAAGTCATTTATTTTCAAAAGAGTTACTTTCAGAGAGAGTAATTGTGACCTAGAACTTGAGAGCCTATTGTGGCAAGAACTGAGGGCAGGTTCTTATTTATCTCTCAAGACAAATCCTTGAAGGCATGATGACTCTGTCCATCCCATTTCCAACTTCAGATGAAAAACAGGCTCAGAGAAGTTATGTGACTTGCCCATGGCCTTGCAGCTGATTCACTGCAGAATTGGAATTCTAGCGGAGACAAAGGGTCAGGAGTCAGGGTCTCAGTGCCACTAACTCATTCGTTTTTCCTACAAATATCTATTGAACCCCCTTGGTACATGCCAGGCACATCCTAGATGAGGGACTCTTGTCATTGGAGGTGTGTGCCAGGAACCCTTTAGCATGACATTCTAGGTCTGTCCCAATCTGGCCCTTGCCTTTCTTTCTAGGTCCTCTCCTGCCACTTGCCCTTTATACACTGTGATCTGGAATCACCATATCCTTTCAGCTCACAAACTTTTGAACCTGCTGTTTCTTCTGTCGGAGATTCCCTGGCTTCCCCTCTCCACCTGGAAAACTCCTATTCATTTGCCAAGGTCTAATGTTGCCTTCTCTGGGAAGTCTCCCTTGCTCACCTCTTGACAAACGTTATTTTTTATTATTTGTATAATTAAATTTCCATTATGTTTCAGTTTCTGAATGTTTAAATAACTTCTCTAAGCTTATACAGCTGGTTACTTTCTGAGTCAGGATTTGAACTTGGGACTTTCTGATACCAAAGCCAATGAAGGTAATGAAGCCAATGAAGCCCCTGGAAGACATGGCTGCTAAAGTTAGTGGTTCCTTCTCCGAGCTCCCAGGGCGCCTCTGCTCTGTTATGGAACTCATCACACTTAATTGTATTCATTTGCTGGTGAGATGTCAAGGAGAAATGGCTGTATAGGAGTCATTATGACTTTTTAGCAAAGAATCAACAGTGTAGATAATAATGAAGGTAATTAATATGCCTGGTTCTGGGCTAACCTCTCAATTTTCATTGTATCATTTATCACTTATGACAAGCCATGAGACAGTGATTATTTTTATTCTTCTCATTTCACGTTCAGGCCAACTGAGGCTTAGAGAGTTGAAACCACTCGTCCAAGTCCTAGAGCTAAAAGAGGCAGAGTTGGAATTCAGACTCGGTCTGGCTCATTCTAGAGCCCACTGTCTTAACTGCTATCTCACCGTGCTTTTCCTGACATGTTCTGTCAGATCCCGAGGTGGTGCTGGGGGTACAGAGACAAGTGTCACACAGCTCTTACCCCCAAGTTGCTCATAGTCAAGAGGGGAAGGCGGACATCCTGTAGTGAATAGGTAATCACAACGCATGCTACAATGCAGGTAGCTCAGAAGAAGGAATGAATAATTCATTAAACAGGGAGAGTGCTAGGGAAAGATTTCATAGAAGAGGGGATACCTGAACAGGGTTTTGATGGCTAAATAAGAGTTTTCTGAGAAACAAGGAGGTGGAGAGAGTCTTCCAGTCAGAGAGAGTAGTATATATACTGAGAAAAAGAGAGAGAGTGTGTGTCTGAGTTGTAGGAAAACTCTGAGTGTTCTGAAATTTCACCCCACCTGTCTCTCCTCGCCACAGCAGACTCTGCTAGAAGATGTGGAGGGTCACAGCTGCAGACAGCTGGTTGTGCCTGCCCTGCTGGAGTTCTCATTTCTTCTCTTACACCTGTCTGCTTAGAGAGGAGCAGGTGGGCTGTGAAGCTCTGTGGGACTCTTCTCAGAACTGGGGCTGGAAGAAAAACAGTGGAGACAGCCGCTCAGGTCACCAGAGTACAACATCTGCTCCCCACCCCTCAGTTGTGCAGCTCAGCCCTCAGCTCCCAGCAGTGGGAGGAGAGACCAAGGAGCATGCATGACCAAGACCCTTATAGTCGGGGTAGAGACCAGGGAGTATGCAGTGAGAGGAGAGACTAGGGAGCATGTGTGACCAAGACCCTTAGAGGTAGGGCCCTGAGGGCAGGTTCTAGAGGTGGAGAACAGGTCTTCCAGTTGTCTTCTTGGCAGCAGAGGAAACAGCAGAGTCTGGGGTCTGGCTGGCTCAGTTGATGTCTGTCTTCCCCTAGTCTCCTTAAGCTCTAGATAGAGCCTGTAGGCCCTGTCCGTCAAGTCATTGAGCTCACCCTGACCAGCCTGGCTCTGAATGCAGAGCCCAGCATGGCAGTGGGGGTGGGCTGGTACAGTTGTGCTTCCATGAATACAGCATCTGAGAGCTGGGAGACCCTGGGCACCCAGGGCCCACAAGCCCAGTTGCTCCCCTCTCTGTAGGTGCCCAGGCCCATTGCTGGTTCCTGGTTTTACCTGTTCTTTTCCACTAGGATAAGGCCTTAACATCCAGCTTCACTTTTGGAAGCAAGGCCACCTCTAGGGGCTATTCCTGGTCCCTGATCCCTCCTGCAGTTTGGGAACCTGCTTCACTCAGGAAGGTCCCACCTTGCCCCACCTAGATATTCCCCACCCCACCTTTGTATCTGTGTGCTGAATAGGCTCTCAGGTGCAGCTGGATTAGACTCAATTTGGCCAAAAGGCTTTGGATCTATCTAGTAATTTGAAATCCAAGCTGCTCACTGCTCAGCCACCTGCAAAGCAGGGTCTAGCCCCTGGCCCGGTTCTCCCTCCTCCTCAGTCTCATATGTGTGTGTCTGAGTACACATGTGAGTCAGTGATCGTGCTGTGATGGCTGGTGGGACTGTGTCAGTGTGCATGTTTGCTCATAGAGGCCATCGCATGTAGTTGTGCAGGGTGTGCTGTAGTCTGACTCTAAGTCCATTGTGAACATGAACATGCCTGCTGTGCCTGGAAGGGGCTCAGTATGCATGACATTCATGTACACATGTATGTGTCTATCTACAGATACATACAGATATCTCCAATATGTATGTACACACATATGCACACTTATGTGTAAGTGGCTAGCTAAGGATGTGTCTGAGTGTCCTTGTCCGAGATAGGCCTTTTGCTCATTCTGAAAGGAAAGGGGACACGGGTCCAGTCTTCTTTCTGGTAGTCCCACTGGGGACTGGGCTGGCTTGTGACCAAGACATGGAACTGAGTGGCCTCAGAGCCTCCTGGAATCTTTCTGTCTAATACTCTGGGACTTCCCCAGCTCTCCCTTGTCCTGTTGCTCTGGCTTTGAGTACTTTAAGATTATCTGATGCCCCGGCCCAGCCCCCATCTCTCTCCTTTGGAAAGTGTGTACTTGAAAAAGGTCTGACGGTCAGTCCCTCCCAAATTCAGTCTGGACAGTGATGCTCACCATTCTGGAGACTCCCGCTGTGGTCCATGTAGGCCCTTCTCCACTGCTAACATCCTGGCTGTTCCCTCTGTGCTCCTAGGGGCCCAAGGACCCATGAGGGTCCTGGCCTCGTGTGGCTGTCCTGAGGCCCAGGTTTGCCAGAGGACTCAGGACTGCTTGGAGGCACTCCCAAGAACCTTGTGTCTGGGTGCATGTCCAGATCTTCCCCTTCCCAACAAATCTCACGATGGGCAGGGGGAGCACTTGTGGGGAAATTACCAATTTAAATAGGAAATGCAAGCAATTTGGACAGAACCCCAGGACAGCAGTTTGAGAGCTCATTCTCCGCCCCGTGGGGGTTTGATTACAACCAACTTGGCTGATAATGTGCAGAGAGGGCCAGAAAAATGGTTTCCAAGGAAACTCAGATCTTTCTGCGCCTGTTCTGACTCAGGTGGGAGCCAGGGCTGGTCAGGAAATCAGAGGTGCTCATCGCCACTGGGCTCCCTGTTCTCTGTGAACCACCTGCCCACTCTTGCCTTCTTCTGCTCCAACCCTACACCCCTACCTGGCCTGCACTTTCATTTCTGTCCACAATGGTTGCTTCTCTCCTTATTTCTATCTGCTCCCTCAATCTCTCTATTTATCTCAGCCTTTGTACAGATTTAAACATTTGGAAAAGTTTGCAAACAGTACAAAAATGGATACTAATGGCTACTATTCATATAGCATCTACTATGTTCCAGAAAGGTCATAGGATTTACTTCTATTTCCATCTTCACAGCAACCCCGTGATAGAGAGGATATTATGTGTTCATAAAATCCCCTTTCCTCTTTCTCCTGCAACTACATTTCCCAGCCTCCCTTGTTATCAGGTCGAGTCATGTGACTGAGTTCTGGCCAATGGAATGTGGGTAAGAGTAACATATGCCACTTTTGTGTCTGTTACCTAAAAATATCATACAATGTTCCACACACTCTTTTTCCATGTAGTATGCTAAAACAGAAAATCCAGTGGAGGACTCTGAGCCTTAGGGGATGGTGGAGCCACTGGACCGAATTTCTGCACAATTTTGTATAGTAACCTCCTGGTCCCTTTGTTAGATTGTAACATGTTTGTTAAGCCACTGAGGGTTTTGAGCACTGTTTGTTAAGCAGTTGCCTTGCCTGATATTACAAAGCCCCAAAGAGGAGTATTTGTGTCCCTGTTTTTCCAGGGAGGAAACGGACTCAGAGATGCTAAATCTCTTGCCAAGGTTACAGAGCAAGTAAGTGGCAAATCTGAGATTTGAGCCCAGGTTAGGTCTTTTCTACTACACCAGGCTAGGAGGGTGACTCTCCTGTATAGAAGTCGCATAGGCCTTTGTCTGTCTTTGAGGAGTAACAGAAAGAAAGACACAGAGTCAGGACTAAGAGATAGAGAGGGAGGGAGCAGATGGAGGGCAGGCATGTGGAGTGGCACATCATAGCAGCCAAGAGAGGTAGAGTTTCAAGGAAGGGGTGGTCAATTGTGTCTAATGAGACCCAGGCAGGTGGAGGAGGAAGAGGGCTGAGAAAAAGACCATTAACTTTAACAACCTCAGTGACAGATTCAGCTGAGTGATGGGGCAGACGCCAGATTGCAGGGGGTTTCAGAAGAAGTTGGTGGTTGTACTGGCGAAAGGAAGGAGAGAAATAAAGGGATAGTTTTAAGTGGAGGTCAGGCCAGGGGAAGGAATTTTGAGAAGAAAGTCCGTGGCTAAGAGGAGATTAAAAATGAAAAAGGGAATCATGACCTACATAATGCAAAGCACCTGACTGTGATGATTTCTGCGTGGCTCTGGTGTGCATTTTCAGAGTTCAGCTGATGGGCCAGGAAGCAGGGAGGGGATGGGGCTGGACACAGCATGTAGTCATGCTGCATTAACTGGGCTGTGAGGCCATCTCCTGAGTGGGCAAAGGTGTGGCGGCTGAAGTGTTGTAAGCCTGAAATTCTTCAAGGTTGTCTAAGATTATCTATTTTCTCCCTCTGTATTAAAGTTTTAAAATTTTCTTATCCTTTCCAGGTTCCTCTCCCTCCCCTCCCAGTTTTATCAAGGTATAATTGGCAAATAAAATTATAATATATTTAAAATGTACAATGTGATGATTTGATGTGCATATATTTTGTGAAAGGAGTCCCACAATCAATTTAATTAATACATCCATCACCTGGCATATTTATCTTTTTTTTAATGAGAATTCTTAAGATCTAGTGTCTTAGCAAATTTTAATTATATAGTACAGTGTTATCAACTACAGTCACCATGCATATATTAGATCCTCAGACTTTATCCATAAGATTATCCATTTGACTTGGTTACGATATTCATGCAGATGAGCCTAGATGATAAACTTGAGGCGCAGAGGGGTAGTCAGTCGCCTGTAGCACCTACCACAACTTTCTGGTACCTAGTGCCAGAGCTTGCTGTGTCCCCAGATGTTCATGCTTTCCCAGGCTCCCTTGCAGCTAGGTGTAACATATACTCAGTTCTTGCCAAAAGAATGTGTGCAACTTGCATCCAGATCACATCCATATATAGAAGCTGTTCGTATTGAACGTTGGAAAGGGAAACCCCTCTCCGTGGGCTGGAGCGCAGAAATGCCAGTGATGAGCCAGCTGTAGTGATATGGACAATGGTAAGACCCTATGGAGTGGTTGAGCAACCAGATAGAAAAAAACCTGCATCCTTTGAGACCTCATGGAAAAGAACTTCCCACTGCTCTGGACCATCTCTCCTTCTGGACTGTCATGTAGGAGAGAAATGAATTTCCATTTTATTTAAGCCTCTGTATTTATGAGCCTCATTCTGAAAGCAGCTTGGCCTACCACTTAATTAATATTCCTCTTTTGTCCCTGTCTCTTTCTATAACGTTCTTCACATTCAGCAGTTGCCCCATCCCTCCTCTCTTATTTCTTTATTTTTCTTCTCTCCCCACTTCTCTGGCCATATTCTTTCAGTCTCCTCCCCACATTCAGAACTTCACTTTCTCTCTACTCCTTTGCTTTCTTTAGAGCCCTCCCAATGCTAGTATTTCCCAGAGTTCTGTCCTTGGCCCTGCTCATCTTCCCTTCCCACATTCCGTGTGCTTTCCTTGGTCAGTTTCATCTGCATTCTCAGTTGACATCTCATCTGATGTCATCAGATCTGTATCTCCAGCTTGACCTCTTTCCTGAGCTTCAGATGGAAGATCACCCTGGAGATGCTGTGTCGCACAACTCCAGGGAGTTCCGCGTACTGGGTCACCTCGATTCAACTTCTCTATATCGGGTAGGAAGCTCGTGGCTTTATGTAGCAGAAAATTGTATTCAAAGTGGCTTAAGCAATAAGAAAATGTATTGCCTCACATAAGAGAATAGGTTGAGCTTCTGGGTGGCTTGATTCCAGGGGCTCTATGAGTTCATCCAGGGTCCAGGTGTTTCAATCCCTCCATTCTACTCTTCTTCCAGAATTGCCACATCCCCAGCCTCCTGAGTTGGAAGAGTTTCCTAGTTCTTATTAGGAGAGCATTCCTCTCCCAACTGTTGAAGAAAGATGCTTTCCTATGGTCTGAATGGGTCAACTTATGGTTTCAACACCAATAAGTCACAAAGTGAATGCTGCATGATCTTTTGCTTAGACCCATGCTCCAAATTAGTCATTGGCAAGGGTCGTGGGCTCATCCTGATTAAGTTATATGGGTCAGGGCCCTTCTTGGATCTGGAATGACTTCCTCAGACTGCATTTCTATGATAGATGGAAGAGGAGTTAAGTGTATGTTGGGCAGTCAATTACAATGTCAACTCCAATATCAAAATCTAAACTCATTGTGTCTACTCATTTCCTTCAACCCATTCCTTCCTCCTGTACTTTCTGTTTCTGCTAATGGTCCCACCATTGACTCAACTACTCTAACCCGAGACCAGAGTCATCCTTGACTTTCTCTCTGTTGCCTCCACTCAATGGTTTACCCAGTCACCAAGACCCAGTAGTTTTATCATTTGTGGTCCCCTCTCATATTTACTATCACTACTCTAGCAGTTTTCTAATTGGTTTCCTTTCTGCAATCCCAACACCCTCCAATCTGCCTTCACTGCCACTACCGGAATGAATGTTCTTACATGCAAATCTGATCTTCCTTTGTCACACCCTCCATTGCTTAAACCCTTCAATGGCTCCACATTATTTACAGAATAAAATTCAACCTCTCCCCAGTGGTTGGGAGCTAAGCAAAATTTAGAGAACATTATCTCAGCTATGAAGGGCCTGCAGCTAATACTGGTATGTACTAGTGTTAGTAAGTGTTGAACTAAACGGAATGCTGCATGGTGTGCTTGCATGTGTGCAAGGGCCCACAGAAACGGTGAGTGATGTAGGTTGTGAGCCTGGGCGCAGGGGGGAGTCAATAGCAGGTAGCCTGAAGTTTGATAAGGCTCAGGATTTATACTGGCTCGGTGGGTTGTTCTGTTTTTAACTGTAGCTAGTTCTTAAAGAACTTTGGTTCAGAAGTTAGATGGTCAGTACTGGGTTCGAATCCTGACATTGCTTTTTGCCACCTTGAGTAAGCTGTCGAACAACCCAGTCTCAGTACCTTCCTCAGTAATGTAACCCACCTCAAAGACTGTTGTGAGAATTTGGTGAGCCGATGCCTGTAAAGCACTTAGCATGTGGTAAATGTTGATATTATTATTGCTTCACTGAAATCTAATATATTACCACTATTTAAAACAGATTAAAAGATGTTTTATTAGCACAAACTTATTCTATAAGAAGATAAATTAATATTTCCTCTGAACTGCAAATACAAGTTTTCCTGTGGATTGATTTCAGTGTGTTAAAATTTGAGATGGGACACCTAAGTGTGATTTTTAAAAATATATATTATTAATTTAAAGAGTTAAAATTCATGCAAATGAAATTAAAACCAAACATTTAGGAAACCCCTAGAACACTTCTGAGGACGGCTAGATTCCACGGAACATATTTTAAAAACCGTGGATCTAGCCCATGTGGCTATTGAGTACCTGACATTGACCAGTCCAAACTCAGATGTCCTGCAAGTGTAAGATACATGTAGGACTTCAAAGAGTTAGTATAAAAAAAAGGTAAAATCTCATTAATAAATTTTTATATTGGCCACATATTGAAATTGAGATCTGTTGGGATAAATACATATATTATTAATATTAATTTCACCTGTTTCTTTTTTACCTTATAAAATGTGACTACTAGAAAATTTACCATTAGATATGTAGCTCCTATTATATTTGTACTGAACAGGGCTGACCTAGACTTCCGTTAGCACTACCTCCTTCTCAACTCCAGAATTCACTGTCTCTCTTCCTGCCTTGCTCTTTTAAACTAGTTTCAAAGATCTCCAGCATCCCCTTTTTGCTCTGCACTTCTTGCGGATGACCTTTGGCCAGAGGGCTTCAGTTCTGCTCTGGGATCTGTGAATTCTCAATTAGAACTTCCTTGGCCCCTTCTGCTGCCTCCCAGAGGTGGAGCTGAGGCTCAGAACCACAGCCCAATGTCCCTGGAGACTTCATTAGGGCCAATTCCTGTGCGCAGAACTCAGCAGAACCTTTGGCTGAGCAGGGGTTGTGGGATGCAGGGCAAAGGACGGTTTCGGTGTCTCTGGGAATGCTGCTCCCCAAACACCTTCTCTTAGATTTCCGTTCCATGGTGGTGATCAGTGTAATGGCGTGCAATGGAGAGATCATGGGCCTTGGAATTAGAGAGGCTGTGATTCCAGCTCCCCCTTACTATTTATGTGACACTTGGATTGCATCTAGATCCCTTTGTGCTTCAGTACCCACTTCTGTGAAATGGGGGCGATACCAGCCTCTGAGAAAGATCAGTCGACTTCGATGGGACTATGCATAAAAACTGCCTCACCTAGAGTCTGGCAACATTCAGTGGATCTTGATCACTTCTTCTCCCGTCTCCTTTCCTATGTTTCGTGGAGTCAGTTTTGGTAAAGGAGAAAGGGAGAGCAGGCAGACTGAAAGGGCTCAGAACAGAAAGGCCAAGCCACCACAGAAAAATTTACCAGCTGCCTACTTTTGCCCAGAGCTAGTCCTGAGGGAGGAGACAGAGCTGGGGCTGCTCAGAGCTCCAGCTTAATGAAGAACTGGGCCTACTCCGCTGCTGTCACCATTGATTTTTTGTTCCAGGCAGCTTGCAAGCTGCCCTAGGAATCAATGTCGGAAGGTGAAAATAAATTTCTAAAATTAGCCTGGAATATACAGCAAGAAAAACCTTTTGTGTGACAAATTGTAATGAAGTAAACACCTGAGAAGGTATCAGGATGAGGAAGGCAGGGGACGGGCAGCACCCCCAAGCTCACTGCCTCAGATGGGGGAATGCGTCCCCATATGTAACGGTCCCATCTGTTGAGCAATGCATGCAATCCATCAGTACACAGATAGCACATTCCGGCACCTTATGGGTTCTAGTATGCAGCCTTTAAACTAGTAATAAGGCCATGCTAATAGCTGACTTTGGGTAGGTGGGGAAGGATGGGTATGTATGTGTACCCTGCCGGTGGTCCTAGAAATCATTTGTCTTGCCAAAGGGTTTGTAAGTGCCAGGAAACCATTTACATTTTTGGCCAGGTTACTCTTCTGAGCAGAGTCAGATGTGACTGTTTGCACTGGGTTAGGAATCCCGGACATGACAGTTTCCTGCTCACTTTTCCTGATGATGTGTCTGAGGCCTTTATACCTTACTGTTTGAACTGAGCGCTCTCACAGAAGCCCGAGTGCCTGTCTTATTTTGCAGTCTTCTCACGTTTCCACAACTGACAAATTATAAGAAGAAAGGAAATAAATGATGGATTTCAGGACCATTTTGTGCCAGGAGACATCCTCCTGGGATCCATCTCCCAGACAGTGGTGTTGTATCAGAAGAGCTTCAAGAAAGGATGTGTAAAGGGGGAAGACATTCATCCTGGCTCTTGTGATTCAGAGATGGTAGAGATGAGTTGAAGAACAACCCTGAGTTCCCCCATCCTAAGTCGTCTCTGGGATGTTCTAGCACAACTAAGTGTCTGAGTTAGAAGTTTCTAAGTCTACTTGCTCAGGGGCTGGGAAATCATTGCAATGTATAGTAGCTGGAAGAACTTGAGTTTAAGGCCCCAAATCTGCTAGAGGAGCTGGTCATTAATTGGGCAAATAATTTCTTTTTGCAAAGCAGACTCCAAGGAAATAACCAAGAAGGAAAGCAAATATTTGAATTCTCAAGTTTGTAGCTAACTACATTGTAAATATAAAATGTTGGAAAGAACCAAATGAACAACTTCTGAGCCTTGAGTAAGCAGCCTAATAGCATGATAGCTTCATGGGGGGCTATGTGGGGCCTCAGGGTGAAGCAACTAGGGTGAGATGTTATGGACTGGAAGGGGTATAGGGTGATATGCCTACTTGGACTACAGTTGGGTTCAATGAGGGCATGGACAAAGGAAAAAATGAGTCATGAAATAATCAGGACCTTATAGACATTAATTACAAATTTCATGTAGATCATAGATTCATTGTTTGAAAGGGCCCTTGGTGGTTATCTGGTTTAACCCTTCATTCTCACTAGTTAATTAATTCAATCGATAACTTTTTGAGCATGTACTCTTTGAGCCAACCCAAAGTTCTGACCCTCAATGCCTTCAAAGTTCAGAGCACAACGGCTTCTAGTGCTTATGACATCCACAGGAATACCTGCGCCAGGGAGACAGACCACCACTTTCTGAGGTCGGTGCTACTCCATTGCAGGACCTCAGCAGCTGGGAGCTGAAATGTGCCTCTCTTGTTCCTTCCATGCTAAAGCTGGCTCTGCCCTCTGGGTTCACACTGAACAGATCTCTTGCTCCTCCAAACAACCCATGTTTTTAAGATGGTAGAGGATATTTAAAGGCCCCAATCCCAGAGTGCTAGCTTCAGTCACATCTAGGAGGAAAGGTGTGCTCAGAACTGGCTTCCCCTCTCCCAGGACTGCAGATGACCTTGCTCTGCTGATCTGCTCTCTGGGCCCACTGCCACGGGTTTTCCTCCCCAAACAGAGATTTTCCTAAGGCATGACAGACCCTTTGGCTGACCTCATGTGGGCTGGTACCCAAGGTGTGACAGACCTTTTAGGTCCTTTGGTTCTTGATGAGAAGCTGAACCAAGCTTCCCAGAGGCTGGGCTGGGTTGAGGTGGGATGTGACTAATTTTTTAACATCAACCTGTGCTAACTTTCCTAGTTTTCTCTCTCAATCCAATCTCATGTTCTTTGATTTCCCCAATCCTGAGAGATGAATTTTCTTCACCTATGAGAGAGGGTCTTTATTCTAGAGTCTGGGGTTCTAAAATTCAGTCGTAAAGGCCCTAGCATTCAGTTCCCATGGTGCCTTCTGAATTTCTCCCAAGAAGACTAGGGACTTTTAGTCAGTTAAAACCCCTGCTGGCCAGCCCTGACCTTAAGAATTCCTAGGGAAGGTCTGCTCGTAATGCCTCATGCTTAGCAGCATTATCAACACTTTCAAAGAAATTGTCTGTCTCCTTTTCTTGGATCTAATGTCCCCAGCAAATTCTGGTGCTTCTATTCACTAACTGTGTGGCCTTGGGCAAGTTTCTCAGCCTCTCTGAACCTTGTCTGTAAAATGAACCTTGTCTATAAAATGAACCTTGTCTAGAAAAACCATTGAATGAGATAACTGATTAAACCAACTTCCAAGCACACTAAGCACTCAGTGTTTACTCTCACCATCTATCACAAACTAAGTTGTTTTTCTGTAAAGGGAGGCACCTGGAACTAGACTCAAGCCCCCAGGCTTGGCTGTGCCAAATGAGAGTAGGACTTATTTCTCCAACTGTTTAGACACTAGAATTCTACTGCATTAACTTTCTAAAACTTTCAAAAACTTTACACAGTTACTGAGATCCCCAAGTCACTCCTAACACCATCCAGAAACTGCCAAGTTCCCATTTTAGTGTGTATCTTTCTACGGCTTTTTAAAAATCCCTTTTAAAAAATAAAAATTGGCTCAAACTGCACATTCTGCTTTGTAACTTACTGTTTTTCATTTAATAATATTTTTTGCATGTCATCAAATATATTCTTATGCCACTATTATTTTTAATGGGTATATAGTTGTCAGTTGTATAGATGAACAATACTGACTGGACAATTAGATTGTTCCCAGTGTTATGCTATTATACATAACTCTGTGATGAACATCCTGGATTATTCTTTTAGCGTCATAGCCATGTTGACTGTGTAGAGTTTTATTGAACTGTGATGACTGTTCAGAGTTTTATTAAAACCTGCTGTTGCTAAGTCCCATTGCTGTCCCGCCCACCTCAATTCTGTCCTTGAGCAGTTATTGTTTTGAAGCCAAGTTCAAGACCTGACATTTATCTTATTTTATTTTATCTTATTAGATTCAGCCTATCAGTCCAGGCTGTCTAGAGCTGTCTGGATTCTGTTGATGCTTTTGCAATCTATTTTTTTTTTTCAATCAGATACAAATTTGGTAAACAGGCCCTTTATATTTTCAACCAGGTCGTTAATAAATATGTTGTACAGGTCAAAGTTGAGGCCAGAATTCTGTGCCTGGTCACCAGAGAACTTCCTCCAGGTTCGATTAGCACTCATGGAGTTCAACACGTTACACATTCTCCTAATCGAACCAGCATTCAGCTCCCATCTTCCTGTAAGTTTTTAATAAAGTTCATAAAACAAGTTGGAGCAGATGGTTTTAACATCAAGGCTCAGTCAAGGGAAACCATGCTTGGAAGCAGAAGCTCAGGTTCTGGATGAGAGTTGGGCTCCCCTTTCTTTATGTTTTAACCGTGGCAGGGCACTTGGCCACCTGGTCTACTCACCGTTTTCTCAGTGACCCAGGCTTTGGGCTCCTCAAGGTTGCTGTCTCCCCCATCAGTCAGTAGTGCCCCTGGGGAAATAGCTGACAATATCAGCTGAGCCCAAGTAGGAATGAAATCTGGTGCTGAAGGAACCTAGCTAGGGATTTGCATCTTAGAGTGCTGCATCAGAGTTTCAACCCTCACCCCACAAAGTAGCACTGAGTGACAGACACTAGGGATATGGGAAATCACCCATGCTAGGCTTGTACCATCTGGGTGAGCAACCTGGCATTGATAGTGTGGTTCAGGGCCTGGCAGAAATCACAGACTCCAGTTTTGGTATTTATCAGGTGTGTGGCTATGGGCAAATTCCTTCCTTTCCTCTGAGTCTCAGTGTCTTTATCCATTAAATGAGGATGAATATTATTTACTTTGTAGGAGCCACTATGCAGATTTAATGAGACAAAGTAGAAATATATGGTATAGAGGAGGGAGACTGGTGACTAATGTCACCTGTCACAGAGGTATCTATCCCTGTATTACTATGTCCTTTAATCTCCTAGGTTCAAGTCTCTTCAAGGGTCCCCAGGGGCTTAAGACATCACTCACATCCTTTCCCTGTTCCTCCTCCTCTTCTTTCAGTATATTAGGGGCTCTTATATGAAAAATCAGAACCAACCCCTGTAGACCTCATGGAGCAAAGAATTTTTGGGAAAGAGTGCAGCCTCATCAGGCCACAGGTAGCAGGCAGCCTGGAAACCAAAGCTTTTCATCTTTCAGCCTAAAAACTTGCTGGAGCTACACAGCAGCCCAGTGTGGCACTCTCTGGGTGGAGGAGTTCATCATTGCTTCTGCCTGTCCAGTGATTTGAAAGTGTTGGGCTAGTGGACCAGCTGGCTTCAGTCTGTGAGGTTTTGGCCCAGAGCTCTGGGCTGTTATATCAGTTTGAACCTAATCCCCGTCCCCAGCTGTGTGCTATCAGCAGATTTCAAAGCTGCCTCCTATCTCTGTATTCCAGTCCACGCTAGAGACCTTCCACCTCTGGGAGGAGGTTGCATTAATGAATTGCACAAATTTTGGAGTCACTGAGCTCTATGTCTGCCTGACATGGAAGTCTATACTGCCAGATTTATTCTTCTCTCTTTGAAGGGTAAAGACCATCATACTTGAGCTATCTCAACATTTCTCTAAATTTACCCATTACCTACTTCTTTCCTCCTGCTTCAGAGTCCAATGGTTCATGTCAGTGTTCAGTGTGCACCTACTATGTGCCTGTACTGTGGATGGCTCTGCACTGATGCACGAGGTCTCCCTTCTCTCTGAGTACATTAAGCCTGCTGCTCCTCACACAGTGCCTGCTGCACCCTGTGCTCTCTAGATCAGAGTTGGTAAACTGTAGCTCAGAGCCAAATCTGGCCTGCTATCTGTGTTTGTAAATAAAGTTTTATTGGAATACATCCACACTCACTCATTTATGCATTGTCTATGCTGCTTTTGCGCCACAGTGGCATT
Source organism: Pteropus medius (assembly GCF_902729225.1). Taxonomy (NCBI): domain Eukaryota; kingdom Metazoa; phylum Chordata; class Mammalia; order Chiroptera; family Pteropodidae; genus Pteropus; species Pteropus medius. The sequence continues at coordinate 3,513,769 of NW_024353787.1, forward strand.
TGAATAGTTGTGACAAGAACTGTATGGCATGCAAAGCTGAAAATATTTACTCTCTGGCCTTTAGCAGAAAAACTCTTCAGATTCCTGGTTTAGGTCCTACATCTTCCTGCCTCCCCCTGCTCCCGGGAACTCATACCATGAATAATCCTCTTTTCTGTGTCTTCAGCCTCTCCATCTCCATAGACTCCTTTCTCTGAAGTGGCTTGCCTGAATCCGACAAAATATCCCTCTCTCTGTGCCTTGTCAGACTTCTCGAAGGAGCTGCCTACATGTACTGTCTTCACTACCTCCCTATGGTGATATCCAAAGGCGGTAGGGTGTCTGTCTTCCCAGGCACCTATGGCATTCTTTAGATGGAGCCTGGAAGCAGTAGGAGGGGCCTGCTGAGATCCTTCCCTCCTTGTGAGATGCCCAGCTCCTCACTCTTACTTCTAGTCCTGCTATGCTCACCGATGAAGTGGGGAGCTGGAAAGGAAGCAGGATCATAAGGATGAAAGAACACAAGCTTGGGCATTAGACAAGTCCAAGGAATCCTGCAACTAGCTAGCTTGTGACTTGGGGTTGGTCCCTTCACCTCACTGACCTTCTCAGTTTTCTCATCTCCACAACCAGGATGAGATGACCTGCCTCTGGGTCATCGGGACAATAAAAGTGCTCAGCTCTTGGTACTGAGGAGGCTTCCCACACCTTTCCTCAGTTTCACTGGGTGAGCCCGCCCCCTTGGTCTCCCAGAGGTTGACAGAAACCAGGAGGTGTTGAGTAGAATACTGCAGGAGGCCCATGGCCTGGCTCATTCACGTGGACTGTGAATTCCCCACCGTGCCCCTCCCCAAGTTGGTCCTTTCTCTTCCTATGGACGGGGATGGGGGCTGGTAGTGAGTGTGCCCAGTGAATGGTGGGCTGCAGAAAGCTGATGGGCTTTCAGAGGCACAGGTGCTGGGTCCTGACAGAGGAGGCCAAGCCAGTTGCTATGGAGAGAGAAATGTTATGCAGTTAACTTGTTTGACTGGAGGACTTGAGAAATACCCACATCCCTCTGGGGCCTCAGAGCCATCCATCACTCCAGAAAGGCTCCTTTCATGATGAGAGTTATCTATTTGGCTATTAAAACCGCAATCACAATCCCTTACATACAGACAGCCCTTCCCTTTTTACACATTTAATGGAGCTCTCTTTGGTTTATAAGGAGCTTGAAGCTTCATTCTATTCAGCTCTGACTCTGCCATCAAGACAGGTATTTGGGCACATACTATGTGCTGGGAGCAGAGGGATGTGAGATGAGCCAGCACAGCCCTTGGCTCATACAGGCTCTTTATTTGCTGCAAGATAAGCATGACCTCTGCCTTCTCCAGCTGAGGATGTGAAGGAGCAGGTTTCTGAGTAGAGAGGAGGTGGGGGTCGCCTTGGACAGGAGAAGGAACACCCCATCTGAGATGGGAAGGGAGGAGGCAAAGAAGGATGAAATTACAGGGGTAGTGTGAAGGGAACTAACAACAACTGTATATCTGCTTTGACCCAGGCACTGTTCCAGGCATTTGGCATACATCGATTCACTTTTCACAGCAGAAGTCTTTGGTAGCAAGTGACAGAATCACAATGTAAACTGGCTTAGACAATGAGATGGTTATTGGCTCAGGTGTCTGAGTTACAAGAAGGGCTGTGTTGACAGGGCATCAGTCTCTTTTTCATGTCATGTGGGAAAAGACCACCAACTGCTCCCAGCCTCACCATTTTGCCTCTCAGGAGAAATTCTACCCTTTTCCTGGCTGTACTTTGAAATATATGAGGAAAGACTCTGATTGGTTCAGAGCAAGTCATGCTCCCACTCCTTGACAATCACTGGCTAAGGGGAATATCATGTCAGAAGGTAGCTGGCAGCTCCCATTCCAACAAATATTAGAACTGGGATGTAAAGTAGGTGTAATTGTTTCTCGAAGGAGTGATGGTAGTGGTATTAATGCACACAATGGCCTTAGATAACCCTCTTAGATCTTTTCTGTTATTTATTTAATAAAACTTGATAAACAACAGTTATGTGCAGGCATTGTTTTACCATTGAAGTTTACTGTGACCAAGACACAGTTACTGCTCTCCCAGAGCTTGAGATTTAGTGAGGAGGGAGACAAGCAATAAACAAGGAAACAAAGAAATATAATTTCAGAGAGTGTTAAGTGATGTGTAACCAAGAAAAGTAAAGTAGACTAAAGAGATTAGAAAAGATGGGAGGAGGTCCTAGTTTATATGGAGGTAATCATGGAAGGCCTTTTTGAGAACTGTCTGTGGGTAAATGAGTCACACCAAGACTCTGCAGAGAGAATAGCATGTGAAAAGGCTCCGAGGTGGGGATGAGCTTGGCGTGTTCCAAGAATAGCCAAAAGACAATGATGCTGGAGCAGCTCAGCCAAGGAGAGAGGAGCAGCAGATGAAGTCAGAGTAGACAGAGTCAGGCCACATAGGGCCACCTTTGCTGGCCATGGTGAGAAGTCTGGATGTTATTCCAAGTATGGTAATATGCCATATTGAAGCAATGAACCTTCTCTCACAGCTAGAGAAACTGAACTGCAAGGAGGTGAACTTGCCCAAGAAGGAAAGTCTTACCTGGTGGACTGTCTGTCTGGAGCCAAATCTTGTTTTCTTTCATCTATACCACGTGGCTTCTTCTAGTTAGCTTTGGGAAAATTAAGAGGGGATGAGGAAAGAAACTGACCTGTTCTTTCTCTGAGAGGTAGGACAGATGGTATTCAGAGAGTGAGGGGTAGGGATCGGTGGACAGGGCTGACAGGATGGGAAGGGTTAGTACAATTGTTGAGCAGAACAGGAGCACTAGACCAGGAGTGGACAGGGGGATTGCAGGGCAATGGTGAGCCCAGAAGTAGGAGACTGTGAATTTGTAATGGAATGGATTAGCACAGCTATTTGATTTTCTCCAGCAGTACTTGGCAGGCAGCCAGCCTGGGATAGGAGCAGAAGGGATGGAAGGATCTGGGAATGAAAAGTGGAGATTGGGATGGCAGATTCAGGGGCAGTGGAGGGTGCTGGTGAGGATGTGGTTGAAAAGACTTATATATATGGCAACCATATATTTTGTTTTTCCTAGGGCTAGTCCAATATAATGTTATTTTTTATTTTCAACAAGGATGGTTACTTAAATTATTAATTTATTGAGATTTAGGTTTTATACATTTGTAGGATCTTATATAGAGAAAAAAATCATGGTTATGGGCTGAGTTGTATCCTCTCCAAATTTGTAAGTTGAAGCTTTAATTCCTAGTACCTCAGAATGTGACTGTATTTGGAGATCGGGCCTTTAAAGAGGTGATTAAGGTAAAATGAGGTCATTAGGGTAAGTCCTAATCCAGTCTGAGTGATAAGAGAGGAAGTTGGACCCAAAGGAGAGACACCAGGGAAACTTATGCATAGAAGACCGCATGAAGAGGAAGCAAGAGGGCAGACATCTGTAAGAAATCAACTCTGCCCCAACTTGATCTCGGACTTCCAGACTCTAGAACTGTGGGAAGAGAAATTTCTGTTGTTTAAACCAACCAGCCTATGATATGTTGTTAATTTTGTTATGACAGCCTGAGCAGACTATGCACTCATGAATCAGAGTTTGCTTTTTGGTTAGACTGTAACCTAACTTGGCCTATAAGGCCCTGCTTGATCTGGCCCATGCCTACATTTCCATCCTCACATCTCTCTTTCCTGATACCTCTCACTCTCAGTATTCCAGCCACACGGCCTTAAACTGCCTTATTTTCTCAGGGTCTTTGCCCATTCTGTTCCCTCTACTTAGAACATTCTTCCTCCAGATAACTCCTTGCTCTTCAGATTTCGGCTTAAATGTACCTTCATTAGGAAAGCTTTCTGTGACCCTCACACCTCCACTCACTGCCACCACCCTTCTAACTAGATCAACCCTTTTTTGTGTGTTGTCTTAGATGTGTTCTTTGGGAAGCAGATGCTGAGACAGAGAATCGTGGCCAGGTTGTTTACTGGAGAGCGCCTATGGGAACAATACCCACGGGAGAGGGAGAAGGAGCTGAGCTTTGATTCTGACATAACAAGGTCAAGGTCCATCCCAGGAGGAGTATGGAGCTGGGATGGTCCTTCAGAGTTTCCATCTTGAGGTAATAGGGATGCAAGGACCAGTCATTGGATGTGATTGCTTCCAGGGAAGGGTGTGACCTTTGTAGAGGCAGCTCTTAAAGGCTGAGGGCAATTCCTGGGGAAGATTCAGGTGAGAGCTGTTCACATCTAACACTCCTGGCAGTTGGGGGAATAAGTGCCTTAGTCCTGAAGGGAGGTCTGGGGGCACACCACAACATCCACTACATATGTTCTCACCTCTCCACATAGCACACATCAGTTGCGAGTTGATATTCTGAGATTATTTTATTCATTTTGCCTTCCCCACTAGCTTTAGAACAGAGGGCTGTTCCTTGACAATAGCAGTGACACACCACTGGGCATAGAGAAAAGGAATATGATGGATGCATGCGTGGGGGGAGGATAGCTACACCAGAGTTGGGAAGAGCAGGGATGTCAGGAAAATCCAGGAGGAAATGCTTGTGTGGCCAGAAAGATTTGACACTGGTTATTATTCTAGGAAAAAAGGGAATGGAGTGAGATGGGAAGGTTATTTCATTTGCCACCTGCTATGTGCCAGGCACTTTGCTATTTAATCCTTATAACAACCTTGGGACTAAGGATTGTTGCGGCTTGAAAGGGTTGATGAGAGGTCAGCGTCTCTAAGAGAAGGCTGAGTGGTTGGCTGCTAAGAGGCCTCTGAGCCTGGCATCAACTTTGTGAATTTATCACAGAATAAATATGGCCAGCTTCTGGCTCCTTGGGTTCCCCTTATCTCTGCTCCAGGCTAGGCATGCTGTCTCTGTTCACACAGTCTTGCCAACTGATTTAGTTAATTAGGTTTCTGCTTACTCAATTACTATCACCCCTCTGTCTTGTCTCCCTGTGACCATACCATGATTGGCGTTTGGGGTCTTCCCAAATTCTTTTGTCAAATTTTCAGGCCATCTCTTGGTTCATGCCAACAGATGGCATAGCTCATCCTTCTGCATGGATTTTACTAACCTAAACCAGAAGGCATCTTTGTTTCTGGGTTGCACACTCACTCTCATATGCTGCTAATAGGTATTATTACTGCATCGCTGAAACTCAGAGAGATTTAAGTCATTGGCCTAAGGTCATCTGGTCAGTAGAGCCAAGATTTGATGCCAGGTTTTCTGGCTCCCAAGGCAAGGAATGGATGGGTGGATAAAAGGTAGGAGGGCCACAGGTCAGAATTGCACAACCTTAGGTTCAATGGAGAGTTCTCGGGAGGAAAATATTTGTGGGCTTGTTCATAGGGTCTCCCAGTACTTGGTGGAAACAACTGCAGCCAGCTCAGCCAGCAGCCACCGGATACTTTGAGTCATACCCGTTTTCTGCCAGAGCTGAGCCTCTGCTCTAGGAACTCCTCAGCACTGAGACTTCTATGCTGGCCCCAGTGGGGAGCTGACTAGCACTACTGCCTGTGGTTGGATAGGTTGAGTCTGGGGATGTGTGAGGGGCTGAACTTACTACTCATCAACCTTCACACCCTGATGTGGGGCTGCCATAGTCTACAGGAAGAAGCACCTTCTTTCTACCATGAAGGGTACCATTTTGTAATTGCTCCACCTGGAAGGGGAGGCTTTTCCTCATTTGTACAAAGGCTCTCTGTGTTGTGACTCTGCCTTGCTCCTTTGTATATGCCAACTCACTTTCTGAGGTGTAAGCCCACCTTCTGGTACTTGACCATGCCCCAGCAGGGCTCAACAGAAGCTATCTGGGCATCTCCATTGATCTAGGAGTATGCTGCAGTCAAGCCCAGAAGTTAGCCTAGAGGGTTGTGCCAGGCAGGGCGTGAGCTCTGCAGACGCTGCTCATACCTCCGGCTTTCTAGAAAGCCCTCTAGGCAGTCAGCACAAGGTCAAACACTTCTGTGCAGCGAGTCCCTGCAGGGGGATTTGTTCCGGGAAGGGAATTACATTTCAATTTGATTTAATTCAATGAGAATGACACCAAATTGATCAGCTGGTAAAATGCCATTTGATGGGCAGATCTGCTCTTTTCAAGTTAATAGGAACCACCAGAAAAATTAGTCTTGCTTTTTCAGACAGAACTGAAAGTTTTACCCATTGCCTTTGCCTTTTAAAAAGGGCTCAAATTCCCCAAAGGTGGAGAGCATTTTTCTGATAGCTCTGTTGATCTGGGCAAAGTGATTGGACCAGGCACCCAGGGAACACAATGCAAGTTCTATATCAGTAAATATATATGTTTTAATTAACCACTTTGTACCAGACTTTTGCATGATCTTGAGAGATTTTCCAGATTCTTTGGGCCTCAGTTTTGCCATCTGTAAAATGGACATGCGGTCTCCCTTGGTCCAGCTCTGGGTGACTCTCTTTGGTGCAACAATATGAAGAATAATCATGGGCCCACAGCCATTGTCCCAACCACCACAATCACTAACATTACTTCTGAGCAGTTACTATGTCCTAGGCACTATTAATTAAAAGTTTCATATGCATTTTATCACATAATCATTGTTATAATTTGTGGGAGAGAAAGAAACTTTCCTCTACCCTTAAGTTTCTTTTGGCTGGTCTAATAATCAAATAGACATAAGACAGGCTAATAAAAGAAAATAACCAAATTTAATTACATACATATATATGGGAATTCCAAATACACGAGAGAGTCAGAGACCCCTCATACATCAAATATTCAAAGACAGAAAGTTAAAATGAAGTATATCTGGCATTCTGAGCTAAGGATGAAGTAAGGTACCTTAGAGGCTTCAAAGGGACATTGCAGGAAGATGAGAAGAGCACATGTTTTATAGTTAGAAGTTTGCTCTGCCCTATAGGTAGGTCAAAAAAAGATTATCTCTGATAATCTCCTATTACAGGCAAAGCCCTTAGTTCAAATTCTTCTAGGTAGTTAAAGGGGGACAGTTTCTCTAGAGCTCACAAGGTCTTGGTTGTATTTGACTCAAAATAATCCATATACCACAGAGGCATGTCTTGGGGGTGATGTGTTCTGAACTCCTAGAAATTTTATCATACAGTAATTCTTCTATTGTGCTTATTTTGAAAATGTTGATTTATTGCAATGTCATAGATGTATTAGGAAAAAATTTGAGGGTACAATTAACTTTGCACTTGCTTATGTGTGATTTCCTGTTGGAGAAACACCAGGTGAGCCCACTACTGCACCCAGTTAAAACAAGCCATGTGGGAATGAATACACAAAGCACAAGCATGCATACCTCAAAACTTACCAGGCTCCTCAGTTTGCTGCACGTTACATGTGTCATGAGGCAGACAGGGACTTTCCTTCTCACTGATGACCTTCCTTCCACTACTTAACAGGGACTCACAAGCTGCAACCCTTCTGACACTGGCCTCCACAATCAAACTAACGGTCTTTTATTTTCAAGGTAAAGCGTTATGCTTTTGGTAGTGTTTATGTGTATCTTAACTACTTAACATGTGAAACGGTGCTACTCTTTTTATTAGGTTGCTGTTGATTTTTTAACGTGTCACCAGTGAAGTTTTTGAGTGTTGTGACCTAACTTCATGGTTCTGTTGGCCCTGTGGGTTTTGCAAAGTGGTGATTTCTTTTATTTTTAATTTAAAAAATTGTGATAAAATGCACATAACAAAATTTACCATCTTAACCATTTCTAAGTACTATACAGTGCACTAGTATTTAGTGCATTTACATTGTTGTGCTGCCGTAACTACCACCCATTCACAGAATTTTTTTTCATACTACAAAACTGAAATTCTGTATCCATTAAATACCAACTCCCCATTTCTTCCCCTGCCCCTAGCTCCTGGCAACCAGCACTATACTTTCTGTCTATGAATTCAACCATTCTAAGTGTCTCATAGGAGTGGAATCGTACAGCATTTGCCCTTTGTGAATGGCTTATTTCATTTAGTATAATGTGTTCAAGTTTCATCCATGTTGTAGTATGTGTCAGAATTTCCCTCTTTTTAAAGGTTGAATGATATTCCGTTGTATGTATAGACCACACGTTGTTTAATCCATAGTCTGTAGTGTTTTCCAACACCAAAAACCAATTCTCCAATTTTGTGGATACCAGCTGGGTGTCCAACAATTCAATTCAGTTCTGACATGGACTCCCCAGAGTTAGCTCAAACCTACAGCTTAGGGGCTCAGTCCCAGCAGCCAGCCCCCACTTCAGATGCTAGTCACGTGTCCCTGGCTTTATACTTCTGACTGACATTGGCCCCCTCTTAAGATTTGCTAGAATGCCTCACAGAACCCAGGAAGGTACTTTAGTTACATTTACTGGTTTATTGTAAAGGGTACAACTCAAGAACAGCCAAATGGAAGAGATGCACAGGGCAAGGTATGGGGATGGGGCATGGAACCTTCATGTGTTCACCAGCCCAGAAGCTCATCAAATCTCATTGTCAAGAATTTTTCTAGAGCTTAATCTCCAGCTTTCCTCGCTTCCTCAAAGGTGGGGGGTGGGGCTAAAATTTCCAATTCTCTAATCTCTTGGTTTTTTTGGTGACCAGTCCCAGCCTGAGACAATCTAAGGGCTCCATCCTAAATCACCTTATTAAAATAATCTGCATAAACTCAGGTATGATTGAAAGGGGCTTATTATGAATAATAAAAGACTCTCCTATCACTCAAGAAATCTCAAGGGTTTTAGGAACTCTGTGCCAGGAACAAGGATATTTTTATATTATATCACACATAGTGGTGGTGCTTTTTAGGAATGCATGTTACATTATGGTAGAACTGACTGTACTGTTATTTCTCCATTTTGCATGTGAGGAAACTGAGGACCAGAGAGGTTAGGTGACTTCCCAGACTAGTGTTCCAGCTAATAAATGCTAATAAATGGGAGATCCAGGATTCAAACCCAGGCCTTGCTGATTCCATATCTTGTGCCTCAAACACTGTTACCCTGCTTCTTTTATTTCATGGATTGTCACCAATCCAGATGACAATGATTACAAATCAGTTTGGTTATTAATTTCCTGTTGTTAACAGAAGCTACAGTGTCTGAAATCTCTGCTGCACCATCTGGAATTTTTAATAAAAACGAGGAATTTCCAGGGGTTTCTGTACATTGCATATGTGTAATAGCAAGGAGAAAAATTGCTATTTAAAAACAGAAATGCCTCCAGCCACTTTTTTTACACTCCAGGTCAGGGTAAGAAGGGTGCCTGACAAAAGGAAAACTGTTCTTTTGTTTAAGAAAACACTATAAATAGGCTTTTTGGATTATTCACGAGAAGGCTCACTCTGCACTCCCATCTCATATAGTCTGGAAGGAGGAAGTTTTATCAGGAGCGAAATTGCTTTACAAACAAACTAGAGTGAATCAGAGAAATGTCCATTGGCAGCTTGTGAGGAATGGAGTTTTCAGGGCCTTGCAAGGGAAAAGAGGAGATGAAAGAAAGTTTATGGTAGGAAAATGAAGTGTCTCCAAACAGGACAGCAGGTTTCAGCCCCAGAAGAATGATGACTCCTGGTAAATTCCATGTTGGGCCGGCTGAGGAATGCTGAGATGCCTACTCAACTTTAAATGTTTTCAGTTGTGCGCTATTTTGCACTCTCCCTTACCCTCAGGGAAGTCAGTTACTTGCAGCAGGCTCAGGTTGGCTATGCCTTAGGGCATGCAGGTAGAGGCACTGGGTTCCTGAGAGTTGAAAGGTACAGGACAGTAGGGGCCGGAAGTGGGATGTGGAAGGGCTTCAGAACTGGGCTGAGGGCAAGAAGTGACTAGGAAAGTGGAAGCAACCCTGAAAATGACAGAAAATATTAGGGAGAAGCCTGTCCTTCCCCCAGATATCTGGGATAGAGGCTGAGGTTATTTTTGTGGATAATAGAGGAAAGACACAAGGCATTACCTTCTGGGGAGCTAGCCCCAGGGAGTGGTCCTGTATCCGGCCCTGTCTGGGCTGTATACCCTACTTTTGCACCTTAAGGGTGGGTGCTTCATAATAACAAACACAGTCGGGACCCTTTACAGTTATATTTTGTGCATCTCCAGGGTGTCCTTTTCACAGGCTGATGCCCTTCTCAAAGTTATTTTCTTAGTTTTGGAAAGTTAACATGACCACTTTACCAAGATGGCAGTAAAGCGATGTGAGCAAGGGACCACTTTGTCTAATGTGCCCAAAGTCATTGTCTGGGCTTATGGCAGGTCTGTACAGCTGCTCTTTTTTTTGCTTAATATATGCCTTGTCCTCCAGGCATATTATCTTTTAAAATCCTCAAAACAACCTTATAAGGTTGTCTTTGTCCAGTTTTTACAGAGGAAGAAAAAGAGGCTTAGAAAGACTCCAGGTCACACAGGTAGGAAGTGTCAGGGCTAGAATGTGAACTAGGATTCATCTGTCTCTCAAAATTGTGCTTGGCTTGTGACCACAGTGGCTTCTACCTTTGTCCTTGAAAAAGACTGATGGCTTCTTAGATCCATCTTTCCACCTATCATGTCCCTCTGCAAGGCCAGGGGATCTTATGCTTGGGGGCTGCATCAGAGTCACCTGGAGGGTTTGTTAAAGCAGATTGCTGGCTCCTTCCCCACCCCCAGTCTCTCCATGGAGTCTGAGAATTTGCAGTTCTAGTAAGTTCTCAGGTGACCAGAGTAGCTGCTCTGAGGACTACAGTTGAGAAGCACTGTACCAGGCTGATCTTCTTACTGGATAACCTGAGCATTGTCCCCAAGTCCCATGGTGTGCTCTACTATACTCCTGCAGCCAAGGATCCACCTTGTATAGAACTCGATTTGTCATTGTGGGGGAGGAAGGAACTTTTCCTCTACCCTCAAGGTTCTTTCAGACTGGTCTGATGATTAAATAGACATGAGACAGATTAACAAGAGAAAATAACCAAATTTAATACATGTGTAAGTATGAGAACCCCGCATATACGGGAGAGTCAGAGACCCCACATGCAGGAGAGGTTCAGAGACAGAAATGGAAAATGGATATATAAGACATCCCGAGCTAAAGATGAGGTAAGGCACCTTGGGGCCTCAGAAGGTCATTGTAGGGAGAGCACATGTTCAATAATTAGTAGTTTGCCCTGCCATATAAGTAGGTCAAAAAAGGTTATCTGATAATCTCTTATTATGGGTAAGGCCCCTAATTCAAGTTCTTCTAGGTAGTTAAGGGAAGGGTAGAAGTTTCTCTTGATCCTGCAGCTAAAGAAGCCTTTAGCTCAAAACAATCTGCATACCACAGGAGCATATCTTGGGGTGACTCGTTCTTAACCCCCACATCATCCTTTCAGCTTCGGTTCTAGATATCTATCCTGTCATCTTGGCCAGCTCCCCAGCCCTGTCTGGGCCTGGCTAGGTCTGGTCTTGGGGCTGTCCCTTCTTCCTTGTGGGAGCATCCACACCTTCTGTGGCTTGGGCTACACCTCAATGCTGCTGAGACCTGATGGGCTTGAGGGGGAGGAAAATAGGCTCTGGGAGCTGAAATAGGGCCTGGATGATGCTGGCCTTATCTGCTCCCTCCCTTTGAGAGCCAGTGTGAAGCTTGGGGGTGGGCACTGACTCAGAGGTTCAAATGTTCTCTACAGCAGCTCAGTGGCTCCTTTCCTCCCCCTGCCTTGCACAGATAGCCTTCACCTCGGAAACAAACAGGTTGGAATTCTAAGCAGAGGGAAAAAACATCTTAATATATCAAGTGTCTTTCAGTAGTGGTTTAAACGGCCTGAGAGACAGACTGTCAAATGCAGTCCCTGGACATCCAGACCAATATGCCTCTGCTCCTGATGCCTGTCTCTTGTCTCCACAGTTGGCAGGGGAGTGGAACTGTGTGATGTGTGAGTATGTGAGTGTGTGCATGAGTGGGGAGCAGTACCTTTTGTAGAGGAGGAAACTAAGGAGCAGGTGTGGAGGTCTTGCCTGTAAGGCTCTGTGTGGCAAGGGTGGGGACAGGCAGACTGGGTACTGGGGCTGGAGAGACTCTCACAACAACCCCGTGAGGTGGGGACCGTCATTATTCTGTTTTACAGAACTGGAAGCACAGACACATTAAGTTGCTTGCTTGAAGTTACCTAGGTGGTAACTGGAATGAATGAGATTTGAGCAGACACTTCACTAAAGACTGTATGTGGATGGCAAGTAAACACATGAAAATATGTTCAGCATTATTAGTCATCGAGGAAGTATAAATTAAAGCCACAATGAGACACCACTGCACATCCACCAGAATGGTTAACATGAAAAAAAAAACTGACCGTATCAAATGTTGGCAAGAATATGGAGGGACTGGAACTCTCATACACTGCTGGTGGGAAAGTAAAATGGTACGACCGCTTTAGAAAACAATTTGGCAGATTCCTAAAAAGTAAACATATTCTTCTCATGGGAACTGCTATTCTCAGGTTTTGCCCAACAGAAAAGAAAGCATGTCTCTACACAAAGACTTACACATGAATGCTCCTAGCAGCTTTATTTGTAAAAGCCCCAAACTGGATTGACAACCTAAACATCAGTCAACAGGTGAGTTGATAAACAAATAGTGGTAAACTCATACAGTGGAATAATACTAAGTAATATTGATATGTGCAACCACATGGATATATCTCAAAACAGTTATGCTGAGTGAAAGAAGCCAGAAATAAAAGAGTACATATTGTATGACTCCATTTATATAAAATTCTGGAAAATACAAGCTAATCTATAGTGACAGAAAACAGATCGGTGGTTGCCTAGAGATCAGGTAAGGAGGACTGGGGAGTGCCTGGAAGAGATATTACAAAGGGCACAAGAAAATGTTGAGTGGGATGGAGTTGTTTATTATGTTGATTGTGGTGATGTTTCAGGGGTGAATACGTATGTCCAAACTTATCAGGTGGTGCATTTTAAACATGTGCAGTGTATTGTATGTCGGTTATACATTCACGAAGCTGTTAATAATTTTTAAAAAATCCTAGGCAGCAGTCTGTCTCTAGAGCTGGCATTCTAATTTGTCCCATTCTATTTCGCAGCTGTGCATTACAGAGCGTGGCTGACTATGTGTTTGTCCTGGGTAGATAAAACAGCAATCAGTTCTGTGCTGAATACTTTACATCATTAATCTTCTCATTTGTCAGTCCTCTTCAGGCAAGACCTGTTTGATTTTGCCTGTTTAATGGATATGAAATGGAGAAATTAAGTGACATACTAAAGGTCACATGGATGGGACATGGGAGCAGGGCGGAGCCCTCGCTCTTCACCACGGACATGACATTCGACCTCTCAAGAAAGAAGACAAAGGGAACAGCATACTCAATGGCGTCCAGAGCCTTTGGTCAGAGTCTAAGAGCAGGAGATTTCTCCTTCTCTGTAGGCATCAAACCAGACCTCTAAGAGTCCCTTCATTCTGGTGTCCAATGAGTCTATGAAATGAAAAAAACTTCTATTTCTTAAAGGGCCAGCCGTCTACGTAGACTCCTTTGCCTGCATTTTACAGACAGACCTGGTTCTGTCATTTATCCAGCCTGTGACCTTGAGCAGCTCACTCTCTGGGCCTCTATTTTCTCCTCTGTAGAATCGCAACAATTACACATAATTTCTAGGGTTTGAAAAAAAGATTCAATAAATTAAGGTATATGAAAGTGCTTTAGACACTGATGAACCCTAAGAAAAGTTTGATTGATTGTTTTGGTATTTCATAGCTCACTACCTGCCCCAAATGAGATCTAGTTTCTTTTCAATTGTGGTAAAATATACATGCCGAAAATTTATCATTTTTAACCTCTTTCAGTGTACAATTCAGTGGCAATGAGTACATTCATGATGTTTTGTGACCATCACCACTATCCATTTCCAGAATGTTTTCGTCATCCAAACAGAAACTCTGAACTCTGTACCCATTAAACTGTAACTCCCATTTCCCCCTCCCCGACCCAGCCCCTCAGTGGGGGGTTACTGCTCTTCTCTGTGTCTATGCGTTTGCCTATTCTAGGTACCTCATGTAAGTGGAACCATACAGTACCCAAATGGGATCTTCAACCCCACTTTAACTCCCACTTTTTTGTGTGTTTGTTTTGTGGGGCAGAGGTGGGAGGAGATGGGACTTTGGAGACTGCCTTGTAGATACAGGAGCCCACAGTTTCCAGAGTGGAAGTTGGGGTGGTGGGGCGCCCTCTGCTGGGACAGGACCAGGTGCTCTCCATGAGTCTGAATGTGGCATCTGCTTCTGGCCAATGACTGTGGTTGCACACAGGTTGTTTCTGTGCATCCTGTTGAACTGGATCTGAGGTTTCCAAATCATATTTAGCAGATGCCTCAAGAGTTCTGCAAATGATTGATTTAGATTTCACTGAATAATTTAAAAATGGCTTTAAACATAGCCCCTTGAATATATTTCAAATCAATGCGCTAATTGTGCAGACCGTACAGCTCTTAGATGCAAGAGGTCCTAAGATCTCTGTTTAACTAGAGGGAATCCTAAGATTGCAGGAAAGCAGTTGGGAAACATCTACCATTTACAATAACTTCCCTGAGTGATTAGAGGATTCCTATAAAGTGTAGAAATTAATTGGCCATTGAGGTGGATGCCTATGGCATAATGTATTTTCCAAAGATGACTATAATAATATCTCCCATCCCATTTGTTCTTATAATGTGACTGTTATGGGTTGAATTGTGTCCCTGAAAATTCATATGTTCAAGTCTTGACCTTCAGCACCTCGGAATGTGACCTCATTTGGAAATAGGGTCATTGCAGATGGAATTAGTTAAGATGAGGTCGTACTGGAGTAGGGTGGACCCCTAGTTCAATATGACAAAAGGGAAAATTTGGACACCTATGTGAAAATGAAGGCGGAGATGGGAGTGATGCCTCTATAAGCCAAGGAATGCCAGAGGTTGCCAGCAAACCACCAGAAGCACAGAACAGATTCACCCTCACAGCCCTTAGAAGGCACCAACCCTGCTGACCCCTTGGTCTTGGCTGTCCAGCCTCCAGAGCTGTGAGACAATGTGCTTCTGTTGTTTGAGCCGCCCAGTCTGTGGCAGATTGTCATGGCAGCCCTAGCAAACAAATGAGGTGACCTGTACACCACTCTTGTTTAGAGGTGAAGTCGATGTCCCCTCCCTTAGCAAATGGGTGGCTTCTGTGACTGGACAAGTGGAGTACAGAAGTGACACACTGTGACTCCTGAAGCTAGGCCATAAAAGGCGTTAAAGCTTCTGCCTGGCTTGTTGGAATATTTGCATTTGAAGACTTCAGTCACTGTGCAAGCACTCGCATTTGGCTGCCCAGTCTCCTGTGGTTTGGGGATGTGGAGCAGGTGATTGGATCTCTATAACATGGCAGGGGAGCTTTGGGGGAAGGTGTAGGAGTAGGGAAGCAGCCTGGGCCTGGTGGTAACAGGGTGAGCCCCCAAAGGCAAGAATGGGCTCTTGTTTTTTGAAAGCCTTGTTGAATCCACTATAAATTAGACACGACATCATTTCCGGATGAGAGTACTAGACGGGCATCTGCAGGTAGGTGACTGGTTCTGTTTTCCCACCGGGAAACTGGATAATCATGGACAATCCAAACTGAAGAAGGGTCAGGGGATGGGAGGCCCCCTCTCTCAGGGAGGTCTCTAAATGGCGTATGCTGAGAGGCAGCCTCACGCTGAGTCCCCAAACACATTTTCTGCTCCCCTACATGTTCTCTGTGCAGCACGTAGCCTCAGCTTTTTATTGAGTCCCTACTCTGTGCTAAGCACTTTGCCCGCATTATCTCATTCAATCCTTGCATGGCTCTGCCAAACAGGTTTTATTGCCTTTCTTCTCTACCAGTCACATCTCAGTAAGGATCAATTAACCAAATTAATCCTGTAAGCAATCTCAGTAGCACCATGAACATTTCAGGCGAAAGGGCGGACTTTAACTACTGCGGAGGAAGACCAGCCCCTGTAAGGAAGAAGTGACTGTAACTGGAGTTTAAGAGGGTTATACGATGCTGAAATCTGCTAAGCTCTGGAATGGAAATTCTTTCAATGTGTATTAGGCTTTGAATCGCAGGGGTGGCAGGAGACTGGTACCTGTGGTTCCCTTGACAACCGCCTTCTGATTGGAAGGAGCCTGAGTACAGAGAAGAGAGCTGTTGAGAAGGTCTGTGTGACTCACCCATGAGTAGGCAGGAAACAGTTAAAAGCAGCCATCCAGTGTTGCTCTGGAGGCACAGGGTTTTTTTCCTTTCTTTTTATCAACCTACCAAGATTTTGGGAGGGACTATTGATAACAGGAAAATAGCATGGAATGGCTGGCTTCTGAGAAGCCCTTGGGTTAGAAAGAAAGTTGTTCTCTTTCCACTAAAAGCTTCGAAGTCTTCCAAATCCTCTTCTTCTGCAGCACAAGAATGAAGAAATCAGGCAAAAGTATCCCCAAGAGTTTCCACACATATGCACAAACTTAGCGGAGAATTCTGAGCAGAGGCATAGCCCCAGCATTTACATGAACACCTTCCAGTAGAGGGAAGAATAAAAGGAGGGCTACAGAAACACCGAGGGCGAAGACTTCATCTGGAAGTCCAACTTTTAGTCAAGTGTTGATAGAGAGTCTGAGAATTTGCAACAGCCCCGATTCAAGGCTGTCCAATCTGAGTAATAAGGACCAAAGCAAAAGCTCACATAATGCTTACCTTGCACCAGGCTCCCTTCTAAGGTTTTCATGTATGTGCGTTCATTTTAATTCTCACAACAGTTATACAAGGTGAGTTCTATTGTTGTCCCCTTTTACAGATGGAGACATTGAGACACAGAGGACACTGGACCACAGACACACGTCTGGTGAGCACCAGAGTAGGATTCAGGCCCAGGTTGTTTCAGTGTGGACTAGCATGAAGTACAGAGAAGAATCCACTGGAGAGGTAGGATCTGGGGCAAGAAAGAAGTGACCCTGGACAGCGCTAGGCCAGAGACACTTTCCTCAGCCACATCTAAGCCTGATTGTGGTTGCGTTTTATTCTGGCCAACCCGGCACCCAGAGGAGTCCCTCTTCAGGGTGGCTCCTGGCTTGTTCCGAAACAAGACGAGTGCTTTTAACACACAGATCCAACAATGGCATTCCCCTCCGTGAACGCATCCCTTGCCTGTAGGATAAAGTACAGACTTCTTGGCCTGTCCTTCGAAGTTTTCCCTATCAGACACATTCTACTTGCATTGCTCCTCACTTGTATTCAAAACGCTAAGTTTCCCAAGTGTCCCTCTTCCCGTGGCAGAGTCAAGCTTGCCTCATCCCATCTCCCTGATGGTTGCTCTTGCCAAGTGAAGCCACCTCTGTGATGAGTTGTCTTTAAAGAGAAGCACGACTCTTCTGTAGCACCAATGGATAATCACAGATCTAACCAACATGAGAACATAAAGCTGCAATAACCATAAACTTCGGTAATAATTTTAAAACAAGAAAACAAGTAATGAGTTCTAGACATCAAGCATGTGTACATTAATTATGCAAAAGGCCCTCATGTACTATAAAGCGTGAAGTAAAAAACTCACACTGTAAATTGGATATAAAATGGATACATTAGGAGGCAGAATTTGCAGAAAAGTCAAATCCCTCCTCTGCCACCCCTGGCTGTGTGACTTTGGGCAAATAAACCTCTCTAAGCCTCAGTTTCCTTAACAATAAAGAGGAAATAATAGTAACGTTTAGGACGTGGTGGTGTCGTGAGAATTAAATGAGATGATATGTATCAGGCTCCAAGCAGAGTCCTTTGCGTTACTCTTCCTGCCCAGTAGGAGATATTAAATAACAATTAATAGCAACTTTTCTTACTTTTAGCGTGATATTTATGAGTTCTTTAGATGAGAAGCTGGGTCAGAGGTCATCTTTCCCTGTGTGACATTCACATTCTTTCCACGTTCTTGGAGACACTCAAGCTCTTTCTATGGACTTAGAGACACTTAAAGTTTTTCTAGGTGCTTAGACCGAGGATTCTGTAAGTGTGGTTCTTGGCCCACACGGAGCCTATTGACAAGGTGCAGATTGATCTAAAAATCTAAGTTCTTGTTTTTTTTTCATTTTGCCTTTTTAAAAAAAGAGACAAGTGTTATGCAAAAGTCTACAGACTTTTGTTTTTATATAGCACTGGGAGTTACTTACTGAGTGAATTATTAAAGGTAACCAAAAATCATCATTTTAAAAAAATTTATCCATCAATTGATTGATTATAACCCTCCCTCCACCCCCCAAAAAACCTTCTAGGTCCTTTTACTAAAAAACATTTTTAAAAGCCCACAACTTTATTGAGATATAATTTACATACCATGTAATCTACCCACTTAAAGTGTGCAATTCAATGGTTTTTAGTATATTCACACATATCAAAAAAATATTAATTTGGTTTCTCCCCAATTTTTTAATATCATAGAACTACCCAAACTCCATCTCCCCTCTGGCAAGTGGGAAAAGGTGGGGAGGTAAAGGTTGGGTCTTTCACCTCAGCTAAGGGAGTATGTTAAGTAAGATATTACACATTTTGATACCCTTTTGCCTTGGAGCTGTTTTGAAAAGTAGCCCGAATTCCCCACTTCAGCCACTAGGTGTCAGGCTCAAGGATTGGCAGTCTTGTCACTTAAGGAGCTCCGCTGTGTGCCAGGCCTGGCATTGATGCTTGGCAGGTAAATGCGATCAACAGAAGAGTGGAAGGAAAAATTAGGGCTCATGGAATGATTAGAGGCTTGATGTTTCCTATGTTTACTTGGCCTGGGCTTGAAAAATTGCTTCACATTTGCTTAGGTATTTGGCAAAAAATTGGAATCCTTTCTCCCATTTTTTAAAATTTTTATTTCAACACATTTTGAGGGCTACTCTGTGTTAGGAACTGAGCTGGAAGTGGAGGATACAGAGAGGAACAAGGTATAGCAGATCATTTCCTTTAAGGAGCTCATACTAGTGGGAGGAGAGAGATTGCAAAGAGAATGGTGTGTCACAGATGATAAAAACTAAGAAAGTGGGGAGCACAGGGGTTGCTGAGGGTCAGGGGAGAGCTTATAGTGTAAACATAACAACAGCAATAACAACACTTCTTGCTTTTTGGGGAGGGTTACATGTTGCAAATGCTTTCACAGACAGGTTATTATTTAAAACATTTATTGAGCACTTGCTAGGCAAGAAGGCACAACAGTGAAAAATTAATGTGGGCGCTATTATTTATGCTTTGCATATCCTAGACACTGTGCTTTTTTTTAAAATATATTATCATATTCAATCTTCCAATAAATCCTACAAGGAAGGATCTATTAGGTTCATTTTCCAGATGAAAAACATGAGGTATAGAAAGACTTAATAAATTCCTGAAGATCTGAAAATATGAGAAAAAAAATAAGAGCAAGTAGTGGGGCAAGATTCAGACTCATAAAGTGTGACTCTGAAGCCAGAATTTGAACCAAGTTTGACCCGGTCAGGGGCCACACATCTAGTCACTGTGTACTCTGCCTCAGATATTCCCCTTAGAGAACACCATGGCGACATTTTATGCTCATCCAAATCAAGTGAGGTAGGAAGAAATAAGTGTTCATACTGCTATTGTACAGGTGGGAAACACTGAAGACCAACTAGAGAAAGAATATTGTTTCCAACAAGTGGTGTTGGAACAATCGATCATCCACATGCAAAACAAAACAAAACAAAAAACGAAAAAAACTTTGATCCATAATCCACACCATATAAAACTTTTACTCAGGATTGATTGTTTAAGTAAATGTAAAATCCTAAATTATAGAATTTCTAGAAGTAAATAGGAGAAAAATTTTGTGACTTTAGATTAGGCAAAAATATCTAGATAAGACACCAAAAACATATCTATAAAAGAACAAATTGATAAATTGGACTTCATCAAAATTTAAAACACCTGGTCTTGAAAAGAAACTGTTATGTGAATGAAAACACATATAACTGGTGAAGGGCTTGTATCCAGAATGTATAAAGAACTCTTAAAACTCAATAATAAGAAAACAAATAGTCCAATTAAAAATAAGCAAAATATTTAAACAGTCACTTCTCCAAAGAAGATACAGAGATGGAAAATAAGAATATAAAAGGTACACAACATCATTAATCGTTAGGAAAATATAGAGTAAAACCACAGTGAGATTTTACTGCATACCTACTAGAATGGCTAAAATTAAAAAGACCATCATACTAAATGGGGCAAGGACGTGAAGGAACTGGAACTCTCATACATATCTGGTGGGAAAGTAAAATGGTAAGCCACTTTGGAAAACTTTGGCAGTTTCTTAAAAAGTTAAACATGCATCTACCATATGATCCTGCAGTCCACTCCTAATTATTTATCTAAGAGAAAAGAAAGTATATGTTCATACAAATATTTGTATATAAATGTTCATACCAGCTAACAGCTTTTGTTTTTAAAGAATAGCGCAAAACTAGAAAAACCCAAATGCCCATCAGCTGGTGAAGGATAGGTAAATTGTGGTAAATCCATACAACAGAATAATACTAAGGAATAAAAAAGAATGAGCTATTGATACACACACTGGATGAATCTAAAAAACAATCTCGCTAAATAAAATAAGCCAAACAAAAAGAGTATATACTATATGATTTCATTTTTATAAATTTATAGAAATTGCAAACTTATCTGTGGTGACAGAAAGCAGGTAAATGGTTTCCTGGGAACTGAAGGAGGGGAGAAGAGAGAGAGGGATTCCAAAGAAATTTTAAGGAGTAATGATTATGTTCACTATCTTGGTTTTGATAATAGTTTCATAAGTGTATGCATAGGTCAAAACTTACCAAACTGTACATTTTAAATATCTGTGGTTTGTTGTATGTCAATTAGAGTTAATAAAATTGCAACAGCCTAAACTAAGAAAACCCAAAGAATCTAATAAAAAAAATGACAGAGATTTGAATAGACATCTCACTATAGAAGCTATATGAATGCATATAAACATGAGAAAATAAGCTCGACAAAATTAGACATTCAGAAAATACAAATTTAAACTGAAATGAATATACACCTAATAGAACGGTTATCAAAACAAAACAAAATCTGACAACACTAAATGCTGATGAGTATGTGGAGCAACTGGGGCCCTCAGACATTGTTGGTGGGAATGAAAATGGTACAGCCACCCTGGAAAACTGGCAATTTCTTATAAAAATAAACATACTTATGTAAATATTATGAAAAAACTAATTGGTAAAGATATATATATATGTATATATATGTGTATACACACACACACACACATATATATATATATACTGTTATGTTCATTGCAGCATTATTTACAATAGCCAAGATATGACAACAACCTAGGCGTCCACTGACAGATGAATGGATAAAGAAGATATATACACAATGGAATACTTACTATTCATTCATAAAAAAGATGAAACATTGCCATTGTGAAAACATGGCTAGATCTTGAGGGTATTATGCTAAGTGAAATAAATAAGAAAGAAAAGGACAAAAATCATATAATTTCACTCATATAGGGAGTATAAAAAAATAAACTAACAAAACAAAAACAAACTCATAGATACAGAAAACAGAATGAATGTTGTTTACAGAGAGGAAGGTGGGTCGGGGGATAAATTGGGTAAAGGGAGTCAAATACATAGTAACAGATGGAAACTAGACTTTTGGTGGGGAGCACCCAATATACAAATATCTTATTATAAGGTTGTACACCTGGAGTTTATATAATGTTATTATTAACCAATGTTACTTCAATAAATTAATTAAAAAGATAAAATTAAAGATACACTTTACTGTATGGTCCAGCTATCGCATTCCTGGGTATTTAGAGAAATGAAAACTTATGTTCACATCAAAATCTGTGCACAAATAACAGCTCGTTCATCATTGCCAAAAGAATGGAAACAACCCCCAAATTCTTTAATGTGTGAATACATAAAAAGACTGTAGTAATTCATACGATAGAATACTACAATAGAATACTACTCAGCAATAAAAATGAATGAAGTATTGATTCATGCAGTAGTATGGAAGAATATCAAGGCATTATGTTGGGTGAAAGAAACCATTTTCAAAAAGTTACATACAGTATGATTTTGTTTATATGATATTCTGGAAAAACTATAGGTTATAGAGCTTAGATTGTTGGTTGTCAATGGTAGGAGAGGAGTTTGGCTACAAAGGGCAGCATAAGGGTGTTTTCTGGGGCGATGAAACTGTTTTGCATCCCAGATGTTACACAAATCTATACACATGTTGAATTTCATAGAATCGCATACCAAAAAGAAAGTCATTTTTGTGCATTTAAATTTAAAAAATATTTATGGGATGCAGCTAAAGCAGTACACAGCAGGAGATTTTTAGCATTAAGTGTACTTACTAGAAAAGAAAAATGGTAAAGATTAATAAGCTAGACCAGGTCTTCTCAATCACATTAGTACTGACATTTTGGGCTGGAAATTCTTTGTTGTGAGGGGCTGTTCTGTGTATTGCAGAGTGTTTAGCAGCACCCCTGGCTGCCAGCCACTAGATGCCAATATCATCCTCCCCACGTTGTGACAAACGAAGAGTGTCTCCAGATATTGCTAAATGTTCCCAACAGGGCAAAATTGCCCCTGGTCGAGAACCCCTGAAGTGATATCCAACTTAAGGATTTAGAATGAACAACAAAAATTATTCCAAAAAGTAAAAAGTAAGAAGTATTAAAAACAAGAGCAAAGCTTTATGAAACGGATATCAAATATCTAGTAGAAAGGCCCTATTCAGCCAAAAGTTGTTTCTTCGAGAAAACTAATAAAATTGAAAAAATCTCTAGTCAATTGATAAAAGAAAAAAGAAGACAGACAAAGCAATGCAAGAAATGAAAAAAGGAACACTTAGAGATGCCGCAGAGACTTAAAAGATAAGAAGATATAACGAACAACTTTATGCTAATACTTTGGAAAAGTTAGAAGAAATGAAAAAATTTCTAAAGAAATATAAACTATAAAAACCAACTCAAGAAGAAATATAAAATTTGAACAGGGCTGTAATTATTAAATAAATTAAATTCTTAGTTTAAAAATATATTCTAAAGAAAATACCAGAAGCTGCCAAATGATTTACTAGCGAGTTCTACCAAACATTCAAGAAGTAGAATCTTATACAAACTATTCTATATGTAGATAAAGAGGAAACAGGCCCAACCCATTTTCTAAGACTAGCATATCTTGATACTAAATTCTGACAAGGACAGTATAAGAAAAAAATATATAGGCTAATCTCACTTAAGAACATAGATACAGAATTCTAAACCAAATATTGGTATCAAATCTTGCAATGTAAAGAAGTGATAGTATGTTGTGACTTAGTTTATTCAAGGCAGGTAAGATTGGGTAAACATTAAAGCATAAAAAATTAATGCGATTCTCTACATTAACAAAGTAAAGAAAAAGTAATATAATTATTTTAATAGATGTGAAAATTTAATAAAATTCAACATCCATTTATGTTTTTGAAAAAAATCTTTGCAAACCAGAAATAAAATATCCTCACCTGATAAAGGGTACTTACAAAAAACCTATGTCAAAAATCATATTTAAAGGTAAAACATTGAAAGCATTGCTTTTAAGATGAGAAACAAGACAAAGATTCTTCCTATTGCCACATCTCTTCAACAACATACCAAAGGCCCTAGCCAATAAAACAAGGTAAATAAAGATAAACTAATGAGAAATAAGAATTGGGAAGAAAAATCATACTGTAATTATTTTGAGATGATGTGATTATAAACATAGAACCCCCAAAGAATATGCAGATTCATTGTTAGAATTAATAAAAGAGTTTATCAAAGTCACTGAAAATAAAACTAGTACAAAAAGTTAATTATATTTTCTGCATCAACAATAAACGGTAAAAATTGTACTTAAAAATAGATACCGTTTACAATACATCCAACAAAATGAAATACCTGTAAATAAATCTAAAACATATATGTAGGAGCTTTATGCAGAAAATTAGAAGACTATTGAAAGACATTTAAAATGATTAAATAATAGTGTATGAAGTTCATGGATCCGGAGAAAGTAAGGTAAAAATGTCAGTTTTTGCAAATTGATCTATAGATTCAACTCAATTTCAATTAAAATCCGATAGGTTTCTTTCTCAAGGATCTTGACAAACTGATCCAGAAGTATATATGGAGGTATAAAGAATAGTTAAAATACTGTCAAAGAAGAATAAGGCGGAGAACTTGTCTTATCAAATATAATTATAACACTATAGTAATTAAGACGGAGTGGCCTTGGGTTAGGAACAGACAGATAGATGAATGAAAGAAACTAGAAATCTCAGAACAAACCCCACACACAAACAGAGACTTGATTTATGACAGAGTTGCTATTATGGTTCAGAGAAGAAAGACTTAATTAAAAAATTGTGCTAGGTAAATTGATATAAAAAAAGTTGGACCAATACCTCAAACCATATTAAAAACCAATTTCTGGTTGATTAAAGATTTAAATATAAAAGGCAATATTACAATACTATTTGGTGATGATAAAGAAGATGATGATGGTAGCAGCTGGTACATAATACTTAGCACAAGCCAGACAGTATTCTAACTGCTTTATGCATGTTAACTTATTTAGTCCACAGAACAACTGATTGATGTAGGTACTAACATAATTTCCATTTTGCAGATGAGTATGTTGAGGTACAAAAAGGTTAAGTAACTTGCTCAAGGTTTTATTGCTAGTATTTGAACCAAGGCCGTTTGTCTTGGGAGCCCATGTTCTTAAATACTGTAACTATAGAAACAGTGTAGGAGAATGGCTTTATGACCTCAAGGTAGGGAAGGATTTCTTAAAATTGACAAATTGTAACCTTAACAAAAATATTGAAAAATTTGACTACCTTTAAATTAAAAACTTTTGTTCATCAAGATACCCTAACAGATGTAAAAAGATAAGCCACAAGTTGGAAGAAATGATTTGCAACACATGTAAGTGATAAAAGATTTGTATTGTGAATACATAAAAAACTGCAAATCAATCAGAGAATGACAAATAACCCAACAGAAAAATGGGCAAAAGTAATTAAACAAGCACTTAATCAAAAAGGAAACCTGAATATCCAGACAGAATGTCCAGTCTCGCTAGCAATCAGGAAAGTGAAAAAAAAAAACAAGATACCGTTATACAACGGATAGAATGCCAAAAAAGAAAAACAAAAACCAAAACCCAGTCCTGATAATATCGAGTGTTGATAAGGGTGTGGGATAACAGAAACTTTTATACCACTGGTGAGAGCGTTAAATGATACAATTACTTTGGAATAAAGTTAGTATTATCTAGTGAAGGTAATAACGTATATACCCAATGACCCAGATATTTTACGTTTAGCTTGATGCCTTAAAAAACTCTTGTGTGAGTGCACCAGGAGACACATCAAGAATGTCCAAAGTAACACTGCCTGTGAAAGTAAAACACTAACCAATGTTTATCGACAGTAGAATGAAGCACGGCATAGGGAATGCAGTTAGCATTAATACGTTGGCTAGGTGGAGGGTCAGGGCAGGGAGGGTGCAACTGGGGGGATTGTTCTATGAACTATATAGATATCTAACCAATGTACTGTAAATTTAAAATTAAATAATAAAAACCAGTAGAATGAATAAATACTTTTTGAACCAATTGATCCAATGGAATACTATACAGCCACGAAAATTAAAAAAATCCATCAGTGTGGATGAAACTGAGGATAATTCTGAGTTTCAAAGCAAGCCATAAGTTACAGAGAAAGAAAATATTTTCAAACCATGTATCTGACAAAAGACTAGTATTTGCATTATATAAAGAACTCTCAAAACTGAATAGAAAAGAATTCAAACAATGAGCAGAAGACAGGAACAGTTATTTCACTGAAGAGGCTATTCAGATGTCAAATAAGCACATGAAAAGATGTTAAATATCATTATCCTTCAGAGAAATGTAAATTAAAACCGAGACGATGCATCACCATACATTTATTGGAATTGCTAAAATTTAAAAAAAAGTGACAACACCAAATACTGGCAAGGATGTGTAGAAACCGGATCACTTATAAATTGCTAGTGAGATGTATGATGGTAAAGCTAGTCAAGAAAACAGTTTGATAATTTCTTATAAAACTAAGCAGGCATATGACCCAGCAATGTATGCTCTGGGGCTTTTATCCTAGAGAAATAAAACCTTATTCCACACAAAAATCTGGGAAGTTTTATTTGTAATAGCCAAATACTCATAATAGTTTTATTTGTAATAGTTTAAAAACCGGGTACAGCGCAGATGCCCTTCAAGAGATGGATGGTTAAACAAACTGTGGTAGGTACATGGAATACTATGTGGCAATAAAAAGGAACAAGCTATTGATACGCACAACAACTTGGATGAATTTTAGGGAATCGTTATGAGTAGAAAAGAAAGTCAATTCCGAAATGTCACAATCCGTATGATTCCATTTGTATAACATTTAAAAATGACAAAATATTAAAAAATAGAGAACAGAGTAGTGATTGTTGAGGATTAGGGATGGGTGGGGGGAGAGGGAGATTGGTGTGGTTATGGAAGGGCAACACGAGGGATCTTTGTGGTGATGGAACTTTCCAGTACACAAACCTACAGATGTGAAAAACTTGTACGCATGTGCATGCATGTGTATGCATACACACAACGGAATATAATTAGATCAGGGAAATCTGAATAAGATGGGTGAATTGTATCATGTCAATATCCTGGATGTGACAGAGTACTATATTTTTGAAAATGTTACCATTGGGGAAAGCTGGGTAAAGGATACACAGGATTGGTCTGTATTATTTCTTACACCTGCATGTGAATTTACAATTTTCTCATTAAAAATTTCAGTTAAAAATTTAACTCCTACCCCTTCCTCCCCAATATTTATTATTATTTTGATTTGGCCATAGAAAAAGGAAGCCATGGAAACATAAATAACAGCATGATTCTTGTTTTAAGAACAAAATGGATTAACATATTATTTGGGGATATTTGCAATTGTAAAGTTACATATAAAAAAATGGGAGAAATAAACATAGAATTCAGATTAGGATTCCTCTGGGTAGGTGGAAAGAGAATGGGATCAAAGAGGAAGATATAAGGACTTCAAACTTAATGATTATGTTTTATTTCTTAAACAAGATGGTGGGATACATGAATGATTCTTTTATTGTTATTTATACAGTAGACATTTTATAACTATCTTTTGTATCAACTCATCATTTAATATAACATTTTAGAAAGTCTTTGGTGTGTGTTGGTGTATGTGTTGTGTGTGTGTTTCTGGTGGGCATTGTGTTTCTATCTCCTGAGCTTGGCAAGCTCTTCCCTGCCACATGGGCTTCACACATGCTGTAACCTCTGCCAAGAACTCTCTTTCCCTAGGTCTTCACAGATTTGGTCCCACCTCAGCTCAGACAAGTGAAGTGAAGAGTCTCAGATCAGTACTTACACGTTCTGAAGTGATCTTGTTTCTTGACTCATTTATCTCTCTCTCCTGACTAGAATGTAAGGTCTCTGAGATAAGGGTCTTTTCTTGACTCATTCACCCCAGCACCTAGACATAGATTGACAGACTGAAGAGATCTTTGTACAGATGAGTTTAGGATTTCAAAAAAAAAAAAAAGTAGTTTGGGGCACTGACTAGCCCTTTAATAGTATCATGGTAAACTAGGAGTTAAATTGCTTTTAAAATCATGAAAGACTTCTGACCAAAGTGGGTGGGGTGGGTTATGCAGAACAACAGGAACAAGTCTTTGAAGGACACAGGTAACAGCATAGAACAAATTTAAAAGAGCTAAACAAATTCAAGCTTAATAGAGAATACGTTTAAATTGGGTCTTTTCCCCTGGTGATTATTGCAATTTTAAGAGTAATGCCGCTCCTAAGAAGGTTAGCTTTACTCTTGGTCACCGTGGACATAACAGTGTGTGGGCTCATTAATCAGGATAAGGTATTACAGATCTGGGTGCAGCTTTGTTTGTAAAACGGATTTTTTTTGCAGGAAGCACTGACCTGTGACCATGTGATGTTTGCCTTGTGCTTCAGAGCAGGGGATGGCTTGGCAAAGGCCCTTCTGGTTTATAACTGATTTTATTTTCTGCAATTGAATTTTGAATTTTGAGGTCCAATCAATTTGAGTTCTTTACAAGTATAATTTTGTTACCAGTGAAATGGTTTGAATTTAAGTTTCATGGAGTAAGTTTGCATGCAGTTTGAGTTTTTAAAATTAATTTTTGTCGGAAATATTTCATTATTCTGATTTTTTTTTTTTTGGTGGTAGCAGTTGTAAGGCTAGAACCGCTTGTTCATAAATGAGTTTATTATTGGGTTTCCTCATGCTTCAATTGATGGATGATGGAGAAGACACACCTGTAGCACAATGCTTTTTTTTTTTTTGCAACGATTTTGGGTATAATTATCATGGAATACAAAAGTGGGAGACATAGAAGTAGAGAATTTAGTTCATGTCTCTCAGTGTAATTGATTTGAATATATTCAGCCAGAATGTGTGCTTATGGGGAATTAAAGGATCAGCAGTTTACAAATGTTGCCATTATAATCGGATCTGAAAAAGAAATGATAGAGCCCGCTGAGTGATGTGAGGTGATGGGGGAGGGAGGTGTATCTTTTGACAGGAATCCAAATGCCTAGGGTTTTCTGTAATGTGAAATGGAGTGGGAGTGCTGGGCTGGGCAAAAAGCCACCAGTTCCAGGATCAAAATTATCAAAATAATTATAATAACTGCCATTTATTGAGCATTAACGGTGTGCTAAGCGCTTTACTAAGAATTTATCTGTGTTATTTTATTTAATCTCAAAGGATCTTCTGCAGCAGGTTGTGCTAAGTTGTCGATTGTCTACCTGGCATCATCACCACCTGTTGTCAAGTGTCTCTTGCATTGCAGAAGAGAAACTGGGACCTACATTTCCCAGAATGCCCTTCCTCAGATGGTTCCTAATTGGCTTCAGTCAAGAGAGATGCTCCTGGGAGATTTGGAAAGTGGTGAAGGAGGTGAGACCATTATTCTCTGAAAGTAGTTTCATACAGATGCATAGACATGAGGTTTGGTGCACCTAGAAGATGAACTTCCTGAGATTAACCTGCATCATTCCTTCAGTGTAAGAAGGTTAGCAGGAGCTTCCCAGGGAAAAATATCCACTATAGTGATGTAGTCAGGGTCCTCCATGTAGCTTCCCCAACTGTTGCTTTCCCAGCCCTTCTGACAGCTGTGACAGCTTCTAATTCTCTTCATTAAAGCCCTTTCTACTTGGACTATATAGAGTGGCTTCTGTGTTTTTGATTAGACCCTGAGTAATACTGATGTGTTATTCTTATTTCTGTTTTTCAGATGGGTAAACTGAGGTTTAGTGAGGTGAACTGCCTAAACACACACAGAAAATGGCAGAATGAGATTTAAACCCAGGTCTGCCTGATGCATGATCTAAATCACCAGACTCCACCATTTCTGAACATAATCTGGAGATCCAGGAGCTTGAACTCTTCTTACAACCTCATACATGCAAAGCTTACTCTCTCCCAGAACTACTGCCCCTGCATTAACTACCACTGTGGATGTCCTGCTTAGAGGCAGGATCTGCCACTTGCTGGTCCGCTTAAATTGCGTGGGAACCAGCCAGCTTTGGTGCCCTTCCTTGTTAGAGACCCAGACAACTTCTGGGGATTCATAAACCTGTGGATGAAAACAAAGAATGTATTTTCATAGCTTGACTTGCTCATACCAATTGCCATTATAGAGGGCAGGTTTTTGCACTGATGATTTTAGGGACATCTAAAATTATTCATAATAAATGGCCACATAACAAGATAATGCTGGTTACATCAGAGAAGAAGTAGTGGAGTGGCTATTGGGAATGCAGTAATTTATAACCTTTCTATTGTACATTTCAGTTGTTACAATATGCATGTATTATTTTACAATTTGAAAAACATCCTATAAAAAACCTGAAAATGATATGAAAAAGTATGTCCACTTTGACACAATGGCATGTGGCATGATGTATGTGGGGGTGATACCAAGTTGACAACAGACATCTATAATGTCGCATAGTGTGTTTTGAGTGATGGCATAGGACTTGTTGTATATGGTAGCAAGCAGAAGAGCAGTGGTTCGCAAAGTTATTTTTAGTTACATTGTGGATGTTATGTTTGATATGACTGTTAGTTACCCGTGGGGAGACTGGAATATGTGGTTGGATATATGGATATGTAGCTTGGAGAAGAGGGCTTGCCTGGTGATCAATATACACATGAGAGTCATGAGCATATAAATAGTATTTAAAGCCATGGGACTACATGAGATGTTTCAGTCAGCTTTTGTTAGGTTATGCTGCAGTGACAAACAGTCCCTACATCTCCATAGTTCATAAACAACACATGTTTATGTCCCCTTTCCTTTAGCTGTTCTCTGCAGGTCAGATGTCATGTCCCTGCTCTGCGTGTCGTCTTCTTTCTGGCAGCTGGGCTGAAGGAATGGCCCTTATCTAGGGTTTGTGGTTCTCGGGGCAGAATAATATGATAGCGCCAGGAGCTCTGTTCAGGTGTGGCACACGTCACTAATTGGTTTCATCAGAACAAAGGACTGAATACTATACGAATGCTTTTCTCTCCAATAGTCACATCCGCACCCTTAGACACCATGTTCTCCAGCATGCACAATACCTGTATGTGCCCTGCCAGGCTGGGCCTATCATGTCTTCAGCTGAGTGGCCCTGACACATGGCCTTTGGAGTTGGAGATGTGTTTCTTCTCCCTAAGCATGTCTCCTATGTGTGTGGAACATGTGACCACGTCCTCCCTTTGCTGATGTTCTAGCTGGGGGATCCTGAGGCTGCTTCCAACAATCCTCTCTCGGGTTCATGGAGGTCCTCTCCTGCCCGGATCTTGAGTTTTCTCTCCTAATTTCTAGATGATGCTACTGCTGGAAGGACTAAGATGGGGGAAGGGGACAGGATAGGGGAGAGCAGGCATCTAAGATGAAGTAGATTTGGAAAACCATCAGCATCTAATCCCCAAAGAGTAGGGAAGAAAAGATGGTCTTTCTCCAGGAGAACAATAAAGAGGTTAAAACAAATGTGTGATCGTGCTGTTGAGTGCCATGTCCTTGAGTGTGGATGACGAGGGCCATCAGCTAGGGGAGGAGGCAGCTTTTCTGTGGGAGGGGAAGAAGGTAGCAGGGAGAAAAGCCAGAGACCGGGCCCACAAAAGCAAGTAGAGACCCAGTGTCAAAACAGGATCACAGACACACAGAGAAAGCCTGACTTGACAATGCTGACAAGGAACAGAGGCAGGGATGAGGTGGGATGGAGAGATAGACAGTTGGAGCATCAGAGAGAACAGAGAGAGAAGCAGGTTGAGGGAGAGTCAGAGAGCTTTTCTTCCTGTTGGCTTTTACTCAGGAGGCTGAGGGCCCTGGCAGATGCTATGAGGGATGGTCCCAGGTAGGTGTTAGTAAGTGGGTGTCGGTAGGAAAAGCTCAATCAGTAAATGTGGATACACATTAAGTGTCAGCTGGAAGGTGTCAGTCAGTACATTCCAGTCAATAAAGGACAGTCAGTAAATATCAACCAGCAATTCAATTAAGCAATCCAAGAAGCATGGACTGGTCACTCTTGGGGTGCCAGGCATGGTGCTGGGCATTTTGGGGTGGGAAGAGGAGATAAGGCAGAGCTCAGGTTCTCACAGGACAGGAGAACACATCACCATGAATAAAATGCCACTATTTAACATTCGCTGAGTAAGCACTGAGCCTAGTGGTTCAACATGTATCACCTACCTGAGACCTCCCAACACCCCAGAAGGTAGGTTTAGTATCCCCATTTTACAGAGGAAGAAACTGAGGCTCAGACAGGTTAAGTTAATGTCAAACACAGTCAGGGTTTGTACCCAGGTCTATTGGATCCAGGGACAGTGCTGGCTCATAGTGCTTTGTGACATCTCCAACCAGCAACAGAGGATTGAAGTACAAAGTGTGAAGTTTTTCTGGTGGGGTGTCATTGGAGGAAGTGAGAATTGCTGGGAGAGCAGCTTGAGAAGTGGGAACTGCTGGGCAAAGTCAACTGATCCAGGCTCAGTTTATATTTCCCTGCTCAAGTCCTGGCATCAGCCATTTCTTTCAAGAGCTGTGGTTCCTTTTAGTGGTGTTTAGGAACCAAGATCTCGGTGCTTAGTGTGCTAGTTGCTGTGGGGATTTCTTTGCCTCTATACCCTCTCAGCAGACAGAACTGGAAGATGGAGGTACGTATTTTTATCTATACATACTTACATGTATGCATGCATAGGTATACATACTACTCTATCTACTTCTGTATTCATATCTATATCTATCTATATACTACAAACGCTGGAGTCATCCTGATACCTCCAATACCTCAGGGTTCATTCCAGCCTCCCTCTTTCACATCTAACATTTTAGCAGTTGGGGTATGAACCAGCCACAGTGACTGCTATGCTAGGGTGGGAGGCTGCTGTCTGTCTTGTCTGAATAGAGACTGCCAGAGATGCAACTTGAGCTGTTAGAAATGCCTGTAGCAGTGAATGACATGGAAGACCTTACCCCCACCTTGGGAATCTGGAAAAAGACAATGTGACACATGTAAGCCAGTTCTGAGACTTGACTGGAAGACCTGAAGCTTTCTTTGCCTTCAGTGTAAGGAGTAGGGGTATGGGAGCAGTGTCTGCTGCTGGGGGAGCTCAGGAAAGCCCAGCAACTTCTCCCTCAGATGGATGAGCAAATATAAGGCTGCTCATGACTCATCAGCATGAGTTGGGTTGGAAGAGCATTCGAGCTCTCCCGCACAAAGCTAAATGTAGCAGGCCATCACCTGCTCATTTTCCCTCAGTTCTTCCCTCTGCAGCCTCATGGCAGGGTGGGCCACAGGGCTGGCAGTGCTACGTACTAGGAGCATGGTGGTATCCTGGCTGCAGCTCTGAGAGAGAGTGTCTGCAGAGAGATGCCACCTAGAAGGCAAAGAAGGGAATGCCTGGAGTCGGGAGCCCAGAGATGTTCATATTATTACAAAGTTTTCTTCAGGACCATATGTACTCCACCTCTGCACCCTCATCTTAAAGTTTGACTCTGAGCGAGCATTTGCAAATCCTTGAAGAATGAATGAATGTTCAAGAAACACCCAAGGATGGGGGCAGGACAGAAGAGCCTGGAAGACCGCATTTCTACGGCTCTAGCTGAGTCCAGTCAATTCTTGTTGCCTTGAGAAAAAGTCCTTATTCCCCTTCAGCATCTGGACTCTGGAAGGACTGGTTCAGATGGCTGAGGTTATTTTTGTCACTCATTGAGCAGAGACAAATAACCACAGATGATGGGAGCCCCATGGTTGAGGGTGAGGACTCCCAGAGGGAAAGATGCTCCACGGGGTCTCAATCTGGGAGACTGGGCTACTCACTATGCTGGAACTCAAATCTAATGATCTAGAACATGGTCCCCAACCTTTTTGGGACCAGGGACCAGTGCTCCTATGAGAATCTAATGCCCGATAATCTAAGGTGGAGCTGAGGCGATGATGCTAGCATTGGGGAGTGGCTGCAAATACAGATGAAGCT
This sequence comes from Pteropus medius, assembly GCF_902729225.1. Taxonomy (NCBI): domain Eukaryota; kingdom Metazoa; phylum Chordata; class Mammalia; order Chiroptera; family Pteropodidae; genus Pteropus; species Pteropus medius. The sequence continues at coordinate 3,547,368 of NW_024353787.1, forward strand.
TCTCTCACTTGCCTGCTGCTCACCTCCTGCTGTGTGGACTGTTTTGTAACAGGCACTGACTTGCACTGGTCTGTGGCCCAGGGGTTGAAGACCCCTGATCTAGAATATAAGGTAGAGAATTCATGGCTGGGGCAAGACTGAGGCCATTGGCAGAGAGGGCACAAGGCCAGAGTTGGGGCAGGACTGGTATTTGTGGTCTGGGATTGGTTGGGCCTGCAGGTGTGGGCCACATGATCTCAGCTGTGGTGTGTGTGGGATGAGGTGGTGGTCCTGGGGGGAGCAGGGAGCTTGGGGAGGGGGTTTAATTCTTGTGCTATGTGAGAGAGCTCATTTATTTCCTGTGGCCTCTTAAAGAGCTTCCTAGAGCCCTTCCTATTTCTCTTCATTGGCTTCAGTTTTACAAACAGAACTTGCTGGTTTCTCTTTGAGGGGCTTCAGGGTTATCCCCTCAGTGAGTTCTTTTCAGAGGTGGCCTTTTCTGTCCTGCAAACTTTTCTCTCTAGCCACCTTACCCCAACCTCCTTTCCTCCCAGGTGGAGTTTTATGTCTACCTTCCGACATTGTCGTCCAGATGTTCTTGTGTTGCAGCACAGGCCCAAACACTGGAAAGCTGTTCTGTATTGATCCTGCTGTGGCTTTGGGCCTCCGCGAGCCTCATGGGGCTCATCAGGCCTGGGCACCCTGATGGGGACCCCACAGATCTGCGGCTCGTGAAGGTGGCCTCAGCCTCTGCCTGGTGGGGCTTTACTTTCTCATTTTTAGTAAAAACATATGACTCTCCCAAATTTCTCTTTTTTTAGTTTGGCATTCAACACCCAGAATAACCTGACATTGGATGAATTTTCTAGCCCTGCCTCCCACTAATCCTCCCTCTTTGTGAATCTTAAGGTCAATATGCTTGATATCTTTATGCCTCTTCACACTTTGGTTATTTCTATTTCTTCTTTTGATTAAATTTTTTCAATCTATTTATGTATTGTTTGGTTGAGGTATATCTTGGTTCTTTTGCTAACTTTATCCCACCCTCCATCTGTTGAAATCCTGTTCATTCCACAAATGTCACCTCTCACAAAGAGTCTTCCATGATTTTCCCAGTCACTCCTTCTGGGCTCTTTTTAGAGAAGTGATTAGCCCTTGCTCAGATGTTGTGTGTATGCTCATCTATTCCACCAAGTTCTGGGGACTTTCTCCTGTGGACAAGGGCTGTACCATGTTTGCACAAAAAGGCCTGGCGTGCTGTGGGAAATCATCCAAAAGGATTTCATTTAATTAAACAGAATCATTTCCCATGGGTTTCTTTTTCTTCCCATTTTGCCCTGATTTGCTAATGCCTGGTCCTTTACAACACATCAGCAAGTTCTTGGCTGTTCAAAGTGTAGTCCAGAAATCATTATCCACATCAGCCACATCATCAACAGGGAGCGCGTTAGAAATGCCAAACCTCAGGCTCCACCCTAGGCTAGGAATCAGAATCTGCATTTTAACAGGATCGCCAGGTGATTCCTAAGCACGCCAGTGTAGCCTACTGGGGGCTGTAATTAGAGAGAGGTGAGGAAGGACTGCCGCGTATAACTGTGCAGGTTATACATTGCACAGAGATGCCTGGCTGAGGGGACAAGTGAGGGCTGAAAGCCAGGCTGGGCTGCATTTGCCCAGCTGGGAGACTGCACTGTCAGCCCAGAAGGGGCGCCTTCTAAAAACTCATGCAAAGGCTCCACGTGGGCTGTGGGTGGGAGTGGGAGAGGGGTGGGGTTAGGTTGCCTTTTCTACTGAGTCCCATTGTCACAGCTTTATCTTTTATTGGTTTCTAACTCTTTCCCTGACAACAACGACCTGGAAAAAAAATGCGTATTTTGTGTACCAGCCCTCCTGGCCTTTGATCATTCAATTCCTCGAATATGTCTGGTTTCTTCCGTCCTTAGGCCCATTAACAGTTCTTCCCTCTGCCCTCCATCTTCCTGTCTTTCTTCTCTGTGCTGCCTCGGTCTACCCCCAATCCAATACTAACTCCTGTTTTAATCATTCGAGTCTCAGCTTAAATGTCACTTCCTCAGGAAAGCTTCTCTCCTTCTCCAGATTACATCAGACCCCGGCTTGTTTGCTGTCAGAGCTCCCTGTACCTCTTCATGGCATTTATCTCCGTTTATAATTAAATAACTAATTGCATAATTAGCTGTTCCATGTCTGTCTCCGCCCTCTCCTTGATGCAATGCCTCAGGAACTGTAAACCCAGCTCCTAGTTCAGTAATTTGCTCAAAGGTGCTCAAAGAACGTTTGTTAAATGAATAAGACTATAAAGACACTAGCCAGGACTATCTAGGTCAACTTATTCTCTTCTTTCCTTGTCACAGGTATTTCTATTACTACAACTTGGGCTTGGATCCTGGTTACTCTGGTGTATTAACCCAACCCGCGGCAGCTCTTTTGATGCCTCTGGATGCTGTATGTTCTCTAAGTGAACAAAGAGACCATCTGGCCAAAACCTGGTCCTGATGAGAACTGAATACCATTTCCCTTTCCACCTGCCTCTGGCGTGGTCTGTGCTTTTGCGCTGGTTCGTCTGACCAGATAGCAAAGATATTAATGGTCTTTTCTGCTGAGTCCCATTGTGTTTCATGTATAGAGAGGTGGCACAATACGAAAGGAGAGCCTAGAATCTGATACTAGACTTGACCCTAGCCTTGACTTTGGGTAAGTTCCTCTTTTTTTTGTGGGGGGGGCATCTATAAAAAGAGGAGTTGGGTTAGGTTGGGAATGGCAACTCTATGGCACATATGCTATCATTCCCCTTCTTGTACCTGTGGCAGACAGAATTAATTGATCATTGAATTTTTTCTTGCTGACTCCAGACAGAACCTTAGTGCTCTCATCCAGTTGATCGGAGGTGGCACTCATGTCGAACTCTATTTGCCATCTGAGGACCAAATGTTCCCTAAGGTTCTCTCTTTCTCAGGTGTTTGAAGATTTTGCTCCCTCTGCTTTCTAAGGAAGACCTTGTCAGTCAGTGCTCAGCTCTCTCAAAAGCCTCCTGCCTCTTACACCCTCCATGGCAACCATGGGAACTACTCTTTGCTGAGAACTTTTGACATTCCTCTTCTTGCCCATGTTATGAAAGAAGGCTGTCCCAGATGCGTGCAGGTCAGCCTCAAAGGTCCCCAAACTGACCAGAGTTTCAATTCAATTCATTTGACCATACGTTGAGCAGTAAATCTTTAATATTTAAAGAAAATGACTTGAGCCCTCTCCTTTCTGAAAATTTTAGGGGCAGTTTTTGTTCTCATGCTTAACTTTCAATGCTGACTTTTGCTTCTCCTGGCTTCTCAGTTATGTGCTTGTCAGTTTCCCTCTTTAGCTGTCCCTCTGTGTCCCATGCTGGACAAGGCCTCTTTCCTTTTATTCCTCTCAAAGCATCATCATCGCATGGCTGCTGTCATACGTTAGACTTTTCCTGACGGTTCGGAGTAATGGGAGAGCAGAGGAGGGGTTACAGCACAGCACCAGAAACACAAACACTTTAAACTTGAAAGTTCAGCGTCTTGTTTCTCCAAGTCCTACACTGACCCAGAGATGTTTACTGTCCACCTTTCCTCCTCAGGCCCTCAGCCTACTTCCTGGGTCCATCAACCCATATACCCCTTTTCACACATTCCCCAAGTCCTTCTGTTTTCCCAAGAGCTGTATGCATCCTCTTCTGGACTGTCCAGGAGAACTTGAATGTTTTCTTACCTTATTATACAATTCAGCTCCCTCTTTGTTGTGCCTGCTCCTCTGGACCATACCTTAGGGATCATCACATTCCACTCCTAAGAAGTGCCTCCACATATTTTCCTCTAGGATGTAAAGGTAGCTATGGTCAGTTCTTATTTTGAATAGTAATCATTGTTTCCTCTCCATACCAAAGATCAATAAGACATGTTCTTGCCTTCAAGGGGCTCACAGCTGGGTGGTAGACACAGACAAGTAAATCATCAGTTACCTTGTGAGATTAGCAGAGAGAGGACCAAGTAAGAGAAGTGCAGGCCCATGGGTGGGAATGGAGTTGGAAAAAGCTTCCCAGAAGATTTGTGCCTAAGATGAGTCATAAAGGCTGTGTAGGAGTTAGAAGTTAGATTGGTGAAGGGTAGAGGAGGAAGTAAGGCACTCCAGGTAAAGGAAACTGCCTGCTCAAAGGCCTGGAGTCTTGAAAGAGCATCGTGAAGTCTTTAGTTCAGTACTTTTCCAGTGCAAGGGGTAGTGTAAGAGCTGGGGCTTGAGAGATAGGCAGGGGCAAGTCTCAGGGGACTTTGGTGGAACTCCTATAGACCATTAATCTGGGGGAGTGAGAGGGTGCATTTAGGAAGGCCAGCGGGCAGCCCCTGGTGTAGAAGTTAGATTGGGGCAGAAAGAGAGGGTTGACGGGGAGTCTAGGGAATTATGTTTTGCTAGACCCTGGGAGAAAGATTAAGGGTCTAATCAAGATCAGTGGCAGTTTCGATGGAGGTAAGGCAGGATCTGAAGGACATTTATGGGATGGATGTGGCTGGATTGGCTCAGCTTGGGTAAGCGTGAGCTTTGTCTCTGCTCTAGAAGCTGTAGAAGTCGGCAGCAGTGTCAGCAACGAAGACGTGATGGAGGAAGACCAGAAACCCAAAGTCCTAAGGCGATGCCAGGCTCAGGAGCTATAGAAATGTCTGGATTCTGGGAACAAAGAACTGAGGATCAAGCTCAGGAAAGTTCAGGTGACTTCTGAGTGATTTGTGTTTTGCTAAAGCCAGTTTTATTGGCGCCTTAATCAAAAAGATTAAGGTTCGTTCCCCAAATTACTTAACATATAAATGAGAGGAGAATGGATTCAAATCCTTCCTGTTGGACTCCAAAGCCACCTCATCCCATCGTCTCCTATGTGTTACTGGGAAAGGCTTTCCCCTGACTCTGGATGCTTCTTCCTGTGAAAAGAGTTCAATTAATGTAACTCTTTTCACCCCATTTATTTTTGCTATCCTGGGGAGATGGAATGACTCTTATCTTACCAATTCGTAAATTTAGGAAGAATAACAGAGCATGCCTGTGAGGTATCTCTTCTCTCTCGGGAGTGATCTGGCCCTAGAGGAGAACCTGAGGGCTCTGTCCCACTATATGTCTTGATGTGGGGCCTACCACCCGGAAGTCTGTCTTGGTCAGCACTGCCATGACACTAAACCCAGGAATCATTCTCCGGCCCGTCACCTCTCACGTTAAGCTACGTTTTCCAACTTGGCTTCTGTCAATAATAATGTTCATGTTTTGATCTCTATCTATTTGGTTTATTAAAAATTTTTTTTTTGTATAATAAGGACTAAGCCAAGAAAATGACTGCTACTTACTGGTTACTGAAAACAAAGATAGTAATAACAATAATAAGAATAAGAATAGAAATAGTTCCCACTTATGGAGATTTTACTATATGCTAATATCCTTGCATGAATTACCTAGACACTCCAGCAACAGCCTGAGGAAGTAGGAGCTATTATTATCTCTGCTTTACAGTTAAGGAGACTAACTTAGAGTGACTTGGATGTTAAGCAATGTGCCAGGTCACACAACTAGTCCACGGTAGAACCCCCCTCTAGCCAAGACCAAAGCCAAGACCTAACCACCAGGCTGTACAGCCTTCAGGAGAGAAAAGGTCCATGGACATGGTGTCAATGGGGAGGGCTTCCCGGAGGAGGGGTGAACAGAGGACCTGAGCTAAATCTTGAAGAATACACAGACAAATACTTTAAGCTGCTGGTTTAGCAATTCTGTTTTGCTCTGTTCATTGGTAAGGCCCAGTGGTATGTGCTCCATAACTCTTGGGTGCCTCTCCCTTGAATTTAGATATCATATCATTTGTTTAACTTGCTGAATAAAGTAATTAGTACCTGAGAGCCTGCCTGCCTGGCAGAATATATTGGTGCGGAAAACGAAAGTTTATGCCTTCAGGCCGTGCAGTAGAATTTGATTTAATTTGTCCCAAGGTTAGGGAAGACGGTGGGGGACTTCAGCATCTCCTTCATCTCAGTCATGGAATTAATTCATCTGAGGGTGGAGGGAGGCAGCGCTGGGCCGTTTCAGCACTAATGGGACTCCAGAAGCTTTCCAACTGGGGTCTGACTTGCTTTATGGATGCTGCTGAGCAGCAACCAAACTCCCTTCCTGGGGAGATGCTGTCTTTCACAGTCACAGCGACTCAGCCTGAGGACAGGTCCTCTCAAGCCCAAACCATTGTGATGGCTACTGCGATGGCCTTTGTCCATAAGACTGTAAGCTCCTTGGGGTGGGGACGTTATTTCTTCACCTCTGTGTCTGTCTCAGATGAGGCGTAGGTAGGACTCTGCCTTGATCTGCCCTGCCCTGTCTCTTCTGTGAGGCGATGGTTCTTACCATTATTGTACCACAGCGCTGCTTCATCCAGCCAACATCCTCTCTGCCCACTGCACAGGCCTGACCCACCTGTGCTGTTCCTCTGGACCTCGCCCTTTCTATCTCCACCTTCCTGAATTCCTGCACCCTTTCAGTTTCAGTTCTAACCTCCTCTCCTCTGGCCCTTTCTTCCCTGGACCGTTCCAGACAGAAGAATGTTGGGAAGACAGAGTAGTTTAGAGAGTAAGGGCACAGGCTCTGGCGCCAGACAGCCTGGGTTCGAACCCCAGCTATATTGCTTTTTTGCTATGTGATCTTGATTAAGTTACCTAACCTCTCTTTGGCCCTGTTGGCTCATCTCTCAAAGGGGAGTAAATAGGATCTTATGAAGATAAATGAGTTAATCTGTAGGTGAACATGTAGAACAATGCTGGTACATGGTATGTGCCACCTAAGGGTTAAACTTTCGTCTTGTTGATCTTTCCCTCCAACTTCTGTGCCTCTCAGGGACTCCTCATCTTCAGGGTACTACTGAGGGTGTGTGCCTTGTCCTGTCACCCTCCCCGAAACTTTATCCACTGGCTCCAGGTCCAGTAGACAGGCTGACCTTTCCTTGATGGCCTTGACAATGTTTAGTGGCTCTCTGTCAGCCTGAAATGAAGTGCACAGGGTGGGCTCACCAGCATGTCCCTTCTCCTGTTCTTTGTTCTCTTCGGGGAGCTAAGGTAGGTGTGAGACTAACCCGTCCCCTTCTCCATCACCCACAGGGTCTCCTTGCCCAACTTCGGCTTCCTTTGGCTAAGTGCTTTGTGGCAGATGATGGCCTTTCCAGATAGAAAAACCAGGGTCCTGCCCAGATGGGGGCGGGGATATGTGAGGGGAAAAGCAATGCTCGAGATCCTAATCTGATGGCAAAGTGCCTTGTCTTCTAAGCTCAGTGCACCAGGAGAGGGATGTATGTGTGGGGAAGATGAGCAGACTTGGGGACACCACCCTGGTCTGTGGTCTCTGCAGAGCTGCGATGGGGAGGAGAGTTAGGGCTGCTTCCAAGGCAGAGTTATGACTTGGGGGAAAGGGGAGATAGGTTTTGGCTCAATAGCAGGGCGACTATTCTAATAGAGCTGTCCAAAAGTGTCAGTGGCTTTGTAAGATAATGAGTTCCCTGTCATTGGAGATGTTAAGTACAGTCTCGTATGGGGTCTGTTGTACTGATAACGATTCTTAAGAGCTTACTCTGTTCTAAACCCTGCATTAAGTCCTTTATTATCTCATTTAATCCTTATTACAACTTTATAAGAGTAGGTACAAAGATCCTTTCTCTCATATTATAAATAAGGAAATTAAAGCCCAGAGGGTTTATGTAACTTATTCAAGTCAGGCAGGCCAAGGTTCAGTCCTGGCTTGACCACTTACTATGTTACTGGCTACATTACTTTTGATTCTTATAAGCCTCTGTTTCTGCACCTGCAAACCTATGAGCTCAAAGTAAATGTCCAGCAAGTATAAGCTACTATTCGTCTCAGGTGAAGTTATTGCCTCAGGTGAACACAGCTGGCTTCTACATCTTCTCTCTGATCAAGACACTGTGGTCCTGGGTTGAATCAGGCTCCTATCCCTCCTATGTGCAGCCAAATCTTAGCTGTGCCAAGAAACACAAAGACAATGTTTTCTCAAAGAGCGTTCTTCAGGATGTTTGTAGGGCTCCAGGAAAAGCTCCCTTGAGCAAAGCAGTTTGGGAAATAATAGGTTAAACAAAGCTAAACAGGTTATTTATTGCAGGACTTCTCAGAACTTTTAAAATGCTAGAGAAGGTTACAGTATGCAGTATTTCCCAAATTTGTTTAATCATGTACATCTCTCCAGCCTTTGTTTTTTTGGTATTATTGCTCAAGATAGTTTGCTAATCACTTCTGGAAAGCTCAGCCTCTCTGGCTATTGATAAGAGGCAGGGAGAGTAATCAAGACAGGAGGCTGTCATGATAGTTAGCACCCAAGCAGAATCACTGAAGCTGCCAGGAGAATGACCTTCACCAACTCTTGGCCAAGGGTAGGCGTGCAAGTGCATGATGTGAATCGTTGGGTTTATTTATGCTGGTAGTGACATGGCAGTAGGAGAAATGACAGCAGGTACCACGCCCAGGACCTTGAGTATTTGGGTTTCATACATCCTTTATACCACTCAAGCCTGCTCCTATATGCTTTAATTCTCTATCTTATGCACGAATATCTCCCAAGCTCTGTTTCAAGATCTCCTTCTCAGGTTATGAGAATGACTGGATCCACCAGTCTTTTCCTCATTGTCATTTATAAATTATGAAAAATCTTACTGAGATATGTTCTTCTTGCTGCCTTGGGTGTTTATTAGTTTTACTGATTCAATACATTCTGTGACTACAAAAAAAACCCCAAAAACATAATAGAATATTCCTAAGCACTTCCCTTTCTTATTCTCTAGTCTCATTATTTATCCCTATTATAATTCAATACATTTCTTCCTAGTTACTGGTCCATTTGGGAATCACGTCTTGAAGATAGTTAGGGGAAAGGGAGTGGAAGGCTTTGCGGGGTGGGTGGTGGGGGCTTGGTCTCTAGTTTTTAGCTCTGGTGTGCTGAGGAGTGCGTGGTGTGTGTGTGTGGGGTCATCTTTCAGCCCAGGAAGGGTCCAGCCAGCTGTTTCTGACCCTGCAGACTTTAGGCCCTTTGGAATAAGAAAAATGAGTCAGCATCAACTCCAGCGTAGTTTGCTTCCCTCCTAATCGGTGCCAGGGCCCCAGACACCAGGGCTGTAATTACTTATGCTGTCGAGAGAAGGGAGTTCTTAAAGTGATTTATCATGGAGGAGACAGAAAATGACAATTGCTCATCACTTAAAACAATGAGCCTGCCAGATGCTGACCATGCAGGTGTGGACAGGTGGGGGTGGCAGCATTCCATCTCTATAGAACTTCATTGGCCGAGTTAATTAAAGATTACTGCCCCTCCCCCAGGGAGATCCCTTTCAGGGAGAGGCACCCCATGGCATCTATTTTAGGTCTTGGTCAGGCTTGTGCCCCCCGTCGGGGCTCTTCGGAAAGGGTTTAAAACAGTTATCAAACTTTTGCTATACTAGGTGCTCTGCTGAGTGTTTTGTATGTATCATCTCATGATATAAGGCAGATGTTATCTCTCAGGTGTACTGACAACCCCCAGGAAGTAGATGTCCCCAACACTAGGGCCAAGAAAGCCAGTTGCCATGTAGCCACATCCATGTGCCCACTCCTAGGATGGGAGTTGATGGCCAGGCTTAAGACTGCACAGGCAGAACGGAGCACTGGGCCTCTCTATGCTCCTGCATTTCATTGCCAAATCAGAGGTGTCACCTGACTCATTACCTCAGTGTGGCAGCTATAATGTTCTTTTCTGTTCCCCCCCTCCCCATCTTTGTTTTCCTCTGGCTAGTCTCTTGTGCAAGGAAAGCCCTCTGCATCATGGCCCTCCCCTATCTCTCTATTCTTGGGTGCACCCTTCTCACATGCCCCATTCTTCAAGAAGCAAAGAGTAATGGACTGGTAGTTACCAGGGGCTGAAGGGAGGAGGAAGTGGAGAGTTGCTGCTCAGGGGGTAGAGAGTTTCAGCTCCGCAAGGTGAGTCAGTTCCAGAGACCTGCTGTACGACATGGTGCCTACAGGTGACTGTATTGTGCATTTAAAGATTGTTAAGAGAGTAGATCTCATGCGAGGTGTTCTTACTACAAAAACAAACAAACAAAGCCTTAAAAAAAACCCCAAAGGGCGTGAGGAAACATTTGGAGGTGATGGATATGTTTATTACATTGATTGTTTTGATGGTTTCATGGGTGTATGCATATATCTAAACTCATCAAATTGTATACATTAAATATATGCAAGTTTTGCTCATCAGTTATATATCAGTAAAGTGGTTAAAAAGCAAAACTCTAAATGGTACAAAAGTATCATTAAAAAATAAATAGTAAAAAACAGCACTTTGAGCACCTACTGTGTGCCCGTGCTAGAACTGTCGTCAAAGATATAGTAGACACCCTCGTGAGCGTGGCCTCTGCCCTCGAAGCATTTAGTTTTCTCAAGAAAGCAGACATTAGTCAGTTGATCATACGAATAGTTATGATCATGACAAATGTTGCACAGAGGAAATACAGATGATAGGAGAGCTTATGACGAGGGGATTTGACTTCGTGTGAGAGATCAGGAAGGGTTTCCTAGGAAAGTATTGTTTCAGCTAAAACCTGAAAGATGAGTCAGGAGCCACTGGACAAAGGGAGGAAAGAAGAGAATGTTCTACATACAGATGGTCCCTGAGCAATGGTGCAAAAGGATGCTCGTTCAATAGAAACTGTCCTTCAAATTTTGAATTTCGATGTTTTCCGAGGCTAGCAATATGTGGTGTGATACTTTCTTATGATGCTGGGCAGCAGCAGTGAGCTGTAGCTCCCAGTCAGCCACGTGTTCACGAGAGAAAACAACCAAAACTCTACAGTGTATTCACTGTATTCGATGATTTCGCACAACTGAAGGTTAATGTAAGTGTTCTGAGCATGTTTAAGGTAGGCTAGATTAAGCTATGATGTTCAGTAGGTTAGAGGTATTAAATGCATTTTAGACATGATATTTTCAACTTATGATGTGTTTCTCGGGACATAACCCCACTGTAAATTGAGGAGCAGCTGTATACCAAAGAAAAGGGGAGGAAAAGCATGTGCAAAGGCCCTGGGGCGGGAAGATGCATGCAGTTTTGCAGAACCAAAAGGAAGACCAATATAGATGGGGCAGAGATGGTGTGAATGATGTTAGGAGGATGTGATTATTTCCCACTCCTCGTGTTTCCTGGCTTCTTTCCACCCCTTTCTTCTCTCCTTCCAGAGAGGACAAGTGATTATTCTGACTAGTGAGTTTGGGAGAAAGGGCTGAATGTTCTGGGTTTTGGCCACCCCTCTGTCTCCTTTAGGGACTTTCTGCCTGAAGTCCCACTGTTCCCTGTGGCTGGATGTGTGAGGCTGCTTGATGCCGAAGGTGGAATTAGGAAGCCCTGTGTTGCCACCTTAGCCAGGTCCCCAACAGTGCACTCTCAATTATACAACTGGTGTTTTGAGCTCTACCTGCTGGGCTCTCTCAGTTCTACATTCTGGCAGGAGAAGAAAGGGGTGTCACTTGCTGGGCATGATTGTGCAAGTCCTTATCAGCTGTCCTTTTCTTCACTCGCTGGCCCGGAGTCCAGTGTTTCTCAGTTTGGAGGGCTGGTCAGTGCTGAGCAATAGACATTTTAAATACAACCTCTGTTTTGTCTTCATGGTTGGAGGCTCGGGGTAGAGGGAAAAAAGCCCGGGAATATTTTGAATATTGGAAGGTCCACGAATTCAATTAGACTTTTCTCCACCAGAAAGTTAACAAGTTTTAATGGAATATAGCAACATTTAAATAAAATTGCTGTCTTTTTTCCAGGAGGAGAAATCTCAAGCTCTCTGGTTTTGCTTCTTTGAGCCCACCTAGTTTTCATGTCTGGCTTCTGGTCCAGAACATGAGGGACCCCTTCTCTCTTTTACCCCGACTCAGATGGCAAGTTGCACAAGCCTGTCAGTCCTTTTGCAGCTCATTAGAGAAAGGAAGTACCTCCCATCTCATTTCTTCTTCCTGAAAATCATGGAAAGGGAGAAATATTGTCCCATGTTTACAGATAATGTGACTGAAGCTCACGCAAGAGAAAGAACTGGCCCAGGGACATACAACGAAGAAAGGACAGTTCAAGATTTCAAAGGCTGTACCACCATCCCCTGGGAGTCTTATCATTTTACTGGTCAGGGTTCACTCATTACTAGCCTACGAAAGAAAGACAGGGGTGCCTTGGAAAATAAGAGGCAGAAGCGTCAGGAGCCTCAGGCCAGGAGCCGGGGACACGCTGGCCTTAGGGGCCTCTTCTTCTCTCATCCTTTTTGTTTCTTGTACTCACAAGGCAGATGGGCTTTTCCCACTTAGTGGGGAACAGGGCTACCCCAGGTTCCTATCCTGCCAGGCCCAGAACAGCTGCTTACCTCTCAGTTTGAAGGTCCCTTCCTCATGGGAGCCTTTCCAGATGGCAAGATTAGGTCTCTGTGTCCTTCTCTCCCATTGCACTGGTCTTAGTTCTAAATTACATCCCTCTGTGGTTACTTGATGAATCTATGACTCCTCCATGAGACTTTAAACATCATGAGGACACTGTCTGACACATCCCTGGCACTCCATAGCAACTCAATGAATAAACCCAATGAGTGAGGAAGAAGGGGAAAGACATTTCAGGCAGAGGGAATAACACATGCTAAGGCCCAGTGGAGAGAAGGAATCTGGCACTCTAAAAGAGACTAGACAAGAGTCTGATCAGATAGGCCAAAGGCAAGGGATAGATAATTAAGACATTGTCGACCTTGTTAAGGATTTTGGACTTTCACCCAGGTGCAATGAGAAGCCTTTGCAAGGTTGTAATCAAGAGAATGACAAGGTAGGATTTGAGTTTTAGCAAGGTTATTTTGGTTTATAGCAAGATTATTTTGGGGTGAGATTAGAAGCAGGGAGACCAAGAAAGAGGTTATTGTAACAGCCCAGGAGAGAGATGAGAGTGGCTTAGAATAGGATGATGGCCATGGTGTTGGACAAATTTGGGAGATAGGATGGACAGGACTAGGTGTGGGGGAAGAGTTGAGAAAAATGTCAAGGAAGATGCTTGGGTTTCTAGCCCAGGCAGCAAAAGACTGAGGGTTTGAGCAGGGCTGTGGTCAGTCCAGGCTAATTTACAGTGGCAGGGCGGAGGCTCTTGACCTTCCATACATCTTAAAGAAGTCCTTTCCACTTGGCCCCAGATACTGCTTGTATTCAAGGGCTCAGCGGCTCCACCCAATGTCACCCTCAATAGGTAGGATTTATTCCATTACAGATGGCAGTTCTGGTCTGTCTGGCTACCTGAAGTTTCTTCTGAGTCAGCTTTGGGAGCTCAGGAAATCTTTCTTTGTCAGGCTGCAGTGCAGAGAAAGTTTCCCCTCATGTGGGAAACCAGAGGACAGCACCCTCTCTGTCTGAAAAGCCCAGATGAGTCTGGACATGAGGTTTAGGAGTTTGGAAAGAGCCAGTTTGGGCTTATTCACACAATCCCAGATGTGAACACCAGGGGATGCCCTTGAGCATTGAGACAGATTAGCATGGACCAAAAAAAAAGAAGTTGAGTTTTCCTACCTTCATCTTGAGTGGATTTAAATAGACTCAGAGGCCTTAATCCTTAGAGGGGCAGCACTGGAGATTGATTTTGATTGATCGACAATCATTCATACAACAAAGAGTTGTTGAGGGCTTACTACGCAGGGCTCTGGGAGTTGGAAGATCTGGACTTGCTACTAATCTACCAGCTAACCTTGGACAAGGCCCTGCTCATTTGTGGAAGAATAAGAATATTCATAAAAGCCACACTTTATTGAATCGTTAACATCTTCAGGGTGTTGATTACTTTAACCACTCACAGTGGTCCTTTGAGGTAAAATTATCCCCATTTTACAGATGAAGAAAACGAGTTTGGAGAGATTAAGTAATTTATCCAAGGCCACAAGGAAGCTAGGTAGAGCTGCAGTTCAAACCCAGTGCTGAAGATCAAGGGCACCATGAAAACTCTGTTTCCTTTTCTCTTGTTAATCTGTTTTTTATTTGAAATAGGAGGATGACATTATCAGACTCTTTATGGAGGATAGGGTGAGTCGTGGAGTGACCAGAGAGGAGTGATAGTAGTCCAGGCCAGGAATGAGGCTGCAGCAAGGGCAGAGTCCACAGCCTGTGGGCAGGGGGCCGAATATGAGCTGCACTGCCAAGGATGAATCCCTGGAATGTGGGGTCTGAGTGGACGGCTCGGTGGGCAATTCTGAGGATGTCAGTTGTGTGACTGGCAGGATGGTGGAGCCATGGCAGAGACAAGAAAGGTGGACGAAGAACGGGTTTTAGGGGAAGATGAGAGCTCTACAGCATAAAAATTCTGGCTGGGCTGCCTATCCCAGGCAGCCATGTCTGAGAAGGCCCTAGTCTTTCTTTAATGGCTTCTCAGGTAGGAGCCATATCTTCCTGTTTGGTCTTTAAGAATTATTTGAAATTACTGTGTGAGTTGGTGTGTATGTGTGTGTATGTGTGTATATGTGTGTGTATGTGTATTTATTTCTCAGCTTTTAACCTTGCCAACTTGTACCTCTTAAACACTAATTACCTTTTGGACTCTGACAGTTTTGCTTTCTTAAAACAGCCTCAGCAGGCCAAATGTGTGGCTGTCTCAATGCAGAAGCCCTCTGGACAGTACTGGTCCTAGAATAATTAGCCAGAGAGACCAAGTCTCCTGGAGCAGACAAGGTGACTCAGGACTGGCAGCTATAGTGTCTCCACAGCAGAGCCCTGGTCTGCAGGCAGAAGATGCTGTTGTAGGCTGTTGGCCAAGCTGCCTCCTGTCCCTTCAGGCCTAATGAGAAGAGATAGGCTAACCATAGTGCCTTCTGGGTGAGGGGCGAGGGTATCAGTGGATACCAGGTGAGCTCCACCCTAGGCAGGCTGACAACCCCACTGGTTCCTTAGTGCTGAAGGAGAAATTATCTTCCTCTTGTGGGGAGAGAGCACAGTGCACTGTCCTTCTGATTTCTCCATTCCCTAGAACCATCTCTGGTTTTCAGAGCTGAGACTTCTCCCAGGACAGAGTACGGGTAGTTGTGGGGAGTGGGAGAATAAGAATGGGGCCTTCAAGAAGTGTGAAGGGTCAGGGCCTGTCCTTTATGGGTAGTGCGTAGGTAGCAGAAATGTGTGGAAAGTGATAAGAGCCAGTCAACCTTCTGCCCCATGCCATGCAGTGTGGTTGAAATGAATGGTTAAAATATCAGTGGGGGAGGAAAAAATTTTTACCTCTATTCTTACAAGTTCTTGGCTGAGACTCCTTAATAAAAAACAGATTAACAAGAGAAAAGGAAACAGAGTTTATTAACATGTATACCTCATGTCTATATGGGAGATACCCAGGGAAAATGAGTAACTCAGAGAGATGGCTTAGAACTCAGGATTAAATGCCATCTTCAGCTCAAGGCAAAAGAAAGAGAGTTGTGGGGGTGAGGGTGACCAGGAAAAGAATAGTAAAAAAGAGCATGGTTTGTTTGCATGCAGATTTAAGTTGGTGCCTAATTTAGGCAAACAAGGGAGGTCAGAAAGCTTTTCTTGTATCTACTTCTTTTCAATTACCTTCAGCCCCAAATAATCCTTAGGCAAAAAGAGACATATTTGGGGGGCAGCCTATTCTGTTTGGAAGCTTTATCTATTTGGAATCTGGCAAACTTTGATTCAAATCCAACTCCGTTTCTTCTCTTTGTGACTGTAGGCGAGTTTCTCTACTCCTATAAACTTTAGTTAACGTAGAATGGGAATAATGACAGAGCCGACCTCCCAGAATGGTGCCAATGGTTTGATAAGACTGTTTGCTGGGACTGCAGTACAAACCGCCACTAATTGGGTGGCTTAAACAAGAGAAATTTATTGTCTCGCAGTTCTGGAAGCTGAAAGTCCAAGACCAAAGTATTGGCAGGATCGGTTCATTCTGAGAGTTGCAATGGAAGGGTCTGTCCCAGGCCTCTCTCCTTGGCTGGTAGATGGCCATGTGGCATTCTCCCTCTATGCATGTGTCTCCACATTTCCCCTTTTTTACAAGGACACCAGTCATACTGGATTAGGGCCCTCCCTAATGAGCTCACTTAACTCAATTATTTCTGTAAGACCCTATTTCCAAATAATGTCACTTTCTGAGGTGCTGGGGGTCAAGACTTCAACTTATGAATTGTTTTGGGGCGGGGGCTACACCACAATTCAACTCATAACAGAGATATGATTGCATGCAAAAACACTTAATACAGGGTGCAGAGTAAGCATCATCATCGTCATGGCCATAATCCCTAACCTCCAGGGCCATTTTGTGCTCTGTTTCAACCTGTTCCCCAATGCTTCTTACTCTATTCATTCCCACTCTAACCTCTATTTCCTGTCTGTTTTTGACCTGTGGATTCAATTGCCATCCCCAAGACAGACAAGGATCACTGGTGAATGAATGATATAACAAAGGCTGGTATCATTGGAGTGTGGACCACAGGCCAAGGCACTGGTTGGACATCAAGGCTGCCTCTTTGCATTTTTGCTATGCCACACTCTGGGACTTGCTCACTTCAGCCTCTAGATAAGAATGTGGATAATTCTAAGAGTTTAGACCCTAATATCTAATTACCTTCTAGTTTAAGGATTGGCAAACTTTAGCCTGCAGGCCATATCTGGCCTATTGTCTGATTTTGTAAATAAAATTTTATTGGGACACGGCCACACCCTTCATTTACATATTGCCTACAGCTGTTTTGCTCTACCAATGCAGAGTTGTGTGCTTGCATGGAGACCATATGGCCTGCAAAGGTGAAAATATTTACTATCTGGCTCATTATAGAAAAAGGAAAATATCTTAACCTTTTTGTTCCTCGCTTTCCCATTTATTAATTGGAAGTGGTACCCGTAGCTTCCTCATGGTGACTTCCTCCTATTACAGTTGTGATTATTGTAATAGGGTTATTGTAGTTATTAATGACCTGATACATAAGGTGCTGTACTGGCTATTAGTATTATTATATGGCCATTAGTAGCGTTATTACACAAGGGTCAAACTGCATGGACCCAGAGCCATGTGCTCTCAGCTGGGGGTATAATCATGGATGTGGGACTCTGTCTCTCTCAACCTATAGCATCTTCCTGTCTGAGAAGACATCCCCTGGCTAATTCTGGTTTATGTAGATAGGCGTATGGTCTCTTTCTAGTTTTTATTTCCAGGCTACTCCATACCTGGATCTCACACCTGCCCCTGTCTATGTTATCTCATGTAACAACAATTTATTGGAAACCTCTCTGTGTGCAGAGAGTCTTGAGCTTGGCATTAGAGACAGAAACATCAGGCTTGTCTTCAAATTCATTGTCCTCCTTCCACTCCTTATGTAACAGGGCATTAGTAGATTGGGCCTTACAATTTCTGAAGCTGAAAAACATATTTTAAAAATTATGCACAGTTTCTGTCTTTAAGGGTGGTGACTGGAATTTACCTTTAGGGCAGATTGTCCCTTTGTTCTTGGCTGAACCTTGAGTGGGCCATTGTAGTAGTTATGTAAATGAGAAGCAAGAGCTTTCCCTGCCTCTAGGAGAAGACCTAAATGCAATTGCTTCAGACTGAGATGTTAGGTGCACTGCTCAGTAATGTAAATCAGGAGGGTATTTTAGCGGAACTATGCCTCTGCAAATTCCTTTAGAGAAATGTTTCCTTTCTAATTCTCCATTCAGACTGCCGGTGCCTGTAAATTGTCGCATTTGTGCCAGGAGGGTGAGATTTTTCCTCTGGCGGTTGTTGGAGGGAAAGATGCAGCTGGGTAAGCAGAGAACACAGAAGGGATGTGCATCCAGATCTGGTCACTGCTGGGGAAAGACTGTGGAAAGGGGCCGGGCCGGCCTCAGCCAGCACAACCTGGCCACTCTCCCAGGACCCAGGCTTGGAGAAATGTGCTATGGGATTCTTGCAAGGTCTTGTTGGGGATCCAAAGCCAGACCTCACCTGTGGATAGGTGGGGATCAGTTTCAGTGGGGGTCCCAACTGTTGACTATTTTGGGGTAGGATTTGAGGAGTTGGAAGGCAGATCTGTGCTTGGAGAGAGAAGGCCGGCAGGCAGCCAGGCAGAAGAGGTTTCGAAGTTGGGTTTGGGCCTGGATGTTCCAAGAGTGGCCACATCTAGTAGTAGCTCTAAATTATGCTTTATGTTGTATTTCCCTTCCGGTAGTCCCAGACTTTAAGTAAAGTCTTGCTAAATTTCTAGCTATTCACTGTAGTGATGTAGGCAGTTGGGGTTGGTGGATTGGGGGAAGAGATGACCCACAGTACAGAAGGAGCAGGTGAATCTCGAATCAGGGCATCAGTGGTGGACATCTGGTGGTATCAGTAGAGGTCAGCTGGGCTCAGTAGCCTCGTGACCTAACTGATGACCATGGCAGTGGCTTGTTCTGGAGCACCCCAGACTGTACTGTGGGAAGCTCAGAAGAGCTAGAGGGAAGGTTGAGGGCTTAATTTCTAGCAGTTAGAGGATGTTCTCCTGGATTAAGCAAAAATAGTCACCTGTCACTCTTCATTTCTTTGCCTGTTAAACAAAACCACCTGGTAATGATCTGTACTTCCTTTTGTCTTGGAATATTTTACTGTCACCTTTTCCCCTGGTTGACATGCAGGATCTAAGTAAATTTAATATCGGTTTGGCCTTTTGATGTTGAACATGACAGGGAGCACTAAAATAATACCACTTGTGTCAGTCTGTCTAGAACAAGCCAAACCCTTTAGTACTTATGAACAGGTGCTGAAGGTCACAGATGCCAAAAATTCACAAGGAGGAGAGAGAAGGAGACCTCCCAGGACAAACCTTTCTGAAGTGAAGGTTATGGTCGTGATGGCTGTGGCCCTCTTAGTAATAGTTGTCATGGCAGTGAGGAGGTTGAAACTAAGGTGACGGTGCAGAATTGCGATGGGAGAGGGAAGCTTTCTCTTCTTACCCAAGCATATTCCGAATGTCCTCTTTTGAGCCTGCAGGTAACACCTATTTTCTAGTCATTCAGTAAAATCTCCAGGGCTTCCATGCTTTAGATGGCCCTGACAATGTCTGTTGGTTCTGGTACCAGGATCAATCTCCATGGGGGGAGTGGGAACTGCTCTCAGGGCAGGAACTAGCTGTGTGTAGTGAGGCAGTAGATTAGAATCAAGTCCCCTCTGAGAGGACCTACATAAGAAATGATTGCAGAGGAAAGAGCGAGAAGAGACTCCAAAGAGAAAAACATTTAGTGCATAAACCAACCACCTCGCACACCTTTGGAGCCCTGAAGGCACCATCTCTTTTGCAAAGGGCCTGCATGGATCAAGCAGCACTTTATTTGGAAAATTCAGGTCAGCAGCCTGCATTCGTGCAACTTGGAGCCAGGTGCTTGTTGGTGCATCATGTATGCCAGCTCATGTCTGTAGGTGATTTGCACAGGTGGTCCCTGCCCCAGGAAGGGGCTTGGTTGTCTCCCCATGACTCCGCCTGGCTCTCGTCAAGATCTCCAAAGCATAAAAGAACAGGACTAATGGGCTGCCAGTCATGCGGTTTGGAGAGAGCCAGGTGGCATAGAGCAGTGGTTCTCAACTAGTGGAGGCAGTGAGTCCAGCCCCTCCAGAGCTGGGATGCTTGGATTCCAGGGATAAGGAAGCCAGGCAGAGCCCAAGGAGAGATTGATGGGTCTCTTTTGCCCACAGGACTCTTGCAGGGCTGACATTCTGTTCCTGGAAATAATGCAAAGACAGAACCTACAACTTTTCCTTTGAATGGAAATTGAGTTTTCCAGAGATGGACATTTAATAAGTTTCATTCAGGAAGTCTCTGTTACCAATAAAGACTTAACAAAGTTAATTAGACTAAACAGCAATTATCGTGTCTCCTCATTGTTCAATTATCTGCTGAACTGGTGTTTCCTGATTAATTTTCTGATTAAAATGTATTAAACTGAAAAGACCGGCAAACAGGCCCTGACAGGTTCAGAAGCTGCAGCTAGCTGTGCAGGGCAGTGGGCACTGGGGCCACTCAGGTGGTTTTCACCTTCCCGGCTAGGGACCATGGGCAGGTGAGAGGGGACAGTGACCACTCAGTCTTCCTTTACCCAAACCTGGCTTCCACATCGATGGGAATGGCATTTTGCCAAATGGTACCTGCTTGTAGGTGCATTGCAAAGAACTGGGTGTCACCTTCATCTTCCTTGCCCCTCTCCTTAGCCTGCCCAGGATGTGTTATAATCATTTCTTTATAAACATCCTTAACTGCTTTCTTAGCAAAACCTCCACACTGGCAAAACCCCCATCCTGGCTGACCCTGCTCACAGGTCCTCATTGAATCGACACCTACGCCTCTGAGCATTGCTGAAGAAATGCTTATAACCCTGCTGACTCATGACCAAAAACCTCAGATGGGAATTCAATACTGCCCAGCAATGCCACGACACTTCTTCCCTACGTTCCCTTTCCCGCTCTGAGACAGCAGCCTCTCTCTGCTCAAACGCCCAGATCTCTCCCTCCCTTCCTCACTGTCGGCTGGTGACCTTGCCTTATACTTCACTGAGACATAGAAGCCATCAGACAGGAAGTCCTGTGTCTTCCCATCACTGAATTGACAAACCCCCGCCTATTAAATGAAAGACGTGTCCCTACTGTTCACAGAGGCCAACCCCTGCACTCGGCCCTGGATCCCGTTCTTTCTCACCTTCTCAAGGACTTCGTTCCTGTAAATATCCTCTCTCTTTCCTGAATCATCAGTTTCTCCCCTCTCAACTGGATTATTCCCATGAGCATGCAAAATGCTGTAGTACCTCTCATCTTAAAAAAAAAAAAAATTCCCTTCAAACAACATATATATGCTATAGTTATTCTGTTGAATGTCTGGAACATTTCACAAGAATAAGAAAGTAAAACAAAAGTTCCTTACGGGGACCCCGTGACCCATCCCCATGTTGCCCATTTTTCTATCACCCTTCACAGTAAAATTTCTCAAACGAGTTGTTTGGATCACCGTCTTCACTTCCACACCCCCATTCTCTCTTCCACATACTTCATCTTGGCTTCTGTCCCTATTATGCCACTGAAATTGCTCTCATCGCAGCCAACAACCCATGAGTTGCCCAATGCAAAGGCTCTTTCTCTTTTCTCATCTTACCCATCCTCAGCGCAGCATAAATAAACACTGTCGACCCCTTTCTCCTTGAAACGCTTTGTTCTCTCATGCAGGCCTGGCTCTTTCTCAGTCTCCCTTGCTCTCTCCTCCTCGACTCAACATGGAAACCCTGGGGACTCTGTGCCCTTTTCCGCCTCCTTTTTCTACATTCTCTTTAGCTGAGCTCACTAGGCTTGGCTTTCAACACCATGGCTTTAAATCCCTTCTATATGCTGAATGACTCACGCTTTTGTGTCTCCAGCCTAGACCGTCCCTTGAGTTCCATTGTGAATGTCTAACTTGGCACTTGGCATTTCCACTTGGATATTGAATACACATTTCTATCTAAATCTACCCAAAAGGGAAATGCTGCTCTCCCTCCACACCTAACCCCAACTCACTCCTCCCCAAGATTTTCACATCTCAGTGAATGCCGCTGTTGTTTGCTAAAAATGTGGCATCTTTCTTGAGTCTTCTACTCCTTTGAACCAACGAGTGTTGTCAGTTGCCTTCAAACCATAGCTCTATTCTGGCCACTTCTTTCCATGTCTACGGCGACCATTCTAGGTCAAGTCACATCAGTTCTTGCCTGGACCAACATCTTCTAACATTGGCTTCCACTCTTATTCCTAAAGAGCCCTTTCTCCATAGACAACTGTATCAGTTATCTATTGCTGTGTCATAAGTCACCCCTGATCTAAGTAGCATAAAACAATAACCATTTTGTTTGCTCACAATTCTCTGATTCAGCACTTTGGGCCAGGCTCAGTTGGGTGGCAGAAAGCTCACCTCACCTGGGATCACTCGCTCTGCTATAGTCAGCTGACAGATCAGCAGGGATGATCAGCTGGTTGGTCTGGGGACCCTGTCTCTGCTCTACTTGGTCTCATTTTCCAGTAGAGTAGCCTGGGTTTCTTCACATGGCAGGGTGATTTTTGTCTAGGTCTTAATTTATAAAGGTGACTGGGTGATGACATAGAAAGAAAAACATTTAATGTTACTCAGAGTTCCTCTAGGAATGAGAGCCACAGTACTCCATGGAGGGCCACAGAGGGAAGAACCAGTGTCGGTCAGATGGCAGAAAGAAGTGAGAGGAAGGCATAGGCCACAACCTTTATTGGGGTTTCTGTGGGAAGCAAGGCAGGGCAGTAAACAGCTTAGAAATAGCTAGTTTGAAGAATCCTGGTGGACTTTCAGCCATAGGAACTGTCCCCAGTTGTCTGGTATTTGGCACTGGTTGATTTTGGGCAGGGGACATATTGGCCTGGCGTGCAAGAGTTAGATAAAAGAGGCAATTGGGGGTCTGGGCTCAGGATTGGTGGGTTTGTAAATGAAAGGCAGACTCACTGACAAGTTGTCCACTGTCTCTAGGAATTAATTAGCCCTGGGAAGGGCAGTCTGTCCCCAGCCAGCAAGGCCCTCCAAAGATGCCAAAACATTATAGAATACAGAAAATAAAAAACACGATTAATATACAAGGTATCCAGGGGTAAGAGTGGAGGGGTACAGTGTTGTTGCTGAGGTCTAGCTTTGGAACTCCCCAACATCACTTTCACCGCATTCTGTTGACCAAAGTAGGTCATGAGGCCAGCTCAGATTCAAGTAGGTAGAGAAATAGACTCCCCCCTCTTGATGGGGGTGACACTCTTATATGGCAAACGGATGTGCCTATGGGGATTGGAGGAAATAGTAGCCATATTTTGCAACCTATATTACAAGTGGCCGGAGTTTTAAAAGTAGGGATCAGAGGATATCACTCTCTTTGTAAAACCCTCTGTTGGCTTCCTTCCCACTGCTGTTGAAATACAACCCATGGCCCTGCAGGCCTCTCATGATCTGCCCCCTGCAGACATCTTTAATTTTATTCCTCACCCCTAGGCTTGGTTGCTGTGCTCTGGCCACACTGGCCTTCTCCCTATTTCTTAGATGCTCCTAGCTAATTCCAGCTTCAGGATCTTTCCCCTCTGTCTGGAGTGCTCTTCCACAGAACTTGGCAATTTTGGATCCTTCGTCCAGCTTTTAGGTCTCAAGTCAAGAGTAAGCAACTCAGAAAAACCTTCCTTAACCTGCTAACCCAAATTATCTTTCCCTGCCTCTACTGCTAAAGTACCTCTCTAATGAATCACTCTGTATTATTTTTTCTTAATTATAATAATTAATACCCACATAGTGCTTAATATAGGTCAGGCACAGTTCTAATCTCTATACATATATTCACTCATTGCATTCTTATAACCTCTCAATGAGGCAGATACTATTAATATCCTCATTTTGCAGATGAGGAAACTGAAGCATGGAAAAATTAAGCAACTTGCCCAAGCTCACACATCCTTTTCATGTTTATTTCTGTTTGCTCCTTTTTATTTTATTATTTTATTTTATTTTATTTTATTTTATTTATTTTATTTTATTATTTTTTTTCCACCCTACCATAAGTTTCACAGGAGTAAGGCATTGGCTCTTTTGTTTAGTGTTAAATTCCTAGTGTCTAGAATAGTGCCTACTACATAGTAAATGTTCCACAAATATTTGCTGAGTAAATTAATAAACTTCCCAGTCCAATTTGCTATTGAATTTGTCTACCAGAATAATGTTTACTTCCTAAACATTTCTTAATTTCAGCCGCTTTTCTCTATTTGTATTTCTACCACATAAGTCAAGACAATCTCTTACCTGGTCCTTGTGCCATCCTCTGCAGACTCAGTCTCACTTCCTCCAACCCATGGCAGAGTGAGCAAGCTGAAAGAAAAAGCTAGGCCACATTCTTCTGCTTAAAAACCGCTCATAGTCTCTGATTATCATCCCAACAAACTGTAAACTCCTCAGAATAGCCCACGTGGGCCTTCCCGATCAGGTCCTTCTGCTTTTCCCCCAGACCTCGCAGCACCAAACTCTGCACTGCTTCCCAAACTTGCAGGGTCCTTCTCACAGCCATGCCTTTGTCTGGGGCGCCTTTTGTCTCTTCCTTCATGTAGACTTCTATTCACCTCTTGAAATCCAGCTTAAATGACCCCTGTTCATATTTGCAGGTACATAGTTTGTAATTCATTCTTCCATACCACAGGTGCTCAGCCAGCCAGCCAGCCAGCCAGTAAACATTTACCGAACACAATACAACCTTCAGAGCTCAGTCTATGGGTTAGAAAGGTACAGTAATGTTTTCTGTTTCTTTTCTTTTCTTTTTTCTTTTGCAATATTCATCGGTAGTTTGTTTCTTCCTTTACATTGAAAGCCTTGTTTGATTTTATATCACTAACACTTAGCTTAATAAATGTTTGCTGCATAAATGAAGATAATTATGAAACAAACTAGCACAGGCTATTGAGAGAGAGCCTGAAGCTGACTTAACCCAGGGCGGGAGGATTAGGGAAGGCTTCCTGGGAGAGGTGATGTCTAAGTTGAGATTTACCTATTTCTTACCATTCCCCCTTAGATTGTGAGTTTCTCAAGGGCAGGGTATTCTGTGTCATACATATTTTGATCTGGGCCAGCATATAACATAGTGCTTGGCACATAATAATTAACGCAAGAATGTTTTCTCAGTTATTTTTATTGCGGTAAAATACATACAACATGAAATTTGCCATCTTAGATTGGAATCAAGGGCTGATCAGTTGCACGCTTGCCCTTTCCCCTACACCCTACCTCCCTTGTGTTAACTGTGTAGGTATCTGTCTCCCCCACCGGATTACAAACTCCTTTGAGGCCAGAAAGCATACCTTGGGCATGTTTATATTCCCCACAGTGCATGCCACATCACAGGCAGGCATCATTGAAGAGTTGTAAAATAAATAAATAAATAGCCCGCACTGAACGATTTATCCTAATTAACTCTTTGAAAGTGGTTTCCTCAGGATAAATTCAATATGTGGTTTCTGCCATCTCCTAAAAGGCTTTGCCTTTATCTACGGTAAATTCTGATCATTCCAGGTTCTACACTGCTGGTCCTTTCCATAAACTGCCTGTACCGGTCTCTCCATCCTGAGCTGTAATGGACAGCTCAGCTCTGTGCCCAAGAGCCCACCTTGTCTCCCAGCTTCATTACTGGGAGTGAGGTCTGCTCTCATTGACTCCTGGAAGTAATACTGTGTTGCAACTGAGATACGATAGTGTGATGATCATAGGCTAGGAACCCAGGACAACCTGGGGATGTTCTATGCACACGAACACTTTATCACTAGGGGACTTGGCTCCAAACCCAGTGTGGTGCCGTTGTCACCGTAGCTATGTTGGCATCAATGGCCTAAAATGTTTGGTCTACTTCATGTTCTTTCACCCTAAAGCTTGGTCCCCAATTTCAGCTCTTATCATTTCAGTGAGAGGAAAGGTTAGTCTAAAGCTTCCATGTCAATTAGTGGAAACTAAAGGACTGGGAGGGTTCGCTCAGTGCTTAGAGCTGGGCTTGGCTAGATCACCGGCCAAGGCTTTTCCCCTGGGGACATTTCCTTTGAGCACCTCTTACCTCATCTTATGAACATCCATAAAATGGCTGCGGCCACGTTTCCTTGAACCTTTTGGAGCCCCATTCAGTGGGACTGCGGCCTAATACTCTGGCGTTGAATTGGGCTGTGCAGTGTGGTACCCTTCTCTAGGAAGTGGGGAACCAGGTGGATGGGAAGGTACAGGCTCTTTGATCTCTCCCTAGAACCTATCATCTCCAGGCTCTGGGCCTAATTCAGTCCAAGGGAAGGGGAAATTTAAGGAGCTGTCATTTAGAATTCAGTATCTCAAGGACTCAGTCCAATCTTGGAGAGAAGCCCTCCGCTTAATCCTGAAACCAAGCCCTCCTGGTATCTGGGGCTTATTTTGCATATTCTTCCTCTCCTACTTTACATTATGTTCTGGCCTTGTACTCCAGTCCTATTACCATTGGGACCTTACCTTTTAGGCTATCCTCGTGGGTATGGGGCTCTCTGTCTCTGAACCCAGGGCCCTGGGCTTCCTTAATCCCTGCCAGGTTCTTTGCATCTGCTTGTTAACTCACCTTCTGAAACATTTATTGTCTCCTAAACTTTCTTGTGGCTAAAATTGCTTGGACAATTGTTTATCTATTGATTACTTGTTAGCCCTTCTCTAGATCCTGTGGCACCAATGGCATGGGTTGACATTTTATTGAGCTTCAGCTGGGCTCATCTTTTAGCCCTGGCCCCATCCTAGCGTGTGTGCTGGGTCTTCAGGCTCTGGCCTCTCCTGATCCCAATCAGACCTCTGTTTCTGAGTTTCCAGCTCCTCTGCTCATCGATCTTGCATGAAGACTAACTACGTTTAGACACAACTGTTTCATTTCCTGATCATTGCTGCACTGTTTAGTGTCACCCAGATAGCAGCTTAAAATAATGAAAAGCTTTGTTTTTTAAGCATTATTGATTTACTATCAGTCATTAGTCCCTGAAGAGAAAATATTTGAGTGGACTTAGACTCAACCATAATAGGAGAGGATAGTAATGGCTCCATGTTAAATGGAATAAAATACGATTGCATTCTGTTATTTCAAATTTATATTTAAATAACCTGAGTTTTTAGAAAATGTGGATATATCTGCTCCTGCCACAGTAGTTTCAGAGACAAACAAAATTTTGTTGAGGACTGGTTTGATGAGTATAAGTAATGCTTAAGAGATAATGACTTCATTGGTTTGTGCATTCATTCATTCATTCATTCATTCATGCATTTATGCCTTCGTTTATTCTACCAAGCACCCCTTGGGTGCCCAGCATGCACCAGACACTGGGCTGGGTGTTGTAGATTCAGAGGTAAATAAACAGGAGTTCTAGCTTCAAGGAGCAACTGTTCTAGAAAAAGAGGAAGATTATTACAATGCAATAAATATGGTGGGCAGCCTCTAAGATGGCCTCCAGTGTTCTCTGCTCCCTGGTTTTCATTCTGGGGTGTACTCCCCTCTCCTTGTGTGTGGGCTGGACCTAGTGTGACTCACTTTTAATAAATACAGAAAAAGTGATGGGATGTTACTTTCATGATTAGGTTACACACAGACTCTGGCTTCCGTCTTGGGCTTCCCTCTCACATACTCTGAAGGAGCCGGCTACCATGTTTGTTTTGAGCTCCTCCATGGACAGGCCCATGTGGCAAGGAACTGATATCTCCGGCCAATAGCCAGTGAGGACCTGAGGCCTTCCCACAGCCACAGCAGTGAGTTGAAAGTGAACCTTCTGAAGTGGTACTCTGAGCCAGACTCATCAAGCTAAGCCACAGCCAGATTCCCAATGCACAGAAACTACGAGATAATAAATGTTTGCTGTTTTAAGCCACTAACTCTTGATGTAATTTGTTACGTAACAACAGAGGACTAATACAACATGATGCCTTTGCTGGAGAGATGAAGCATGTATTGTAAGAGATTAAATCTGCATGAAGAAGTTGGGCAAGGTTGCTCTGAGAAGGAAATGGTACTCTAGCTAGGGAAGATAGATACAGATAATTGGTGGTGGTTCATCCTCCCTTTCCTTTTTCTCTTATCACCATTATACAATCTCCCAGCTCCTCCATTAGAGTCCTTTGTACCTTGTAAAGAATCTCAGCCATATTGTTCCATAGATCTGGGCTGCTACACAATCGGTAATGGACTAAAAGAGATGTTTCTCTCCTCATACCTCTTTTAGCCACAGCGAACTGGCTCTGTCCTGGCTATCTCACCTGGATTCCAGTCCTTGCTGTTTTTCCCCCAAAAGGGGACTCAGACATTCCATCTTTCGTTTGCAAAGTCTCTGCTCAGCACAGCTCGGCACATCTCCCTGTGCCCTCCTCAATTAAAAATGACACAAAAGTAAAGGAGACACATCGCTCTTTGAAAAAGCTTTCCAATCCAAACTTTTTAATGAAGACAGAATATAAAGAGCCTGTCTTATCTCTTCGATGCGACTCCCTTGTGCTGTAATCAAGCTGAATTAATTAAAAGCAATCAAGTGGCGAGTTGGCATGGGGACCTGCGGCACCATCTTTCATCTGAGCCACATGAGTGCTGTCCCCGAGGGGGCGGGGCTGTGAGCAGGGAGAGTGGGGTGGGCCCAGCACCTGGAGGGAAAACAGCTCACTCAACAAGCTCTCATTGCCAGGGCATGACCTGAGCCACTGGAAGGAGTTGGGTCTAACTCAGAGAAGCATTTCTGCATTGTTCTAGGTGAAGAGTCTAGACTAGAGTTTCTCAACCTCTCGGGCTATGGCCACTGGGGATGGATACTTCTTTGTGATGGGGGGCTGTCCTGTGTATTGTAAGATGTTTAGCAGCATCCCTGGCCTCCACTCACTAGATGCCAGTAATACTTTCCCTGTTGTGAAAACCAAAAATGTCTCCAGACATTACTAAATGTCCCCTGGGGCAAGGTGGGGTCAGGGGGGAACAAACTTGTCTTCAGTTAGAACTGCTGGTCCAGACTAGAGTTTCCTTTAGTAAAGTTGTATTGTGCCAGCTGGATCAAGACACCTTTCAGTTCTTTTTGGTACCCCTGGAGCAGTAAGGTAGCTTAATGATGACAAAGACTCTCTGGCTTGTAATACTTGGGAAATTTTATTATCCAAGTGGGACCTAACAGCCAGTTACATGGAGGCCAGTAATGGGAAGCTTTGAGTTTAAAGAGGGATGATCCTCCTCCCCAAGACTCATAGAGGATGCAGGAAACCCCTAACCCCAGGCCAATTTGTTAGTTACTGTCAAGCATTGCACACTCTCTCCTGATGTCAGCCATCTTCCCTCACTGTGACATTTCCTAATACATAGTGGTGAGTGGGGGTGGAGTAGGGCCTTGGTAGTGGAACATCAGAGGACTTCCATCCCTGATTTGGTGATGTTTGTTCTCATTGGTCTCTTTCTGCTTTTTGCTCACAAGTATCTTGTGGAATCTTTGGCACCTGTCATACCTGAAGGATATGAACTCTGTTAGACTTTTATGACACCAGGAGAATAATCTGGGCAGTCCCTTCTTGGTCCAGCAATAGTCAATTAGGTGAATTAAATCATAGCCTATGTGACAACCAAGAGGGAAGTTGAAAGCATGCTAAGGTACTGAGTGGGTCAGGCTTTCAACTAGTGGACACTGTTTATTAGATAAAGATGCAATGGGTTGAAATGTTGCTTAATGCAGGATGGCAGGGTCTGAAGCATTTCCTTGTCCTAAAGAACAAAGGAGGAGAAGTTTTCGCCAAAGCTTGTTTGGTGCTGCATAAGTGGAGAGTATGATAGATTCTCTCGTCTCATTGATTATGTACCTTTTTAGGTCTTCCCATCAGACTGGATGCCTGTAGAATGGGGAAAACATGGGACCATCCATCCCGAATGAGACAAAGGAATGGGTGAACTTTAAGGGTAGTAGAGAGACTAATCATTTTTAGAACTCCTATGATGTGCTGGGCACTGTGTTCATACTTCACGTGCCCTAACAGCCCTGAGAGGTAACTATCACTATCCTCTCTGTGGCAAAGGAATCTGAAGCAACTAGGCAGTGGCCGAGCCAGGATTCAAACCCAGTCTGCTTGACTCCCAGGTGGTCTTTCCTCTTCATCAGCTCCTTTCTTTAAGCTCATAAGATTGTCATGAGGATTTGGGGTCTCAGAGCATTTAAGACAAGGGCTGATGACTGGCAGACTGTGTCACAGGATCTCCATTCCAGAGAAAGCAGAGACAGGCTCAGGCCTCAGACTCTGGTCTACTTTAGGTTTCATCCAGGATTCTTTGAGTGTCAGGGCTTCAGTACAAAACTGAGGTAAAGAATAAATTAGCTGACACCTTTGCCCTTTCTGTCACCTCCCTGGGTCATACTGCCACACCTCATTTGCTACTTATATTTCCAGAAAGGTCCTTGTTTTAGTCCATTTGGGCTGCTATAACAAATCGCCATAGCTAGGTGGCTTATAAACAACAGAAATTTATTTCTCTCACTTCTGGAGACTGAGAACTCCAAGATCAAGGTACCAGCAGATTTGGTGTCTGGTTAGAACTCACTTCCTGGTTTATAGGTGGTGTTTTTTTCCCTGTGTCCTTACATGGCAGAAGGGATGAGAGAGCTCTCTGGAGTCTCTTCTATAAGAACACTAATTCCACTCATGAGGGCTCTTCCCTTATGATCTAGTCAACCCACGAAGACCCCAAATCCAAATCCCATCACACTGAGAATTAGGCTTCAACATATGAACTCTGAAATGACAAACATTCAGTCTACAGCCATCTTTCTGCTCAAGAGTTACCCTCAACACAGCTTTCTCTGGTTAGACAACCCCAAAGATATGCTCATGTTCTAATCCTGGAACCTGCGAATGTGACTTTGGAAAAAGTGTTTCTGTACATGTAATTAAGTTAAGGATCTTGAGATGAGATCATCCTGGATTATCTATCTCGGTGGGCCATAAATCCAATGGCAAGTGTCCTTATGAGAGACAGAAGAGAAGACACAGGGAGAGAAGAGGAGAAGCCATGTGAAGATGGGGGCAGAGATTGGAGTGATCCAGCCACAAGCCAAGGAATGCTGACAGCCACCTGAAGCTGGAGGGGTAAGAAAGGATGCTCCCTTCAAGGCTTTAAAGAGTTTGTGGCCCTGCCAACACCTGATTTTGGACTTCCGGTCTCCAGAACTGTGAGATAATAAATTTCTATTGTTTTAAGCCTCCAAACTTGTGGTAATTTGTTACAGCAGCTCTAAAAAAATGAATACAGTGCCCCAAAGTTAAGTGTGAAGTCATCGAAGTTTACTACTGCTCCGTCTGCCCCCAGTGTTGGGTTGCCCAGTGCATGAGTGGCCTCCTCCTCCAGTTGCAATGATGGAGCAAGAAGATGCCATGGAGGTACATGAAAGCCTTTCACTGCAGCTGAAACACTTCCTAAGGGTAGGAAGCTGTTTTGTAGTAACCGAAGTAGATAAGATAGTATAGATGGGGTAAAGTGGGTGCTCTGAGAGATGTTAAGGATTAGAATCGACAGGGCTTGGTGATTGATGGGTGAGGAAGAGGAAGGCATCTCACGTTTCTGGCTTCTACACCGGAGTAAATGCTGGCTCCCTTTACTCAGGCAGGGAACATAGGGGAGGGTTTGGGTCTTTTCTTTCACATTCCCTTGTATCCCCATCAAGCTCTGCCCTTTGCCTCTAACTCCAAGGTGGCCTCTTTACTGGGTGGGCTGTTCCCACTTTGTCAAGGGGGCATGATTGAAACAAGAATTAGTGCTCTTGGGAGCCAGCCAAGCCACCAGGGTAATCAGGCTCACAGTGGTGGACCTGTTGCCTGTTGAAGCTCTTCAGGCATTTGAATTTTTATTTGTCACCAACATCTCTCTGCTAGTGACCTATTTCCCTAAAAGTCATCACAGAAATTATTTTTTAAATCAGATCAATTAAACTAAGGTTCTCCCTCAGTATCCTGGAAAGAGTGGAGATCAGTGACTCCAAAACCAGACCTGGCTAATGACTTTGAGATCTGTGGACCCCTTCATGCAGCAGCAAAGCAATTAACCAATGTTGATGACTTTCATTCCACCTAAGTTGACAAATGGAAATAGAAGCAGCTTTTGGGTCTGGGGCAGGAGCCAGAACCGATTCGATACTTTAGTTTGCCTTGAGAGTAAAAACAGAATTACAGGGCTGAATGGGGCAGCCTGATGCCTCTCACTACACATACCTATTGTCAGGTCTCCTTTATTTCCCTAGGCCACCTTCCAAGTTCAGTTACTGTCATCTGTCATCTGGGTCACTCTAAAGTCTCCTAAGTTGCCCTCTGTATTTCCTTCCCTTATCATCCACCTCTTATCAGACATCACCCATGGAAAGTTGTCTCAGCTACCAAGTAATCATGATTCTGTCCAACGTCCTACTACATATGGGTTCAACTCTAAAGTCTTTAGCCTGGTATTGAGTCTTACACATCAATCTTTCCCCTTGTCTTCTGCCCTCTGCTTCTCTATACCTGCCAGGGCTGACACTCTGCCAGATCTTGTCCAAGACTTATCTATTGCCATCTTTGTCTTTGTTGGATATCCCTACTTGGGACATCTTCTCGTTTCCTCTTCACCTAAGCTTTTTGAGATTTTGTAGTGTATTCATTAAGTGTGTAGCCTTTGAGTCAGACTCTTTGAGTTTACATCCTGCCTCTGTTACTTACATAAATAAAATATATAAAGCTTTTAGCACAGAGCCTGATATAAAATAAGTGCTCCATAATGTAGGCTGTGACAGAATTATTACTCCTGTGCAACACTTTCTTTGAGTGCCACTATTCCACTCTTCGTCTTTTTTTTTTTTTTTTTTTTAAATCAGTCTGGTCCTCCCTGACTCTGTTCACTTACAGGTGATGACCTAACCTGGTAAACATTATCAAAGTCTTTTCAGATTTTCTGACCCCATGTATTTCCTGGAATGACTAGTGCTTTCTGCCTTTCTTTAGCCCAGTATTCAGTATGTTTTGATGAGCTTCTGCTGAACTGGATTGAATCAAAGCTTTCTCTTAACATCAGTCATGTACCATCCATCCATCCATCCACTCAGTCTTTCAGCAATATTTTAAATACCTACTATGTGCCAGGCATTGTGCTAGGTGTTGGGTGTACCATACTGGACAAGATGGACTCTGCCCCACCTGCACAAAGTTGTTGCCTAGGTGAGAGACAGGTGGTTATATGGGCAGTGATGATACAGAGTGGCAAGTGTTCTGATGAGTAAAGTAGAAGGTGCTGAGACAACTCAAAAGCCTAAAGGAGAAGCTCTTAACTCTGCCTTGGAAGATCAGGGATGACTTCCCAGAGGAAGCAAGGCCTAAGCTGAGGCTCAAAGAAAGGGCAAACTTTAGGTGAAAAGGAATTACAAGTGAAGAGCATTTCAGTTGGGGGAACTGTATGTGAAAAGATTCAGAGGGGAAAGAGGGAATGGTGTATTGAGAAGCTGGGTTGAGAGAGAGTGTGCATGTGTTTATGTGTGTGTGTGTGTGCACGTGCACCTGAGCATGCACATGCATTGGAGGTGGAAGTGTGAGATAAAGCTAGAGAGGCAGGCAAAGGCCAGGATAACAGGGACTTATGTATTGTGTTAAGAAGATTGGGCTTGCACATCAGAGGCATGCGATAAATGTTTGTTGAGAAGATGAGTGGGAGTGTTTTAGTGGGGGAAATGGCGTGATCAGATTTATAATTTAGAAAAATCACACTGGCTGCAATGTGGAGAATAGTAGGTGGCTGGTTTGTCGATCTTCATGGCAGAAAATCTGCCTCGCTTCTTTTCCCAAGCATGCCAGTTCCCACCTGGGCTTGACCCCCCAGCTGCTGAAGGCCTGCTGCCCTGCTTGATTCTAGCCAACCCCCTCCTGGGAACTGGACTCTGTTTCTTATTTTCAGCAGTTGATTCAGGTCTTACTCAAGAAGGACAAGTGAACTGGAACTAGAATCCTATCACTCCAGGTTTAGTCTCTACTTAAAGGGTTCCCTGTCTACTTGATTGGGTCTCTTCCATGCTGATATTCTTGGCTATTGGTCTGGACCAAGCTTGAGATGAATGCACATTTTTTGGACAATACAATTTAGATCTTTTGCTATTAGTTCTTGGGTAGCAGCAACTTTATTCACTTGTTAATTTGCCTTGAATATTTACCAGTTACACTATGTCCCCAGTGATGTATCCCAATGGATATCCAGTGGTAAACAGAGCCAACATGGTTCTACGGCAATTATGAGAGATGGATCTTAAATAAATACAAATTGTTCTGTGATTGAAAACAAGATTAAGTTTCTAACCGTGAGGGTAACAAGCAGAACCTGTTTTGAGTTGGATGATAGGCCAGGTATCTTCCTTTTGCTCCTCTTTCTACCCCTCTTCACCCTGGTCTCTGCCCTGGTGGGGTAACTGTATCAATGGGCTTTCTTGTCCTCTGGCTTCTAGTATATTTAGGAGGATGAGGTTGGAGGTATTGATTCTTCCAGCTTCTTTGTGCGGGATCACCCTAGGCTGGCTGCAGCTGTGTCCTGCTTCTTCATCCTTCTGGCCTAGGGTTGTTTCTGCTCCTTCCTTGTGCTCTCCATCCGTCTTGCTCCATGCCTTTCTAAACTAACCTTTTAGCAAATCTTCTTGAATTACCCTCATCCGAGTGTGCCATTGTTTCCCGCCAGGACCCTGACAGATACAGATGGCAACAGAAAGACTTTCTGAGGAAGTGACATTTAAGCTAGACTTGTGGGATGAGAGGGAGCCAGCCATGTGAAGAACGGGGGAGGAGTGACGCTCCCGGCAGAAGGAAGTCGCATGTGAAACTCTGAGGTGGAAAGAGCTTGTCGTTGTGCTCAAGGAACAGAGAAGAGAGAAGGGCAGTGTGTCTGGAGCACAATGAGCAGGGGACAGAGCATGAGATGAGATTTAAGAGTGGGCCAGGGGCACAGCACCTGGGACTTTGTAGGCTATTAAAGGAATCAGAATTTCATCTTGACTACATCCAGATGACTGAGGAAGTTCTTGGCCTACTGGTCGCCATCATCCTTGTGGTGGCCCTTATCAGAGATAAAAATAGTGATAGTAAACATTTATCGAACACTTAATTACATTCTAAGTGCTTTGGATGCATTGATTCATTTATTTGTTTGACAGTTCCATGAAGAAGGCACTGTCACCATTCACATTTCACAGATAAAGAAACTGAGGTTCAGAGAGATTGAATAACTTATCCAAATTCCACAGCTCGTACATGGAACAGCTGGGATTTGAATCAGGCAGTCTGGAGCCAGGGCCTTACTCTTAACCCCTTTGCTATAATGCCATTAAACATGATTGCTAAATCCTCAGCCCCCACTGGGTTCCTTATCTTACATGCCTCAAATACATAATGGTTTCTTGTATCTATCAATCATTTCTAGTGGTTTCCTGTATCCGTCAATTGTTTAATAAATTACGCATATTTATTCTGCCTTCTCAAATGTATCATAGACTCCTTAATGACCTATATGGAGTTTTAAAATTCTCCACTACCCATAGAATCTCATAGAGTGGTGAGCACAAAAAAAGTACTCAATAAGCACATTTCTGGATGCTCGATTTAAATTAAATAGTGGGTGTAAAGTAATAGTGCCTGGAAAATAGAAGGTGTTTAACAGATGGAAGCTGTCACCAGAGATTATAAGAAGGAAGCAACAAGGAAGGCAATTGTTAACCTCAGATCAAACACAAGATCATTGGACTACCACATGAGGTCATCTCCATGAGGCCTGCAGTCCTGGATCTTGTCTTAGTTCAGGGAGCTGAAGAGCAAATTAGGGGAGAGCAAGATTGTTTCCCTAGATGTCAACTTAACATTATCCTTTTTTTTTCTATTATCCAACATATATCCAGCTAGTTTGGGGATCCTATTTATGTTTCCCACTGCATCCCCTCTTGAGATGATGAGTTCTGTAAACTTGCTCCCTGCTGTGTGAAGGAGCACTTTCTTTTATTGATCCTGAATTTACCTCTTGCAAATTTCAAGTTCCAAGATTCCTCCCCTCCCTATATCTTTATCATCACCTGGAATAAGTACCTGGGGATAGGTAAGCAATTGTCTATGTTCCATCTCTACCCTGCATCAACCTTACTGTTGGAGATAAGGAGATTAGGAGATTTTCTCTGTTCTCTTTTTATTCCAAACCCTTCCCTTCATCTTTTTGGCATGGGGGAGATAGCAGAATGGCCTTCCAAAAGAACTTTTCTAAAAGTGAGGGCAACCCAGGCAGGAAAGAAGCAGAAAATACAGTGTTGAAATTTCCCAGTGGCCCAAGCTTAAGCCCCTCCCCTGGAGTGGATACTCACCTACCCAGGCCTCTGGTTCCCAGGCACCAAGAACACTGTGTTTATTTTCTAAGTGGTTCGCTTGCTCTCCACCTGATTTCCTGCCTGTCCTTTGGCCAAGTGGTCACCAAGGATCTTGTTTTCTTATATCACAAAAGCTCGTCTGTCATCTTGTCTCCTAAACAAGACATTTTGACAGAGGAGACATTTTGTGTTGACCATTATGTACCATGTCAAAGTGCATACATCGACATTATATATATATATATTTAATGACCAGGTGGTATGAATTTTGGACATCTTCAAGCCTCTCTGTCCCTGTGTTTCCCTTATTTTTGAATTGTGCTCCATTCTCGAGTTTGACTTCATTTGAGCTCTACCCCAGAACTCTGCCCTGTGGCCAACTATCTATCCCTGTAAAATTACCCAGGAGTGTGAGGCGAGGGAGCAGGAGCCATGCAGTGACTCTGCCCTTCCCGGAGGATGTGCATAGGGCAGGCAATAAAGTAAGTCTCACAGAGTGGAGGCGTAAGTTTCATATATTACTTGGTTGAAAAAACAGCAGAAAGGCTAATTATTTTGGGGCAGTCACATGATGTCACTGGCATCTAAATGATTGTGCCAAATGCCCACTTGAAATTTCATTTACCATGGAACCAGTGATTCTCAACCCTGGCTGCACAATAAAATCCTGTGGGAACTTTTACCAAAAAAACCCCCAAAAACAAAAAACCAAAAAACCGCAAACTGAACAAAGCAGTGTCTGCCTCCACCCTTCTCTCTTCTTTAATCCAGGTAAATTAAAATCTTTGCCGGTGAGGATTAAGCATTATAATTTTTGAAAACTCCCTGGGTAACTCTAAAGTATAGCTAGGGTAAAGAACCACTATCTTAATCAAGTGTACAATCTCTCAACATTCACACACTGTCTCTCTGTCTGTATTTGTCAGAATGTCCACAGCTCCAGCGACAGTCAATGGGGAAGGCTGAGAGGCCATGCAGAAGACTCATCTAGATCCTGGATACTGATCAATGTGTGCTGTATTGTCACAGGGTTTTGTTTTTAATTTCTTTATTGTATTTTTAGTTTCCAGTTCTATTTTTTGAAACTGTCTGGTTTATGGTTCTTGCTAAGAACTAATGCCTAGTTTATACCTCAGTTACAAGGCTCAGTCAAATTCATTCATTATTTACTCATTTCTTTGTTCATTTATCTATTTACTCACTCTATCACTCATCCACTAATTTCACATATTTACTTTCTTATTCATTCATTCATTCACTCATTCATCCATCTATTCACTCTCTAACCACACCATCCATCTATTTGTTCATCCATTTATTTACTCATTGATTCATTCACTGATTCATCCATTTCTCTTATGTATTCAGTTGTTCATTAGTTCATCCATCTACCATCCATCCATCTATCCAGTCATTTACTCATTGATTTATTCTTTGTTAATCTATCGACACTTTAGAGACTTTCTGACACTTCAGAGATGCAGGCTTCTGAGCCTGGCTCTTGGGAAACACAAAAGGTTGCACAGACAATAGGGTTGCACTTGGAGGCTGGACTTATTCACTTTCTGGGGCCAGAGAATCCTGGGCTTTTGCTTTCCTTTGTGGTCAGATGTAGTGACTGTCTTATTGGAAAGTCATTATAGTCTGGGGATTCCCTCAGGACTGGACCAGAGGTCCCCTTTGGACACAGATAATGGCTCTGTAGTACTAGCTGGTGGGGAGGTATATGGGAAGGTGGGGAGTGACCTTTAGTGTTCCTGATTTAGGACAAATAAGCTGCTTACAGCTGTGCCTTCTTACAGTAGAACATCCTTTAAATAGTAATAAAGAAACAAGAGAAAACATAATACAAAGGAATAAAATAGGCTAAAAAATGGCTCAGTAAAGGGAAAATAAAGAAAGAGGAAAAGCAAACTGCTGTAGTTAACACAGCGTAGATGATAATGTGAATATCAACTCTCAAGAGACCAGTGGGACCTGGTGGGTAAGTTAAGCATGACAAACCTGGTAACAGGTCAGGGACAAGGTGGGCAGAGATGTAGACTAGAGTTTCTTTCTATGTTCTGTGGGTAGAGAATCTGGCCGAGAGTTCTTGGGGGAAAGGTCTTAACTCTTCATGCATAAACTTGAAAGAGAAATTTATTATCCATTCATCAAATATTTACAGAGCATGTGGTTCACAGCTTTCTTGCCGCTTATCATATCGAGGGGAAGATAGACACTTGGACAAGTAGTTACACTCAGGGGTGATAAGTGTTACAAGGGGCGGGTGGGGGGGAATACAGGGAGCTATAGGAATGTCTAATGGGAGAAAGTGGTCTACAGAGCCTAGAGGGTTCCTGGAAAACGTTCCTAGAGGGTACAGCAGTTTGCTTTTCCTCTTTCTTTATTTTCCCTTTACTGAGCCATTTTTTTTAGCCTATTTTATTCCTTTGTGTTATGTTTTCTCTTGTTTCTAGGTGGTGAATTGAAGGTGGATATGTGAGTAGTATAGTGGAAACAGCGTATGGGAAGGCAGAGGGTAAGACAGAGAAGGAAATGAAAGCTGTCCTGTATGGCTGGTGTGTAAAATGCAAGAGGAGATTGAGAAGAAAAAAGGCAGACAAATACAAGTGTCATTCATTCATTCATTCATTCATTCATTCATACATTCTTCAACAAACCACCACTAAGCATCTGCTCTCTGCATGGTCTAGAGCTGGATGGTGGGAATGTAAGGACAAATAGGGCAATTTCTGTCTTCAAGATTATCTACTGTCCAGGGAGCTCAAATGGAAGACAGCAAAGAAAGAGTTAATAGAAAATCGTTGTGGTGGACTCTGCCAACTCACTGACTTTGATGCATGATTCCCTGCTGTGCGGGAGAGAAGCATAACCTGCTTTGTTTTTTGGATATATTATGCCTGGGTGGAAATGCCTCAAAACTGGCCTTTTCCACTCAAAATGACAGGGTTTCCTGATGAGTCTCTAACTGGGCCATCTTGCTGTGTGGTGATTTTGTCATAGAAGGGAGCAGCAGGGGAAGGAGGAGGAGTACGAGTGGAGAACACAGTCAGATTGTCCAAATCCGCTACCTCGGCAGTAGAGCCTGATAGGGCTGGTCTTACCAGAAGTGGAGTGGCTGTATGAAGACATGGAAGGAGCCATAGACTTATGGGGTGTTTGAATGTTGAGATGCGTACAAAGTTGAGGTGCTACCAGAGAGAGCTAAGTGTTATATTCTCCCTTACTAGGTAGCATATTTCTTGGTGAATTCATCCATGTCCAGACTTAGGCCAAGCCTTATATATAGAAACAGTTTAGTGCATATCCCAGAATTACCCAAACTCAGGAATACTGACTTATGTCAGTGAACTTCATAAGAATCTGATATGTGACATTAGACCTTATTGAGAAATATTAGCACTCAGGAGAATGGTTACTCATGTATACTAACCAGGGCATTCTCACTTTATGGTCATGCCAAACGAGAAGTTAGATTATAATCAGAAGGTACTTTCATGTCAGTCAAGGTTCAATGCTGGAAATAAAAACACTGGATATTTTAAGAAGAAAGATATTTATTTATTATGAAAAATTAGGTGCTCCCAAAATTTTGGGGAGGGTTGGAAGATTTATTCTAAGCTGGGCCTCTAAGAATGACTCTCATCAGGAGTCATCAGGAGAGCTGCTGCCTGTTACATGTCTAGATTGTGGGAGCTCACAGCTTGACCCTGAAATCATTGAGGCCAAAAGTACATAGCTATCTGATCCAAAACTCAGGAATCTGACCCTGCTAGCACCACTACTGCCTGGACACTAAACTATAGTCTAATGAGTCCTACTAGTGTCTCTACTTGCTTGTCAATAGGAAAATGGTGCCAGCTTCACTTTTGTCTGCAAATATCTCATTGAAGTGCATCTGATTGGTGAAATCTATTTCTTATTCAGATGCCAATCTTCAAGGGAGTCTTGGAAATGTAGGTTAAAAAAATCTTTCCAGCCTTTCCAGTACCGAAATGCCCAGTAGAAGGAGAAGGGAATTGATGCAGAAAGCCAATTGACCATTTTCTATTATATCTGGCACATATAGAATTAGAATGATAGGATTCGTTTATGTAATTTAAAAGCTGAATAGTGTGAAGCTAAGACACCCTAAAGAACCAACCTCTATGTTTGCCACAAATATGGCATTGGAAATGGAAGAATTAAGGTCATGGAACACAGTTGCCTGAACCTTCAGGGATAGAATGGACACTTCAATGGTTTTCTTCTTGTTCTGTGCTTGTGGCTGACTCTAAGTTCCTATTTTTATTCATAAATAGTTTCTTTAGCCATAATACTTCCATCAAATCTTCTATCTGACTTTATTGATCTCAGAAAAAATAAAGTAGAGTTATTTGTATCATTATGTTGAATAAGCATGACTTGTGGGATGTAATCATAAAGCAACTTTATTTTTGTCTCCCATTGTCCCAGTTAAAATCCATTCTAGGTCTGTCAGTTAGACCCTTGACATCTATGGTTGTTATTAGGTATGAAAAAGTCTATGTATTCTTTATGTTAACTATATTTCTAACTTAGTGATTAAAATATGCAGCCCTGTAATTTTGCCTTACAGGTATAACTTCTCTCCTCCATTGAGGTCTGCTGCAGGATGGAAGATGTTGAGGAAGGGAGATGTGTGGTTGCATTTCCTCCCTTTCTTCATTAGTACTCCTTCCCCATCTTGCAAGCAGCATTTATGATACCTCCAGGATGGGACTGGGAAATGCCAGAAGAGGTAAGGGGAACAGGGAAGTCTTCACTTGATGGTTTACATGATGGTACCCAGCTTCAACATGCTTCTGACTTGGCAGATATTAAAAGTGAACTCTTTCCCTCATAGGTGCTTTTTCTGGGGCTCCAAGGATGCCCATCACATCCCTGGGGATCCTTCACCTGCAGCCTTTGGTCAAGAACACATGCATCTCTATTTTGGCTATTTGCTTTCTCCTGGGAACCCAACAGTGCCCTGCTTTCTCTTTTTGGCAGGACCCAGGATGATCTCCTCACTGGCTTGCTCTTGTACTTGATTTACATCCGATTCTGGTTAAACCTTTGTCATTCCTCTGCTCTGGCAAACTCTGGAAGTAAGTTACTTCCCAGACGGTAGCCCTTTCCTCTGCTCTACAGACTGCTGCAGCCAACCTCTTGACATTTGGATTTCTCAAGTGAAACTACAGGGGTCCCATTTAAGTTCTCCAAGTGGTCTCTCAAAGCCACTCATTTGTCACCCTGGGGGTAGGAGGTAGCATCTGTGCACTAATCAGACTAGGCTAGGTTATGCTGAGTTAACAGCATCCAACCAAAGTGGCTTAATACCACACAAGTTTATTTCTGGCTCTTAGTTCCCTGTGGATTCAGATAACCCTCAGGGGCAGTCGTCCTCCAAGTGCTGACTGCTTTGATCTATGACATGTCCATATAGAAAATGCTTTTACAAATAAGT
The DNA here is from genome assembly GCF_902729225.1 of Pteropus medius. NCBI lineage: Eukaryota > Metazoa > Chordata > Mammalia > Chiroptera > Pteropodidae > Pteropus > Pteropus medius. The sequence continues at coordinate 3,588,742 of NW_024353787.1, forward strand.
TCTGACAATGGATGATTACGATGGTTGCACACCAATGTGGATATGCTTAATGCCACTGAATTGTACACTTACAAATGGTTAAAATGGTACATTTTATGTTATGTGTATTTTACCACAATTAAAAAAATGTTGCATGGGAAAAATTATTTTCAGTTAACTTTTGCTTCATATGAGAAAATATTTTTTACCTTAACTAGATGCTAGATATTCATTCAGATACTATTGATATGTTTTCTTCTCCGCACTTGGCATAAATATTGATGGGTTGAATAACTTTAATAGCATTAGATAATAAGAAAAATTATTTCTACGATTGCCATGATGAGGAAAAAGGGGGCTGGAGGACCATACACGGTTATGAAATTCATTGGCCAAAGCAAATGAATGGTAATCCCTAATTTCAAGGGAGGCGGATGGGGAACACTATCTCTGGTGTCCAGAAGTAGAGAAAAAAACCAAACACCAGGGAACAGTAGTGGCGATGACCACAGCTTCCCATTGCCCTCCTCCCCCCACCCCCCGGAGTGGGTAGGATTCACAGCCAAGCTCATCCCCAAAAATTCTTGGCTAAAATATTTCCCCAAGTCTAACTTTTGACTTGTATGTACACTTCATGTGAAACTGGTTTTGACAACCTCCTTTGTAAATTCTGCATATGGCCTAGCAGCTTCTTTGAAATATGAGAGCTATTGTCTCTTGGTGCCCTGGCTAACACTTCCATTTAAACATCCTGTTATATGTTTGTTCATTGTCTGTCTCTCCTACCTGACTGAAAACCCTTGAGATCAGGGCCTGCATTTATCTTGTTTCTGGCTTGTTTCTTGCCTAGGCGGCATGCCTAGCATAGGATTGGACACATTTCAGATTCTCTATGGCTATCATAGACAAGAAAAAGGAAGGAAGGAAGGAAGGAAGGAAGCAAGCAAAGGAGTGTGGAAAAGAGGAAGGAAGGATAAAGAGAGGGAAGGAAAAGAGGAGAAAGAATTAGGAAAAAGGCAGAATGGATTTGAGTCAGGAAGCAGGGTCAGCAAAAGAAGCTCACAGGAGGAAATGCAGACAGAAAACAAAATTCTAGTGTTGGAGCCAAAAATTAGACAGGAACTCCAAACACCAGGGGCAAAAGCAGATTCAATATCCCAGGATGACTCAACACAGGAACAGAAATGAAATTATGATAGAATGTCCAGGATGTAGTGACTGAGTGTGGGAAATAAGGCTTGGTGTTTCTTGGAGAAGGGGTTTTATGTCTCTTTCTTTTCCTCCATGGGAAGGGGACAGAAAAGAGAAATAGCTTTTGTTGAATGCCTACTCTATGCCAGGCATTGTGTCAGGTAATTCCTTTAGGTTATCTCATTGAACTCTTGCAGTTAACCCAATTTATGAACTTGGGAAACTGAGCTCAGAGAGGTGAGGTAGCCTGCCCAAGGTCACACAGCTAATCAGTGCAGTTGCAGCTCAGATTTGGGTGTCTCTAGCATAGGGGCTGTCTTCATTACAGAGAGATCCTTCTTAGTTCATCTCTGAGGACAAATGACTGACGCTCGCTCACGTGCTCTCTCTCTCTCTCTCTCTCTCTCTCTGTCTGTCTGTCTCTGTCTCTGTCTCTCTCTCTTGGATCTCATTTTCAGATAGCCATTCCACTAAGTGGATAGTATAAGATGCTTGCTTCTTCATTTCCTAACTTCTGAGATGTCAATAGCCATTGTGAGAAGCATAAAACAACTTTAGGATAAACCTGCTTGCCTCCATTCCATTCGTTTCAAGATTCCTTCTCTCACCCAGCCCTGGACCTGCCTTCTGGGCTTTCAAAGTAGATAGATAAAAGTGTTTTCTGCGATGTGATTCTGTTTTAAAGAAAGATATACATGTCTGTATCTGTGTATAAGCATGTGCTTGTGGTGTGCTGTCTGGGGGACCTCCCTGAGAATGTGCAGGTGTGATGGCAGTGATTGTGAACTGAGTACACAAGGTGTTTCTCATGGTGGCCTTGGCCTAACAGCCTTGAGGGTTGGTTAATGGTCCCAGTGAACTGCTGTCAAGGAGCCCCCTGAGGTGTGAAAGCACTGTCATTGATTTCATGACTGTGACTTTGCTGAGTGTCCAAAGAAAATGAAATGGTGCCCAGTTTACATGGGGAGTTAATAGTGTTTTGGCTCATGTCAAACTCTGGACTGCCCCTTCAGGCGGAGGCTGGACCTTGGTAAGAGCTGCACGCACACGCATGCGCACCTGTGCTGATGGCTGTGTCTTCGGTCTGCCTAGCCAGTGGTGCTGATGATCTGCAGCTTCTGCAGGGAGACAAGTGAGCCACCCCCTGCTTGGGGCTCATGGGAAGTGGTGGGGGGCTTTCTTTCTATCTCAGCTTTGCTGGTGGCAGCATTTATTTGTGGATCCAATCTGTGTGCAGTTTGTGTTGTATCAACATGACACTAAGACAACCAATTTGTCCTTGAAGAAAATATACTAGTGAAGCAAATATTTGACATCAAAATTTTGCAATACAGTAGTCCCCCCTTATCCATGGAGGATATGTTCCAAGACCCCCAGTGGATACCTGAAACCACAGACAGTACTGAACCCTATATATACTTTTTTTTTTTTTTTCTATACGTCCATACTTATGATATAATGTAATTTATAAATTAAGCACAGTAAGAGATGAACAACGATAACTAATAATAAAATAGAACAATTATAACAATACACTAATAAAAGTTGTGTGAATGTGGTCTCTCTCAAAATATCTTACTTCATGGATAGAAGATTCATTCTTAAGCAATATCAGCATATATATATTTTTTCTTTCCTTAAGTTGAGAACTTTTGCCTTTTCGTTTAAAGGAAGCACTCGATGGCTTCTCTTTGGCATATCCGAACTGCCAGCATCACTACTTTTGCACTTTGGGGCCTTTATTAAATACAGTAAGGGTTGCTGAAACGCAAGCACTGTGGTACCACAACAGATGATTTGATAACTGAGACAGCTGCGGAGTGACTAATGGGCAGGTAGTGTACACAGCATGGCTACACCAGACAAAGGGATGATTCATGGCCTGGGAAGGATGGAGCAGGATGGTGTGAGATTTTTATCATCATGCTACTTAGAATAGCACACAATTTAAAGTCTATGAATTGTTTTTTTCTGGAATTTTCCATTTAATATTTTTGGACCATAGTTGACCTTGAATAACTGAAACCGTGGGAAGCAAAACTGCAGATAAGAAGGGACTACTGTACCCTAAAGCTTTCTTTTGTGAGGCAGTGTCCCCTCTAGGGAAATGAAGGAGAGAGGTATCCCTCCTCCTGCCCCTGACTTCAGTATGATAGAATTTTCCATATGCCACCTTCCACCCCCAATAAATCTACTCCCCTCCCTAGGAAGGCTGTTTCACCTTCCCATCAGGCCAGTTGCTTCTGGTAGGTGGAGCAAGTGATAAGCCCAGTGACTTCCATGAATTCTAGTGCCCTCTGGCCAATGCATTTCCTAATACTTTGGTGAAATCAAAGCCCTCCCATAGTATATTACCCAGCGTGGCTGAGCAGGTTGCACATCAAGTATAGACTTGCCATTCCTGCTCACAGCACTGCTTCCAGACTATCACTTCTGGACGTAGAGAATTCTTTACCTAGCCCTTTGCTATCTTACACAATAAAGCCTTTCACTGGGGAACACTTTTTAGGGCCAAGAAGTAAGACAATAGACTAAAGCTCATGGAATTCACTGTTCTTACCACATGGTCCCTCGCACAGAAGCAGCTGGCTTGATAATATGGTGGAGAGATCTGCTGAAGTTTTAGTTATAACACAAACAAAGGGACAGGATCTGTGAAGTTGGGCTGGGATTCTACAGGGTGCGGTATATACCTTAAACCAGAACCTAACGTCTAGTGTTACCTCTCCTGTTGTCAGAATACGTGGATCTGGGCACCAAGGTATAGGTGAAAGTAGTTCCTTCACTATTACGCCCAATAACTAACCTGAAGATTTTTTCCTTGCTATATCCTTGACCTCAGGCTTCACTGGAAATTAGAAGCTGAGAGAGTCCCTTGGCCAGTCTGAGATCCTTGTACTGCTAAACCAGCAGGCTAAAGAAAGCATCTTTGTACTGGCCAGGGTGGTTGGTCCTGACACCAGGAGGAAATTGGCTTGCTGCCATGCAATGGGGGCAAGAAGGACCCTGTTCAGAAGACCAGGGTCTCCAGGACACCTCTTAGTACTCCTTTGCCCAGTAGTCTTGATCAATAGAAAACTGTGGCAATAAAGACAAGACCACCAAGGACTCAGATCTCACAGGAAGAGTTGGGTCACCCCACCAGGCAATAAACCCTACTCAAGCAAGGTGTTCTTACAGGCCAAGGGAACATGAATTGGGTAGTAGAAGAAGGCCACCATGATTACCAACTTAGGCCTTGTGTTCAGCTATAAAAGTGTACAGAGCAGCAGCTAAGTTTTATGGTGTCCCCCATCCTCCTTCTCTTCTGCTACTGTCTTATATGAAGAACACTGGTGGTGACTTGATTTTTGGGTTTCATTAAAGAGTTTGACTGAATTGACATCACCCTGCAATGATACAGAGGCAGGAGAGTTTGATTGTTCTCTGTATTGAAGATGTACACATTTTACTCAGAAGAAGAATGGCAAAAGTGGATGCTAAGAAGTAAAAAGGATTATTCTGGGTATCTTACATTTGTCTCTTTAGATTCTTTTGCCACCCTTCTCTATTCTGTGCCCCCAGAGGCCTACCTTCATTGGCTACATCAGTGGGCTCATTGCCCTTCGGGTTCCATTTGAATCTGGTCAGTGGTGGAGAGTTGCAGGAGATTTGAAAGAAGAGATATTTATTTTCCTATATTCTTCATCAGTGGATCACCTTGGGCTGACTGACCGTGTCCCTGTCCCAAATGTCACAGCTTCTGCAGATAGTCCTTCATTTCTGCAAGACTCTTTGTTCTAGGTTTCAGTAACTATTCCCTTCCCTTGCCTCTTTAGGCCTGTCATGATATCTTGCTGTTACAAACCCCAGAATGCTGAACTGTTCCTGCGGTTTCCCTCCACCCTTCCTTCCCCATTGCAAATAGCTCTTTTATTATACTCTTAAATCACCCAGTTTCTGCCAAGACATTTCCCGCTACACTGAGCTTGGCCAGTTGGTTGTTCTGGAGTATATTATGCAAAAGAAAAAAAGAGAGGACCATGGTTGGAAATTCATTCGTGGTAGCCATGGTGGTGTCCAGTGGCAGCAGCAGTTGTGGCTAGTGTCAGGGATGAACTATGTAGTGGACTTCCTGGCCAGATTATTTCCTGTGTTTGAGGGAGCCCTTGGTTCCTGCTTATTTTCCAAACTTGGCCCCTAGTTTTCTAATTTTGTTAGCATTCAGTATCATTCCAAGACATTACTTTAAAACTATTAATACAGCCAGAGATGTTTCCAGTGCCTGCAACCAAGAATCCTGACTGATACAGCCATTCAAGCAGATATTTGATGTCTGGTCCAAAGCTTTACTTTTCAACCAAATTGAAAGTGTGTGGAGCTCTTTAAAAGGAGCCCGCTCAGTTGGCACAGATCCCTTTTGCTCTTTGCCTTTGTTGTTTCTCCTTCTTTTTACTAGCAATGTGGGCTGATGTTGGAGGAATAGCCACCATTTTGTAACCGTGAGTTAATCACAAGGAAAAGGCCAAGAATATCATAGAAGTCTTAGCCTAGATGTAGGCCATGGTTTCTCAGATTATTAGCTGTCGAACACAATTTCTTTAGTATTATTTTCTTTCATCATTACAACAACCCTACCTGAGATGGGATTATTTCTGTTTAACAAGTGGGGACAGAGGCTCAGAGTAGTGACAAGTCCAAGTGCATATAGCCAGTACTGCAATGGGGAGATAAGCTGAGAACAATTACTCATAAATATGTTTTGGCCAATTCATTCATTCATCCATTCATTCACTCATTCATTCAAAAAATATTTTCTGAGTTATTTTGTGCCAGACCCAGGTACAACATTTGAGATACAAAGAGGGGTACAGCATAGTCCCTGCCATTGGAGTCCACCAAAGTAGTCTAAGCAAGAGATGAAGGGAAGTTGGACAAGGAAGACAGAGAGGGGTAGACATATTTGAAAGACATTTAAGAGGAAGAATCAGTAGGACTTGGTGGATAGATTGATATAGGTGTCAAGGAAAAGATAGGTATTTAGAATGATTCTTTGGTTTCTGGCCTGAATACCTGGGGAAAATGTGTGGTTATTACTAGAATAGAGAATGTTGAAGGAAAGGCAAAGGTGGTGGGAGGCTGGTAGGAGAGAACTGGAGGGCAGGTGACCATGAGAAGAATGGACTTCTGAGACAGAGCAATGCTTGGTAAGCACGAATTCCACTGTGTTGTCACAGGAGTGATAACTGAGGTGGAGCAGAGGTGGAGGTCAAGGCTGGCCTTACTATTAACTATTTGCTACTAACACTGCCTCAATTATTCAACTCCTATAGGCTAGCTTGTGCAGCTGGAGGCCTAGGAGAACGGCAAAGGAGGCTGAGCTCTTACACAGGACCCTCAAATAATGCCTTAGCATGGCTCCTTCCATCTCCGCAGTCATTTCCTGGGATTGAATTCAGCATTTAGTCAATATACTCATTAGGAAGAGCAGTTTCATGGGTCTGCAGGACCACTCAATACATGTAAGTGAGCCAACCCCAGGAGTTCCTTTGGGCAACAGAGTACTTAAGCCCTCCATTAGCTACCATTAAGACTGCACTTATTGCTTAATGATCACCAGCTACAGGGCCTGGTGGGTCTGGACAGATGGAGAGCAGGAAGGAGCTTCCCCCATAAAGAGACGTTTCAATGCACTTCTCCAGAGACTCAAGAATCAAGGCTGCTCTGCACTGTGGGTGCAGGATTAGTTACAGTTCATCAGGCCGTCTGGGCTAAAATAGGTAGAAATCTATGTCTGGTGAGTCTATGAGAGGAAGGAAGGAAATGCTATGCGAGGTTAATACTCCTGTTTCTTTCTAATGGGTAAGATCTAAGAGTCTGGGGTATACGTGTGTGTGTGTATTTAAGGGACTCTGTTCTTTGCTCTGAGAGGCCTGGGACTCAGGGTTAGATATCACTGTTTGTGTGATCTAAATTTCTCCAGGATCCATCAGTCTTCTGTATCAATGAGATAACTCAAATTTCCAGTACCTTGTTGCCCAACTTTAGCACCTGTGAAAAATCTCCTCATGGTTTCCTGAGATTCCCAGGTGTACCTTTCTGGACAAGTATGCTGCTGTTTTACTGAATACCACGTTGTCCTCTAGGGGGTGCTGCTGCTCCATTGGGCATGGCCAGTCCCTGCAGCTGCCATGGCTGCTGTGCAGGTGCTGGAACCTGTGGGCACTGTTGCTGCTCTGCTGGGGACTGCAGCCTCTCCTTCTGCACTCCTGGCCAACTGTTGAGCTCTTCTGCTGGTCTGTCAGGCACAGCAGTGTCCACCAGGCATGACCATTGCCTCATTGTTGCCTCAGTGGGCTCTGTTATTGCTGCCATCTCTCAAGGGACACAGTTCTGAGTGCCAAAGCTAAATGGTGGTGTGTGGCGAAGGTGGAGAGAAAAGGAGAAAGTCTTTCTCTCTTTTATTCTATGCTGTCTTGGAGACATCCCAAAATTCTATAGAGTTTGATGAAACAGTCCTTCTGGTCTTTAATTAGGTATCCTATTGTTCAGCAAACATTCATTTCCTTCCCCCAAAGCTCTGAGGAGTCTTTCCCAACTGTTAATGTCAGACTTGGCCATGTGACTTGCTTAAGTTAATGGGACGTTAATGAATGTAAAACAAGAAAGGGCTTGAAATGTGCTTGTGCAGCTGGACTTGCCTTGTTGGGCTTTTGCATAGCCAGGAGAAGAATGTGCCCTCCTGGATAGACTCACTGTCCCGGAAGAATGAGAGACATGGGCGACAGAGCCAGACACAGTACACCCGTAGCTGAGGAAGAGCCCCCCTAGTCTACCTGCAGATGCTAGGGTGAGGAATAAATGCTCATGAGTGTATGTCACTGAGTTTTGAGGTGGTTGTTATGCAGCGTTATTTAGACTATAGCTGATTAAGATAGCCTTCTTCCCTCCAAAATCCAGACACACATTCATGGAAATGAGCTAAGTTTGGGTTGGAATTATAGCCACTATCTAGTAATGAGACATTTTCTTCTGTGCATTGACTAAAACTTTCTGACTGGGTCAGGCTATTTGGGTTTAGTAACTTTTTTACTTAGAATGAATTCTCTCGAATTCTCTCAAAGGCTCTCATGCAAATGAACTCTATGAGGCCATCTATCTGAGTCCTGTGTAGATTCAAGCTGCATATTTCTCTACTTGCAAATTTTAAATTTATTTATTTCCATAAATGCTCCAGAGCAGGGGTTGGCAAAATTTTTCTGTAAAGGGGTGGATCAGAAATGCTTTAGTCTTTGAGCACTATATGACTTTTGTGACAACTATTCAACTCCACCATTGTGACTTGAAAGCTGATATATACAATAATAAATAGGCATGGTTGTGTTCCAATAAAACTTTATTTACAAATAAAGTTTATTGATTCCTTCTTTGCCCCCAAAGCACTTCAACTCTTCTGCCACCAACAGATGGTGACAGAAGTTGTTCTTGGTTGTCACTTGCTTTGTTAGGGCATGTTGCTGTGTTTGTCCTTAGACCGAAAGTATTTTACAAATGTTGTTATCATCATGACCAATAAGTGGAGAAGCAGTCCGTGAGCACATTGAAAATGCTAGTTAAAAGAGACATATGGTTATGGAAGAAACTAAAGTGGAATAATAATTTCAAAAATTGAAAGTGGTGAGAAAATGGACGTTGCAAGTGAAAATGGGAAAATTTTTTTGACAGTGGCATGATTGTGAAGGATCAAGAGTGAATTAGGCAACATGTAAAAATGCTGTGCCCATGCCATTGACAGTAATGAGCAAAATATGCTGAGAAGTAGTCGACAAAAACTAAACTAGTAGAAAAACTTTCGAGTGTAGGGCTAGAGAGGAACAGCTTCAGTAGAGGCTCATTAGCCTAATGTGAGTTCAGGAGAAGGCGAAGAGTCTGAGAACTTGGTTGTGGTGAAAGGGCTACTACTTCTGTGAGCCATGAAGAAGTCCATAGGCCCTAACGTTTACACAAGGTCAAAGTGATGTTGATACTATAACTGCTAAGGACTTCTCTTGTAGAAATCTTGAAGGAGAGGTTTGCCTGCCTCAACAGATTTTCAATGCGGGAGAACACTTAACAGAGTTAAACAGGCCGTTATGCGAAGCATCAACTCTCTCTTCTATTTGGTGGAAAATGTACCTGGGGTTTCCAAGCTTAACCTTCACCAGGTTCTTTGAACTTGCAAACAAGTGGACTTACAAACAGCTGTTTGGAACTGAAATTGTTAACACATATGCACACATGGCCTTATATTCATGCATACAAAAGCGAGCATGCACACACACACGCACACATGAGAGGGTAGAAAAATGAAGTGCTGAATCTGTTGCTTTGCAGAGGCTAATCTTCAGGTTGGGGGAAGGGTGAGAAGGCTCTTCGTTCAGCCACTACTCCTCACCTAGGGGAAGGAAGATTAAGAAGATGGTTTGCAGATGAAAAGCGGTGGTACACTAGAATGAGCATGAGTTTTCGAGTCTGGTAGACTTGGTTTGGCATCTGATTGTGTCTCTTGCTAATGGTATGACCCTGGGTGCTATCTTTAGGGAATGAGAAGCTTCTCACTCCCAAAAGGAAATGGAAGAGAAATGTATTCCTGGGAAAAATGGGGGATGACTCTACTTTGGAGAACAGAAGGGCTATTTGGGAGGAGTCTTTATTGCCTAAAGGTGGGGAATCAAGGTATTATAGTAACATGACAGATTTTAGGTTGAGATGGTAAATAAAGGATCAGAGAAAAAAAATCTGAACTAAAAAAAGCAAGTAAATAGAAGGGCAAATCCAAAGAACTGTGGGTAGGAAAAGGGAAGAAGAAGGGGTTAGGGCGATTCCCACTGGAGGAGCAGGAAGTGGTTTTGGAATAGCATACCTTCCTTTGTTGGTCAGCACCAGGAGGTGGGGGTGATGACTTGAGAGGTAGAGGGTCTGCTTCTGTTATCTCAAGCTCAGCCAGTTGTATTAGTTAATGTTCTCTTGGTTATAAGTAATGGAAACCAATTTATAGTAGCTTAAAGAAAAATATATTTGATTTATCGGAAATACATTTGAGTGTCTGACAGAATTCAAAAAAATCATTGAACAGCCTAGTTAAGGCAGGGACTTAGCAGTAGGAGTACATGGACTTTTCTCTGGGACAATGTTCTCTAACTTTATTAAGTATCAGAATCACCTGACGGATTTGCTGGGCCCAACCCCTGGCAATAATTTGCATTTCTAACTGGTTTCTAGGTGATACTGCCTCTGGTTTGTCCAAGAGCTCTCTATTAGCTCTCAGTTCAAGCTCTGTCCCTCAGTTCAATTTTTTGAGTGGAAAATGGATTGGCCCATCTTGGTTACATGTCTTCCTCTTGTCCAATCATTTATGGCCAGCGGGGGGAAGCCACATAGTATAGACATGGTACCTGAGGACCATTCGAGTGTATCGAAGATAAGAAGGGCTTGGTGGATGCACCAGAAAGTGTCTGTGATTCCATTCTTCTCAATTAGCGCAGCCAGGCATTGAAGTCTTAAGCCCTGGAATTCATTCTGCAGCATTTGTCTTTAAGCTGCCACCTTAGACCTTGGGATTCTCCCCACTAAGCTTGTTATCTCTTGGCCTTCAAGTGGGACATTGTCTTCCTGTCCCTTAAAAAAAAGAAAGCAGAGCATTTTTCATTTTAGGTGTTTACTGATAATTCCTACCGGGAACTTAGAAGAGATAACAAATCTAACTACTTTTGAGAAGGTGTACACATTCTGAACTTGTCTAACGCTCTCATGGCGGTAGTGTGTAGTTGATGCCTCCAGGTTTTCTTCTGGGTTGCTAGCTCGGTAGCTGGTAGTCAGGCTGTCCCCTTGCTTTCTTCTGCTTGAAAGGTCTCTCTCCCTAGCAGAAGGCCTGTCTCTGCTAGAAGGCAGAGATACAGGGGCCCTCTCCTTTCAGTGGGTCATTTTATCTTTAGGGATAGCCTAGGATGATCCCACTTGGTGTCTCCCCAGGAAGCCAAATCCTGGGAGAGAGCCATGAATTACCTGGATCCCCGCTCCTTCTGCTTACTCACTTCATCTTTATTTATTTCTTGGAGGATAACAAGGCTTCTTAAAAAATAAAATTTCCTTCCTTGGACTAAACCTTGGTTGTGTTTAGAGCAGGCAGAAGAATAAGGGAAGTGTTGCCTGCCACCGGGGAGTTATCACGCACAGGAGAATAGAAAGAAAGCAGACTCTTGCTGCCATTTGGCACAGTCTTTTCTGCCAAAGAAATGAATCCTCAGAGTGGCAAGGGCACACAAAACTTTGGCAGAAGGAGCCCATCCTAAGGGGAGAGGCTATGAGACACATACAATCACGAGGTGGGAGGAGAGCCCAGAAGGAATATTCTCCTAGCGGCCCTGGATTATGTGAATGGCCATCACGCCTCCCTCTCCGACTACACGTCCCTCCTCTCAGTCCATATCATTGTTACTTTAATGGCGAAATGGGGACACCCTCTTCTCTCAGAGAAAGCCACAGATTCTGACAGGTCAACAGCTTTGGGAGGGAGAGGAGGAGAGGCCACCAGTGGGTCAGCCAGAGTAGCTGTGTCCCTTGGCCGTCAATGCAGGAGGACACAGGCTGTGGCCAGATGACCCTTCATGGTGTTGTGCTGGTGTTTGTTGACCATTTTCTCCAAATTTAGGATGCTTTGTCTCCTACAGAAACCATGAGCTTCCTGTGGGTGGCTCTTCCCTGCGATGATGACAGGGAGCTGCAGGCAGGATTGGTCAGCAAGCTCACACCTGCTCCTGTGGGGCTTCCAAACTCAGAACTTCCATTGTGCTGCCTTGGTTTTTCCAGTCACTCAGTCTCTGGGAGGCTGAATAGGTCACAGGGACCCGTGACTTCTGGGCCTATGATGATCATGTAGACACTCTGACCTGACCTGTCCTAGTCTGTTCTCAGGGAACTCACATCTGTGCTTCCATAGTACACATTTTATGTGTTTGAAGGCTTCTAAGGCGGGTGCACTGGGGCTGCCTCCTGGCTAAAATTACAAGGTGCTGGGAATGAAGCTTGTCGCATTTGGCCGAGGTTGGGCCTGGCTTCCCAAAGTGCCCCTGATGTGTCAATATCCTGTTGGCCAGCTGGAATAAGGGGTCAGGCTTTTACCAGGTGTTACTCCTGGAGACTCTGACCTTCAGAGCCTTCTTAACCCTCTTGTTCTCCTTCATGAGACCTTTTGAAGTGATTTGGGGGGTCTCCTCATTTTTTAGTGGTGGAACCAGGATTTTAATTCACCTCCTTAGACTACAAATCCTAAACTCTTTCTATTCAGGTTAATCAATTCCAATGGGGGTTCACTGGGAAAAATTGGGGTCTCTACAGTTAAGGGATTGCCCGATTTAGTAGTTCCTCCTTATCTGTGGTTTCGCTTCCCTTGTTTTCGGCTTCCCACAGTCAAGTGTGGTCTGACTTGCTGAGGGAGGCTTTCAGGGAAGCCTGGAAGAGTAGCCAGGACGCAGGGAAGTGGAAAGAAAGAAATGGGGCTTTAGCATCAAGACATATGAGAGACAAGGCTTAGAAATGGGACTATGTCATCCCCAAGTTCAAAATTGTTCAAGAGCTTCCATCGCCTTTCGGGACAAAAGTCCAGGTTTCACACTGGCATCCAAGATACTTCACGGTCTCGCTCCTTCGTTCCTCTTTTTGCAGAATCATCTTCTACCACTCACTGGCCCTTAGTTTCTGATCCATCATTCTGAACAACTTGTTCCTGGTACGTATTACGTATGTCATGCCTTTGTTCCTTTGCTCATCCTGTTCCTTTTGTTTGGAACTGCTTTACCCTCAATCATTTTCTCCAACCCTCACCTCCCTGTCCCCTCACCCCACACCGCACCTTCAGCCTTCGCTCTGCTGAGAAGCTTTCCCTGAGGCTATCTGTCCTTCCAAAAAGAGCTTCTTCATGCTCTGGCAGCACTAAATACTAGGCGACTAGAGCCCTTAATCTCAGTATATGGTAATCTTCTGTTTGCAAAGCAATCATTAAGAGCTCTAGGGCAGGGGAGACCTTCCTTTACTCCAGAGCTTTCCTGTGCTCCAGACAAAGACAGCATTACTTGCTTCATGAACTAAATTACAGTCTACCTTGCTGAAAAGTCAAGCCCCTCTGGTCGCTGTTGGTTCTATTAGCTTTGGGCCTCCTTGGCCCAGAACGGATGCTGCATGCTTAGCCACTGGGTGAGTTCCCCTCTGAAATCTGAAGCATTATTGGCCACTTGGCTCATCTGAACTGGCCAAATTAGGCTCCAGGCCACCTCACTCCTCAGGACACTGTGACGTGGATGGCTGGCCACCCTTCGGGTGCCTGCCTTATAGCTCCTTTGTCTCTTAGCATTGGTATGGCTCCCTAAAAAAGAGTCAGACTACAGGTGAACATTTGAATCAACACCCTTTACATGTCTGTTCAATATCTACAGGAAGGAGGGAGTGATGGCAGGGAGGGGAATGGTTCTGCTCCCTCCAGTCCTGTCCTGAGCGGAGAAGCTCTCCCCAAGCCCACACTCAAATACCCTCCTCAGCACAACCTGAGTGCTGTAGTTAACCAGACCCAGTAAGGCACGTCTTCCTTCCCCACGTGCCTCGAGGCTCCACCGCAAGCAGCATATCGAAGTTTTCTCCAAGCACAGAGAATGTTCTCTCTCAGAGTGGTTTTGTGAACATGATTTTCTCCACATCATTGCATATCCAACAATGTCTGCTCTTCTCCAATGCGTGGGGCGAGATTTGATTAACCCCCCTTTTTTTCATTTACTCTTCTGTTCTCTTCCCATGGACGCTGACATTGATGGAATCTCTGGTGTTTGTTTTGGCCTCAGACTCTGTTTTCTTGGGAGCCTGGGCATGCCCTTTTTTTTAAAAAAAGAAAATAATAATTATTGTATCCCTAGTGTCTGGCCTTGTGATTACGATCCAGTTTCAGCTTTGTGGGTTCAAATCAACAGTCCAAGACCCATTCTGAAGACTGGAAGGCTCTGGAAAGAAATGAAGCAGCAGGTGCACCCTGGGAGGGGAAGAGAGTGGAGATCTGAAGCCCTGCATAGGGCACATTTGAAAGGGGACTGATCACCAGGAGACTTGCTTTTAACCTTCAGTGTCCCTTGGCCAACCATGTGAGAGGGAGTGGCTTATTTAAAAAATCTCTGCTTGCCCCCACCTCCTTAGCCTGGAGAAGACTTTCCTGAACCTGTTCACCCAGGACAGTCACTCAGCTTCTCAGACCTCAGCTCTCAGCCAGAGATGTCTTCCAGGTGTTGTCGTGACAATGCTGGAGTCAGGACTGGCTCATCACAACTTTGCTTTGACTTTAAAAAGTTAATTCTTGTTTCTTCTTTCCTGAAGTGTCAGGTGAAGCCTTTCCTGCTGTGGGCTGAGGGTGGAGAAAGCACCTCTCTTGGTGCAGGTGACTGGACATGTGCCATTTCTGAACCAGCCTGCATGAACTCCCCAGAAAAGAGGTGCTAAAAAAAGCATCATATATCAGGGTCAGGAAAAGGGGGATCACACAACTGACCAACCAGGTCTTGACCCAAACTGGGAACAGTTCAAATAATCAGTCCTTCTGTCAAATCCATATCTAATACGAGGGTGACTTAGGAACTTGTAGGTTCAGCTTGTTTGCTCCAAGCCAGAGAGGGTTGGCTTGGAAGTTTGCTGGGAGCCCCCTCATAACAACCACGCCACTTGCTAACACTTGTATAGTGCTTGCCAGGTACCAGGCACTGTTACAGGGAACATGATAAGGAGTTTGAATTTATTGCAGTTATGCATGTAAAATGCCTAGTGTAGCACCTGGCATATAGAAGTACACTTTAATGGAGCTGCTATTGTTAATATCAGACTCCTGCCTCCTCCAGCTGATGCCATACTGGGGTGGCTGGAGGTCACCTTGCTCCCTTGGATTTAGGACATAATTATTAATCTGAAGGGCCAAGCTGGATGTTACACTTTCTGTTGCTATCTCCAGAGCCTGCTCTGGCCCCCGTCACCTTCATTCTCCTCTGTGAGAGCTCTGGGGAGTTCCAAGGGGTCAATGTCCACAGACCCTCTGGGCCAGACCCCTGTTCTAGTGGCCAGTTTTTCGAGGATCCAATTCAGAGAAATCCCCAGGTTGTATTTGTGTCTTGCCGCCAGGCTCAGCATAATGGCATTGACAGTTGAAGTAAGCAATTGGCCAATTTCCTTCAGGAACGTTTGAAATAAAAAGCAGTTTGTCTGAGTGGAGGAAATTGTGAGAGCCCCAAATGGAATTGCTTAAATTTATTGCTGGAGAGTTTTTACATATTGAGCCAAAGGCATATCTTTTCACACTCGGTCTTGGGTTTTCAGGAGTGCCGCACTGCGCCAGAGATGAAGAGGTCTGAGCTGGCTCCGAAGTTCGCCTGCAGGAGTAGAAACCTCCATCCCATCACCAGTCTTCCTGTGAGCAGCCTCAGAGCTGCCCCATGAGAGTGGGAAAGATTTGCCTTCTGGGATGGGAAACATGCCAGTCTTTTTCATTGGAAAGCAAAGAGTGGTGCCTGCATCTCTAGACAGGATACTGACCAAGATTTAGCATCGACATCAGCCATGAACCTCAGCTGCTGGACTGTCCAAAGGCTACAGTGGATATGACTTTTCTGGTGGGGCTTCCAGTTCTTGAGTGATGAACTCAGGAGGCAGGAAATGTAGGGCTGCCAAGGAAGAGATCTTTCAACAGTTTTTCCTGGTTGAGACAGAAACAATTTTTTAAAGTAATTTTTTTATTAAAAATTGTTCCCAGTTTTACTGAGAAATAACTGACATACATCACTGTATAAGGTTTAAGGTATACAGGATGATGGTTTGATTTACATACATTGTGAAATGGTACCACAATAGGTTTAGTTCACATCCATCATCTCATATAGATACAATAAAAAGACAAGAAAAAAACTTTCTTCTTGTGATAAGAACTCTTAGGATCTATTCTCTCTTAACACCTTTACTGTATATCATACACAGTGCTAACAATTGTCATCATGTACATTACATCCTAAATACTTATTTATAAGTTTGTACCTTTTGACCAGAGATAGACAAATTTTGATCTCAAATTCTGGAAGTCACTAGGGACTTATGTTCAAGTCAGCATCAGAATCAGATATAAATTATTTGTAGAACAGCAAGGGATGTAGTTCCATGAGCTTGGCCAGGCTGTTATCAGACCTGAGACCTAGTCTAACTTGGCACTAGTTTACTGCGTGACCATGGGCACGTCCCTTTTCTTCTCTGGACCTTAGTTTCTCTATCTGTAAAGTGAGGTGGTCAGACAAAATAATCTGAGGTCCTGCCTAACTCCAGCGTGCTATGACCTTTGCCTCTTTCTTGCTCATGTCCTCAATGCTTCCCCCTCTTTATCTCTCTCTCCAAATATGACTTACCTATTTCATACACATTGAAGACCCCTCATTACAATGTCGACCCCAGTGCATTTCAATACACTGAGAAGAGGCATCCTGGTGTTGTGGAAAGATTATGGACCCAGGAACCAGACAGACCTGGGCTCAAGTTTTGATTCTACTCCTCATTCGGTGGACCTTGGACAAGTTACTTATCCTTTCTGACCCTCAGTTTCTTTATCTATGCCTAGGAATAATACCGTGAGGATGAAATTAGACATTGCCATAAATGGTCAAGGAACAGGCTGAGCAAACATAGGTGCTCATCCAGCATGAATTTCCTTCCTCTTCCTATGCCCAAACCCATGTAAACTTCAAACCACATCACTTACAGCACTGCTGGATAGAGGAGGACACCACCTTGATTTTATGTATGGGTTTGTAGCTTAAAAGAGGAAACGCTATCTTTCATGTTATCCTCTAAGCAGCTGGAACGAAAGGTTCTTGGACTGAATGATAGATGTGCTTGGAAGAGCTGCTTTGATAACTGGCTTGAGTTGGGGATTGGGTGAGACCCAGGAATATCCTTAAGTAACATTAGAGCTAAACTGCCTTCTAAAGAGAGTAGGTCCATTTACCTGCAGGACTTTTGCAAAGAGATTGAGTGTGGTGTGTGAGTCAGGAACAGAGCTGAATTATTCTGAACAGTGGAGGAGATGGTTTATAATGGGGCTAGGAGAGGAAAGAAAGAGCCAAGTGGTGGCCCAAGACAGAAGAGACTTTGGGGAAACAATGGAAGCATTCAGAGGGACTTAAATAAAGCAATTGGGCTACTCATATAAATACACACACACACACACACACACACACACACACACACACACAGAGATGCACCCTTGTATTAGAGATGTTACACAGAGACACATAAACCCTTACATACAAGCATGGAGTTATCTGGATGCATGTAAGTAAACCCTGTGTGTGTGCGTGTGTGTGTGTGTGTGTGCACACATGAGTGCACATGAACACATGGTCTCTGACACTAGAGACAGCTGCGCTCTAAGCCTATGGACATGTGGTCTGTATTAACCCTGTTCCATTGGCATCACTCCACACTATGAGACTGCGCTGGTGTCAGAATTTTTCTGTTTGCAGCAGTGGGGCTCAGAACCCTATATTACCTTACCAGACTGAGCAAGATGGTGGGGTACAGAGAAAATGATATTTCTCACTCACTTGAATAATAACATCTTTTTCTGCTTGTAAAAGTAATATACACAATCATTCCCATAAGCTAGGCTTTGTGCTAAGCCCTGGGAATGTAACAATGAGCAAATGCCTTCATGAAGCTTATGTTCTTATGGTGTAGACAGACATAAAACATGCCTGGTACATTTTATGGGCACATGAAAGGGCATACTCGAGATACCTTAAGAGTGTATGATACAGGAATGAGCCCAGCCTGTGAGGACCTAAAAGAGACTCAGAGTGTTTGGAGTTGTAGAGAGGGAGGAAGAGAGCGACAGAAGATGAGGCTGGAAATGGACACAGGCCAGATCACAAAGGGCTTGTAAAATATGTTCAAGGATTTGAACTTGATCCTGAGGGCCACAGGGAGCCATTGAAGAGTTTATAGCTCAGAAGAGGGGCATGCTTAGTATTGCCTTCTAGAAAGATCACTCTGGCTTCACCGTGCATGCTGAGTCCTTCCCTTAGAGCCAGGCCCTTTTACAGCCTCTGTGATGAAAGACAGCAAAGCCCAGCCAGAGACCAGATCACAGGCTTGGCTGGACCTGGTCCCCCCAAATGGGCTGGCTTCTCCATCCAGTCATGCCGGCCTACTGCGCACAGGTTGAGGCCTCGTGGTGACAACACAAAGTCATTTTAGGATATTCGATTTTAATTAACATTTACTGAGTACCTAAAACCTGCCTGGCTGGATTATGTCATTTCATGCTCATTGCAGCCTTGAGACATGCAAAAAATGAGTCTCATTTTAGAGGAAAGTGGAGAGAGGAAGAGGCGGGCGAAAGGTATTGTGGAGTTCCTTCTGCATTCCAGGTACAGAGCTAGGGCTGGCCTATCTGAATATCTAGGAGATAGGGGCTGTTATCCTCATTTTAAGATCAGGAAGCTAACGTCTGACGTGAAGCAGTTTATCCAAGAACACCAAGTGAGTGGTGCAACTGGGATTTTTTTGTCCCCCAATTGTTAGGCTGTAAGTCAAGTTTATTCTGCTAGGTTATTTCTTAAAAACTGGACAGAAAATCCTCTCCTGCCTTGAAGTCTTTCTGGGTCCTGGGTGCTGCTTGGGGAAGACACAATGGAGCAACTATAGAGGTACAGGGCACCCTCGTGCTGGCAAACAGAAAAGGTGAGCTCTTCAGGTCCTTGGGGGTGGTATAGCCTCCTATACTCTCCTGTAGCCCAACTGGAGATGGAATTCAGGGCTGCAGGAGGCAGAGGTCAAGACCGCTGATATTCACACTCAGTCATTACATGTGTTATCCCTCTTGGGGTCATGTTGTAGGAAAACACAGAAGAGCAGGGACAAGTGGCCGGAGGCAACATAGCGTAGTGAGAGGGCGTGAGTTTTGGAGTCAGAGCTCTCTGGGTTTAAATCCAAGCTCTTTTCTTTAAGAGCTCTGGGAACCTTTGTGCAATAACAAGTCACCATGAGTCACCTACTCTCCCTGTGGCACCTTGGGTACGTGTCTTTGTGTCTCCATTTCCATATCTGTAAAATGAAGATAATGACACTTAAGGTAGTCCTCAACCCTTTTGGCACCAGGGACCAGTGCTCCTATAAGAATCTAATGCCTGATGATCTGAGGTGGAGCTGAGGTGGTGATACTAGTGCTGGGGAGCGTCTGCAAATACAGATGAGGCTTGGCTTGCTCTCCCCCTGCTCACTTCCTGCTGTGCAGCCTGGTTCCTAAAGGCCATGGACCCAGTACCAATCCGTGGACTGAGGGTTGGGGATCCCTGACTTCAGGAACAGAATTGCTATGCAGATTAATGAAACAACACAATGCACTAGACCAGTATCTGCATGTTCTATATTCTCAGTAACAGTTATTGGCAACCCTTCAATTATGAGCTGCACCTGTAAGATAAGGATAATTATACCCTTAGCATAGAGTTTAGGGGGTGGTTGTGGCAATTACATGCCAAAATGTGTATAATGATGGCCAGCAGCCCAGTACATGTGGGTGCATCACCCTGTGTCTGCTTCAGTTTCCCTTTTCCTGGATCTGTATAAGAGCAATTGCCAGATGTTTTTACTAACTGCAAATATTTGCTGAAAATTTTCAAGGCTGTTTTTTTTTGCTTTGTCAATCCTTCAGGGAGTAGCTTAGATTGTGTTTGCTGCTTCATACCCCCTCTCTGCCTTCACGCAGGGCTGCTGGTAGAGCTATAAAATAATAAAATTATTCCTCTCCCCAGATAGTAATCCCCCACATTACTTCACTTTATCATTTATACACATCTTTTGAGCAGAGTTTTCCTTTGCCCTCATTACAAAGAATAATGAGAGGCAAGCCAGCTCTGGCTATAGTTGCAACTATAGAGCCTTACTCCAATTTAGCCATGCTGAAGTTCTCAGAACCTGGCTAGGAATGGTGAAGTGGGAGATAAGGGAGCACCCCATTTCCTTGGTGTTCATACTCCATCCATCCCTAAAGTTGGCAACAGGTTGATCAGAATTCTGCAGTCAGCCCAGAAGCTGTCAATTCAGGGACCCTCCTGGTTGGGAGGCCAATTATCCTCTTCTCAAGTCAAGTCCCTTTTGGTTGTCAGAGACTGACTTTGGCCTTCACATCTTCCTTTATTTTCCATCCCATTTTCCTGCTTCTTTTCTCAGCAAAATTTCTCATGAGTCATGCTCTGTCTCTACTTCCTATCCTCCCAGGAGCCTGTTCTTGTTTTTCTACTGAGACAGCTTGGTCAAGGTGGCTGTTGACCTGATGTTGCTACATCCAAAAGTCAATGTCAGAAACCGTTGGTTCTCAGGAGCCATGTTCCATGACTTCTTAGTAGCATTTGACATTGCTGACCATGTCCTCTTTCTTGAAATGCTTTCCTCACTTGGTTTCTGGGTCATCAGTCTCTCTTATTTTTCTTCCTATTTCATTGGCTTTGCCTCTTCAGTCTCTTTTAAATTCATCTTGTCCTCAGGGCCTCAAAAACCTCTTCTCATTTCTACTTAAGCTAATCCAGTAGAACGGCTTTAAATAGCATCTGGATGCTGATGACTCCGACTTACATCTTTAGCTTGAACTTATCCTTTGAACCCCAGACCCACCTGTTGGTCTTTCTACTTGATTCTCTCCATGGATGTCTATGGAACATGTCTCAATTTTAACATGTCCTATGCCAAACTATTGATTTTTTCCTTTCAAACTTACTCTTCCTTCTGCTTTCTCTATCTAGTCTATGTCAGCTTAATTTTTCTCCTTACTGAGGCCAAATATCTTGAAGTTGTTCTGGATTCATTGCCTTTCTTTACACCCTACTTTCATTTAATTGGTGAATTCTTGTCACTATTTTACTTATTTATTTTCTTTTTAATTTATTTATTTTATTTCTTTTCAAGTATACAGTACATTGGTTAGATATCTATACAGTTCGTAAAACGATCCCCCAATTGCTTCCTCCCTTCCCTGACCCTCCACCTAGCCAACATATTAATGCTAACTGCATTTCCTATGTTGTGCTCCCCCTCCCTGTGACCATCCATCAGCTACTAATTTGTACTTCTTTAACCCTTCACCCTATTTTCCCAGCCCCCCAGCCGCCTTCCCCTCTGTCCATCACCAAATTGTCCATTATATTTGTGAGTCTGTTTTTGATTAGTTTATTCCTTTTATTCCTTAGATTCCACATATAAATGAAATCATACAGTGTTTATCTTTGTCTGACTTAAATACCTCCTAGGTCCTTTGAAACAATATCTTTTTCCATCCCCTTCC
Source organism: Pteropus medius (assembly GCF_902729225.1). Classification (NCBI taxonomy): domain Eukaryota; kingdom Metazoa; phylum Chordata; class Mammalia; order Chiroptera; family Pteropodidae; genus Pteropus; species Pteropus medius. The sequence continues at coordinate 3,610,274 of NW_024353787.1, forward strand.
TGTGTGTGTCTTTTAATCCGAAGTGAGTCTCTTGTAGGCAGCACATAGGGGTCTTGTTTTCTGATCCATTCATCCACTCTATCTTTTAGTTGGAGCACTTAATTCTTTTCCATTTGAGGTACTTACTGATAGGAATGTAGTTGTTACTATTCTTTATTTCTGTTTTTGATAAATGTTTTTTCTACTTAAAGAAGTCCCTCCAACATTTCCTGTAATACTGGCTTGGTGGTGATAAATTCCTTTAGCTTACTTTTGTCTGGGAAGTTCTTTATCTGTCTTTCAACTCTAAATGATGGCTTTGCTGGATAAAATATTCTTGGTTGTAGATCCTGCGTCTTCATTCTGTCATATATTTTGTGCCAAGCCCTTCTGTCCTGCATAGTTTCTTTTGAGAAATCAGCTGCCAGTCTTATGGGTGTTCTCTGTTAGGTAACTGAGCTTCCTGGGGTTGTATGTCTATTTTCTTCACCAGGTTAGGGACGTTTTCCATCATTATTTCTTCAAATAGCTGTTCAACATCTTGTTTTCTTTCAGGTACGCTGATGAGATGGATATTTTGACATTTAATAGTGTCCCATACGCTCCTTAAATTATTTTTATAGTCTTGGCATCTTTTCTCTTGCCATTCTTATTGAGTGTCCTTGGCTTTTCTGTCCTCTAGAGAGGTCATTTGATCCTCTTCTTTATTCATTTTGTTTATTCCTTTTTTTTTAATTCCATTTAATATACTTCTCATCTCAGATAACGTGTTCTTCATTTCAGACTGGTTCCCTTTTATAATTTTCATTTCCATTTTTATATTTTTTTATCTCTTAGTTGAAGTTCTCACTAAATTTATCTACACTTTCCAAAAATTCATTGAGCATCTTTATAACCAGTGTTTTGAACTCTACGTCTCTTAGATTACTTGACTCCATTATATCTGAATCTCTGTTCTGTTCTCTCATATGGTTTCTGCTTCTTTGTCTTTCCATCGTGTTTGTTTCTATGTACTAAGTAAAACTCCTAAGTCTCCTGGTCTTATTAGTGTGGATTTGTGAAGAAGGTGTCTAGTGGCATGGTCCTGAGAGGGGTTCAGCTGCAGGCCAAATTTAGCCCAAGTCTCTGCCCCTCCATGGCTACCTGTTAAGATTCAGCAAGCGATCCACAGATGCTGTGCTTATAGTTGCCTCAAAAGGCCACACCAGAAACCAAGGCCAGCTGCCTCCAGTGTGAGTCTCAGCAAGGAGCACCTGACTCGCTGAGGATATACCTGGATGTGGCTTGGGTGGGGCTGCGGGTTGGGGGATGTGGAGTTTCAGGGAATCCTCTGGGCAGAGCGACCTCTGATATCCAGTTTGATGATGTCATGGCTATTGCGGTGCTGTGTCCGTGCACTGGGAGTGGGGAGGGCTCAACAAGGAACAGTGGATACCTCCAGCACTTCTGTATAGAGCGAGTATCTCCTTGGCCTTTACTCTGACAACTCAGTGTCTCCCTGGTGCCAGCTACGTGCAGCCAAATTGGCACCGGTGCTCAGAGCAGGCAGGTCCATCACCTAGAAAATTCGCTTCTGGATGTGGCACCTTTAAGAGGCTTCTGCCGCTGCTGCTGCCGCAGCCTCCGTCTCACTCAGCCGCTGGAGACTGGGGAGCCTCGTGTGCTCGCCCTGTCCTACTTTCTGCTGTTGCAGGGTGATTTCTTGGATTTCTCCATAGTTGTATGGCTTGTTCATCAAGATCCCAGGTGATTTTTCCTTGCTGCTTGCTCCTTGTTTCCGTCACAACTTTGATTTGGTCACCAGAGGGATGAAAAGAGCCTCTATCATCTACATCATTTTTTCCCTCCCTTGTCACTATTTTAAAAATATATCCTAAATTTTTCATTTCTCATCATCCCAAATCTGTTCTCTTAGTTTAAGCCACTCTTATCTTTTGCCTGAATTAAAGCCTCCAACTGGTCTCCCTTCCTCTATCTTGGTCCCTTCCCCCACTTTCTATATATGGCAGCCAATGTGGTCTATCACATCACAGCTCTGCTCAAATTCTCCAGTGGCTCTCTGCCTTGGTCAAGATAAAACACTGAGTCCGTATCATCATCCACGAGCCTATCAAGGTGGCCTCTCACCACCTTGTCTACATCTCTCCCTTCACTCAGTTGACGTTAGAGCCCCCTTGACTCCTGCTTATTGAACATATCAAGGCTACTCCTAGTTGCACTGGATTTTTCTTCTACCTGGAACACTCTACCTCCAGATATCTGCATGGTTCATTTCCTCGCTTCTTTCAGGTCTCTGTTAAAATGCTAACTATCAGAGAGGCTTCTTGAACTTCTGTATATAAAATTACCCTCTACCTTCCCTAATAATTTTTTAGAAATCTGTCTTTTATTGCAGGTGGGGGGAGGGAGGGTTGTATATTTGTTTTTATAGTTGCATTGTTGCTAATTTTTTTGTGATTCTGCCTTGCATTTCTTTAAATATTTTATGTAAAGTTATTTTATATTCTGTATCCAAAGTCTTTGTGTGTGAAGGTGTTAAATCTGTCGTTTGTTGAATCTGCTTTTGCTCATGGTGCTTTTCTTCCTTGTATGTTTGGTGTTCTTTAAATGTGAGTTTATATATACTTGGTCTTAATCTATCGAAAGTCTGAGGCAATAAATTGAGAATGCTTTCCTGCAGAGAAGATTTATATTTACTTATGCTGGGCAACAGAGGGTACCATTGACCAGAAATCTTTCGAGCTCCACTTAGGATTTCTGGCTAAATATGAGTCTAAGTTCAGGTCTCTGCCTGAAGTCTCAGTCCCTAGATTGTACCTCTTCATTGTACCCTCACACTTGATTATTGCTCCTAGTTTATGGCCTTTTTCTTTCAGCCCCTTGAAGATTTATCTCATTTTATAAGAGCTCAATAATATGGCAGAAAGTTTGTGTTGTGGAGTACATAATTTTTTTGAGTAGAAGAGCCACTCAGAGAATCTCATTGGCCATAATTCCAGAAGTGGAAGCATCTTCTCACTGTCTTGACCACCCCCTTACTTACCTAGTTTTTTCTTTAAAGTATTTAATCACCATCCAACACAATACATAATTGTTTATTTGCTTTCTATCTTCCCCCACTAGAATGCAAGCCCTGAGAGAGCAGGATTTGTTCATCGCTATATCCCTAGTGCCTAAAACAATGTCTTGCATGTAGTAAATGTTCAATAAATATTGAACAAATGCACAAGGACTCTCTTAAGTAGGTTCAAGCAGAGGTGGCTATGTTAGGAATGCACAACGAGAGAAGGGAACCCAGAAGACAATCCAAGAACTGGAGGTGTAGGTGGGCTGGGCTCCAAAGATTAAACACAGTGACTACTTTTGCTTCTGGAATCTTCTAGAAGCAGAATTCCCCCTCCACCTCCACCCAATGTCTGCTTCCTCTCTTTCCTTATAATGTTCCATTACATTTTGCCTTGGTTTGCCATCATCCAAACTCAAGGCCTCCTTTCAAATTCTTCCTTACCTGCTAACTGGAAAACTTTCTTTTTTTTCCTTTTGAGTCATATTCTCAAGAAAGAGGATTAAATTGATTTAACTTTTTAAAAGCCAGGCCACATGGTCTCTGGGTAGCCCATGGGTTTTAAGAATGTTCTGGGCTTCACAAGGCTTGGAAACTGTGGCTGCTTCTGAACATAGCTGGTTGTGGCCTTTGGTCAGGTGTTCACCCTCCAACTCATTTAACTATGGCAAGCCAAAAGAATGTCCAGGTAAAATAAAACATAGAAGCTGGGCAGCAGGTATCTGGAAGTAATATCCTTTAATAGGGGTATGAGTCAGGCAAACAAGGAAACTGCTCAATTCGGAACTTCCTCTGAGGTTAAAATTATGAAGATTCAACTTTTGATGGAATAAATCAGTATCTTGAGAAGGTAGAGACTCACTCTGAGTGATAACAAAATATCCAAGTCCAATCAAGAGGATGAGGTAGTAGTCCCAGGAAGATGTGATTACAGTGAAGAAAGTTATAGCCAGATCAATTATATTGAACCATGTTTGAAAATAGTACGTTCTAACTAGCAGGAAGGAGATAGTAAATCATCAATCAGAGAGCAAGAAATGGCAGTATTGCTTTTGTCCTGCAGGGGAAAAGAGGCCAATGCACAGGTAGCATGATGTTAAGTGTGAGCTAGATAATCTAGTAGACAGACATTAATTAAATGATTTCCCCCCCCACACAAGCTAAATGGTGCTTAAGGCTTAAGGAAGAGAACAGGAAACCATGAATGTTTGGAACAGTGAATTTGATCTAGGCTAGGGTGTCAGGAAAGGCTACTTGAGGAAATGACTTTGGATTGTACATCTAAAGGTCACTCAGGAATTTAAAGAGGCAAAAGATGGGTATGGGAAGAACGTTCTAGATCCTTGCAAATGCCCTGGGATTTCTTGCCGTTTGTCAGATACATTTGTTCAGCACTTTCCTGACTTAAATGTTTGCATTTACTTTTCTCCCTGCCTAGAAAGCACCCTCTCCACATAATCTTATGGCTCACTGCTCAATGATCATTTATTCAGAGAGGGCTTCCCTGGCACTCTAGCTAGCACAGCACCCTGGACAGTCGTTCTCCCCTCTCCCTGCTTAATGTTTCTTCATAGCTCTTATTCATCTTCTGCTTTTATATTGTGTAGTGCTTTGTTTATGATCTGTCTTCTTTGACTAGAATCTAAGGGCAATAATCTTTATCTTTTATTCGCCACCGTATACCTACCACAGTGTCCAGGATATAGTTTGCCTCAATAAATATATATCAAATGATTAAATTAAAGGGAGCAAGGTACACCTAGAAATAGAAGAGAGGCCGGTGTACCTTGACTTTAATGAGCAAGAGGGAGGCTAGCAAGAGAAGAGGTGAGAGAGGTAGGCAGAGGTCAGGGCACTATGGGACAATATAAACTTTATTCAAAAATTTCATCTTCATTTTATGAATAAGGTTAAGCCACTGGAGGTTTTAAAGAGTAAGAGTATTGTGATAAAATTCCATTTTAAAAGACCTTTCTAGATTCCGTGGAAAGAATAGGTTTTTGGAGGTAAAGGAACATGGAGTGATGGAGACTACTGTCTTCCAGCCTGGAGATAATGATGCCTTGGGTTCTGGAGGTGACACTGAAGGTGAAGAGAAGTAGAATTAAAATGAAGTGTATGCGGTAGAATCAGTGAGATGTGGAAATAGATTCGGACTTAGAGAGTGAGGAGAGAGACGTCTAGGTTTAGTCCCAAGTTTCTGACTTTTGAAACTAATAGTTGGTGGTCCATTGGCTGAAAATGGAACTTTGGAGGAGAAGTGTCTATGTAAGGGCAGGAGAGAGTGGGAGAGAGCTGGAAAAATCAAAGACTATGATCAGGTCCTGAGATACTGGAATTAAAGATTTTAAGATAACTGGGAATATCTAAGAGATGGCCAAGTCCAGGGATAACCTTGGTATTCGGTAGATTAATTTACTCAATAATTATTTACTGAGCATCTGTTATGTTTCAGGCGCTATTATAGACTCTGGGCCTATCCTATGAAACAAAGTCTTTGCCTTCAGCTAGGGGAGTTGGATTAAACTATTTTACAAATTTTAAAAATCTATAATTTCAGGTAGTACGAAGAATAACAGCAAAATAGAGAGATAAAGAGAAGAGTGGGGGATAGAGTCAATTTTAGGCAGCATGGTCAGGAAAGAGCTTTCTGAAGGTAACTTTGAATGAAGACCTGTAAGATGAGAAGATGTCGTCAACACAAAAATTGATGGGAAGAGCATTTCAGGTAGAGGAAACAGTGAGTGAAAGGCCTTGAGGTGGAAAAAGCTTGGCATGCTTAAGGATGAGCAAGAGGGCCAGCATCACAGACACGAAGTGAGTGGTACGGAGGCATGTACAGGAAAGGTTAGAGAAAACAGGCAGGGGAGCTCAAGCTGGCCATTTTCTTGCCAGTGTTCAAAACTTGGAGATTGTTTCTCATAGTAATGAGAAACCACTGATGGGTTTTAAGCAGAGTAGTGACCTTATCTCATAAACATTTTTAAAGGTCATATTGCTGCCATGTGGAACATAGTTTGGAAGGGGCAAGAATGGAAAAAGGAAGACCAATGGGAGGCGACTGAGGAAATCCGGTGAGAGACGATGGTGACCAGGCTGGGATGGTGGGGTGAGTGGAGTGGATGGGCTGGCTGCGGGGTGCTTTAGAGGACAGAGCAGACAGGACTTGCTGTTGGGGTAGGTGTGAGAGTGAATGTGGGTTTTGCTTTGAGTATTTGGGTGAACGTGGGTGCCATTAACTGAGACACATTGCGTGGAATGCAGACCTTTGCTGGACTTGGGATTGTCAACTTGCGGGAAAGGCATAGGGATCATTGAGCCCACATGGACAGTGAAGTTGGCCTTGTGAGCCAGGGCCAGAGTCCTCCAGGGAGGTCAGGGGTGGCAGCAGTGAGGAGGGGCAGAGTGGCCAAGGCCCCAGCAAGGTATACCTGTATGAGATGGTAACTCCGGTGAGGAAAGCTTCTCCCATGCTGTCCACTTCTTCACTCTGGAGCCCCAGGTGCTTAAGAGAATGAAGTCTGGACCAGACGGATCTCAGTTCTCCCAGGAAGTGGAGAGGGAGCCTAAGGAGAGAGGATTGGGGAGTAAGGTATGTGGAATGGGGTTCAGTCCAGTCCATTGAAGTTTGGTCAGGGACAATGGCACATTTTGACATCTGGAGATCAATCTTTAAATAGTCTCTCTCCTCTAGTCAAAATTATTTTTGCTATTAATTATGAAATGAAACCAATAATGATAATGGCTAGAAAAGAAACAGTAAAAATTATTGTATTGAACTTCATATAGGTCATTATGCCAAGCAAAAGAGTAAAAATAAATACAATATTACAGTACAAAAATTTTTAAAAGTAATAAATTAATAATTTCAAATTATATTAATGTTTTGAAAAAAGGGAAAGCATACCTACTTATTGGTCTATTGTAATAACAAATGATAACATTACAATTTCTATTTTCTTGTTTCACTCTTTAGTTTTAAAACAGGCAACACTTAAAAAAGAATTCTTTTCACTGTTAAAATTATCATCCAAATTTTGTGAAATGGTTCGTGTACCAGCTAAAATTTTCACTTTCCAAACAAAAGATAGTAGACCTTGTAGTCTGCATTCTGTTTCACTGCTTTAAAAATTTATACACAAATAAAAATTCCATGTGGTCACATAGAAGACAGAATGGAAGTAACTCAAGTTCAGTTTCTTTGTTTTTCAAAGACTGTCTTTACCATCACTGTGCTATCATTGTTAATTAGAAACGTCTGTTTAAACACAAGAATATGTAGTATAATGGGAGTTAGAGATATAAAGTGCACCTGAAGTGAACTTGACTGATTCTAAACATTGGAACACTCTGGAAATGAGCTGAGGTCCCAGGTGTGGTGCCAACTGTATGACTGAAAGGGTCTGGGTTAACATCCATGAAGAATACAATGTTCATTCAAGAATAAGCAATAAAAAAAAAGAGCTAATTTGAATATATATTAGACATAAATTAAATATATATGTATTAAAATTCAACAGTAGAAGCAGCGATTGTTGGCATTCTACCAACAAAATTTGGGGGTGGGGGAAGAGTATTTAATCATTGCAATGTTTAGAATTGTCAGTATCTGGTGATAATAAATAGATAGACTTTTAGTTGGCTTTAGTATTGTTTTAAGCATCTGTACTGAAAAGGTATTCTCATATCGACTGTGCCTGGATAGACCTCGCCCACTGCACTGCTGCCCCAGGTGGGGTGAGCCCAGAGCCTGAGTGGGTGGGAAGGGCAAGATTTGGGAGAGGGCAGTTGATGTGATCCATCTGGATTTGGAGGGATAGCAAAAAAGAGCCTGTTTGTGGTGAGAGGTCTTATCCCAGAGGCCCTACTGGGAGCCTTGGGTGGGAGGCACCTCCGTCCTATGTCTTCTGGTCTCTACAAACAGGTGAGGGGGTCCTGATGGCAGGGGGCGGGGTCCTGATTTCTTCTCTGTCTCTCTGTTCCTTGTCCCTGTTTGATTGCTTTTCTCAACACCTTTGTCAGTCCTCCCCTCGACTTTCCCGTCTCTCCCTCTCTGTCTGCTATCCACCTCTCTCTGTCTCTATGTTGCTCCCTCTCTCTGTCTCAGGGTTCTCTCCTGCCCTATCCCTCTTTTTCTCTCTCTTTGGCTGTATCTCCTTGTCTCTGACTTGCTAGTTCTCCACCTCTCTGGTCTATTTTTCCTGTTTTTCTGTGTGTCTTGGCCTCTCTGTGCAGGTCACGGGTTTCTTAGTTTCTACAGTGGAGAACTAAGGGGAATGAGGGGAACATCATTCAAGCTGTGAATCCCATCTATTGTTGGGACATCTTCCTCCTCTTAGAAATGTCCTATTCCTTGGGGATGCCCTGGAAATGACAGCCCTTTCTCCAATCCCAGGGTTGGCTGTGGGACTGGGCCTAGCTAACCAGGTCTCACATTAGGGGAGGGGGTGGTGGTGGCTTGCAGAAGCTGCGGCCCCTGTGGGCAGGCAGGGGAGGGACCAGGGCGGACATGGTAGAATAGTAGTGTGTAATCACAGAGTTTGGGGCTTGGCTGGAATCTCTCAGAGACTCTTTTGGTGGCCGTATCTTTGAGGAACCTGAGCTTCCTCTTTCTGGGTTGGCCTGGGAAGGGGAAGAACACTCACTTTCCAGGGGTGAGACCCATTCCTTTCACTGGTTTTCCTAGTAGGGCTCCTGCCCCAGCCAAGATGACACCCAGGGACTAAGGAAGCTGACCCGGCCTCTGCCCTACCTTCTTTGCCACTCCTTATTCGCCCACGAGTCCTGTTCAGATGACGTGGAAATTGTCTGCTACCCCTCTCTCCCCAGTCCTTTCTCCACCCCCTCACTCCCCTGTGTGTCCTGCCCCCTTCTCTGTGCTGGCCTGCTCCAGCTTCCCAGCCAGCTGCCTCTTGGCTTTATGTGAGGTCCCTTTTCCTGAGACAGAAAAAGACTCAGACCCTAGGGTATAGGGGCAGTAGAAACTACAGGCCGGCATGGAGTGTCCTGGTCCCTGGGTACCTGAAAAAGGTGTGTGCCTTATATAGAAGAGACTGAGGCACAGAAAATTTCCCCAGTAAGTGGCTCTAGAGTCCATTCAATTAAGTTATCTTCTTGCCACTCCCTTCCCTGGTTTCTTGGTCCTCTTCACACACCCAGAACGCCAGTGCCTCAGGGTCTTTGCACTTGCTGTTTACACTGCCTGAAATGCTCTTCTCCTACATCTCTGAATGGCTCACTCTCTTACCCCTTCAAGTCTTTGCTCACATATCCTTCTTATGAAGTCTTCTATGACCAGCTTTTTCTTCCAGAACTTCCTGCTTAATTTTCTTTTCATGCTTTATTTTTCTGCACAGCATTTATCACCCTACACACTGTAGAGTTAATTACTATTGTTTTTAAAAATTTTTCTGTCTTTCTCATTAGAGTTTTAGCTCCCCTCGGTCAGGGAATTTTTTCTATCTTGTTGTAAGCTGTATTCCCAACTCCCAGAACAGAATCTGGCACATAGGCAGCACTCGATCAACATCACTTTTGTGGAATGAATTTAGAGTGCCTGGCACGGGGTCCTGTGCAGAGTGTGTGCTGCTATTGTAGGGGCCAGCATTTATTGAGTAACTGCAGTTTTCCCCACTAGGCAGGATATCTGGCAACTCTGAGCTGGTACTCTCTTGTGCCTCTGACTGGATCGCTCCTTCTTAGACACCAAGAGAACCTCTGCTTAACCTTGAAGGCTCAAACCCTGTTTTCCTCAAAGCCTCTTCTGTTCTCCAGGCAGCTTTCATCTCTCCCTCTACCTGCTCCCCCTTCATTCTCCATCATACATACCTGTGGCTCTTGAAAGTTAATATGCTTCTGAGCCCAACTATGATTCACATCCTTGCTTCCCCTCTTCTTAGCGACTGACAAGTGATTTAGCTCTTGTGGCCCTCAGTTTCTTTATCTGTAAAATGAGGTTAATGTTATGCCATGCCATGTAGTATAATGCAATGCCATTAAATGCTATCTATGCTCTGAGAGAGCAGTTCTGAGCAGTAGTAGTCTTCTATGAGATGAATCTGGTACTGCAGGCTTTGACCAGCAAAGCTGGTGGTATGTTCTTGGTGGCAGCAGTTCCAGCCCGGGTTCTTGAAGGTGGTTAAGGCTGTTCCTACCTACTGCAAGCCAAGAGATAGATGTGGCAACATGTGGTGAGTATTGGGTCCTGTGAGGAAGATCCTGTTGTAAGTGGTGTGGTTACTCATGACTGGGCCTGCTTGGCCAAAGCCCTTGCCCCATAAGACTCCAAGTTCATGAAGGCAAGGGCAGCGCATGACTATGACTGCCCACCTCTGACCTTGTCCTTGCCACTCCCATGTACAGCTTGTACTGCCATGCATCCTGTGGAACCTGCAGTGAGGACATCACCACTTCATCGTTCACACCTGCAGGTGAGCCTACCTATCTGCCTTCTTTGGAATGCTAGGCCTTTGGTGATAGGCAGAGAACTCTGAAGAGGTACAGGACCTCCCTGAGCTGGCCAAGAGGGCACCCCAGCCTTTGCAGAGAACTATTTTACCATTCGTGGGAGGTTGGACTTGCCAACCCTGACCATTACTTCCAGTTCTGAGAACCTACCATTCTAGAAATATTTATCCTCAGAATCCAGTTGAAGTTCCTTTCTCCAACCTCTTATTGCTCTTCACATTTGAAAACTAGAAAGCAAAATGCTCAAGTCTTGTGTACCCAGAGGCACGTTCCTTCTCCTCCAGTGCCCCTTCAAATTGGAAAGGAATTCCTGGTCAGCCATTGGCAGCTGGCTTCTTAGACCATTGATAAATCAAAGGCAGTTTGAGTGGAAGAGGAAAAGTCTCTGGTGTGTATTTAACCAATTCCCAGCAGTCCTTCTCAATTGAGCACCTTCTCTTTAATAATCTTGTGTCTGCATGACCAACAAATACATGTGTTTGGAGATTATTATTTTTGATTCATTCAGTATGTTGTGAGTGCCTACTCTACCCAGGTGCTAGACTGGATACTGAGGAAATAGTGTACTCAGGACCAGACACAAAGCCTGCCCACTCCCATTTGGTATCTAAGAAGAGATAGACCCTTTCACCAGTAGGAATTCTAGTCAGCTGCCCTTTTGGAGGGGGATAAAGATAGGCTTGTGTTTCAGTCAGAGGCCAATGAGTACAAGAATCAGAAGCCCACTCAAGCCAGCTAAGGCACAAGGGGTTGTAAGGTAACTCATGGTATCTAGTGTGGGATGCATAGTCGGGCCTTGTGGGTCCTGGAAATTCACCAGGCAGCTACTCTATCCTTTAGACATTTTCTACAGTCACATAGTTCTGCTTCTCCAAGAACCATAGTAACTGCACTCAAGTTGTAGCCTCATGTTATTAAATCTTTGACACTTTCCAGCTTGGCCCTCTATATTGTCAGGGTCCAGTAGGACAGAGATGGTCTGCTCAAAAGGGGTGCTCAAGAGAGTGTAAGAAAGGAGTTATTTACCAGTACAGGGTTCAATGAAATCATGCTGAAATACCTTGGGGCTTGCAATGTGGGAACCCATCTCCTCCAGTAGATTAGAAGGGGCAAAGGCAGGGAGTGGTGTTACTAAACTTGGCAAGGGCTGTCACAATGGGAGAAGAGCTGCCTGACAGTATTCATGGCTTCAGATGGAGGGATTCAGCCACTGCCAAACCATTGCCTGGAAGGGAAGGAACTGTGAGAATAAGTTCCTCTACTTCTCTCTTTGTCCTCTCTTCAATTTCCTGCTGGTACCTCAGTGTTGGCCAAATTGGACCAGAATCCAAGAGGACCAGAATCCAGGGTGCCAGTTGATGCAATCCACAGATAGCAGTCAGTTTCCCAGGACAGAGAGGGCAGAGAAGGAAGGAGAGTGGATCTGAAGAGGCAAATGGAGAATATCCACAGCTAACTTATGTGGTCTCTTCACCTTACTTTCAAATGCCTTAGAGAGAGAATCAAATTAGATCAGCTCAGACTGAGGTAAAGGAACTTCTCAAAGATAAGTATCATTATTCCTATTTGCAAGATAAGCAAACCAAGATTGGTAGAGGGGAAGATGCATGCCCAAGGTAAATAAATGGCAGTGCCACTGTGCTGTAAATGATCAAGAACCATGAGCTCAAGCGAGGTGTCTTCCTTGGAGACTCTCTCAGGGACATTCCTGGCCTGGGCTTAGCAATGTACTTGCTGGGTCTCTCTTCCCAGGTGTTTCCAACAGATGCTGCATTAGGTATCTCTTTAATGATCATAAGAGATGAGCATAAATATCATAAAAGTTTGGGTATGGATGTGTGCCTTTCAGAGTATGTTCCATCCATGAAGAATACTGTTTCTATCATTCTGCTAGATCCACTGTGCACTGTCTGGTCAGCATCCTGGACTTCCACGATGCTCCTCTCCATTGCAATCTGACTCTATTGTTCATCTGTGCTAGGCTTGCCGAGTGAGTTCTTGGACAATGTGGAGTCTCCACACCACTGTCAGAGTGAGACTTCACAGGGCCCTTGTTCTTGATGTAAGCCTGAGCCATGCTTTTGACTCTGCTGTGCCTATATTAACTCTGACCTACCTAGATTAACACTGACCCACCTACGTGCCAGTGCAGGTCGAAGAAGCTCCAAGAGGCCCCTGAGCAGAGCTGCACTCACACCATCTGAGAACCCTGTAAGTGCTTTCCTTTCTGGGAATCTTCAAAGAAAGAGGTTCTTTGTGGTCATATCTTAAACTCTTCTTGTTGGGAAGCTCTACTACGTGTCTTACCTAACTCCCTTTCAGTGTAATTGAAGCTCATTTTGTTTAGCGAAATAGTCATCTGAGGTGTGTTCAGAGGCCAGCCCAAGCTTTGTGGTAAAGAGCAAAGCACAGTGATAAGAAACTTCCCAGCTGGTGCAGCAGCCCTTGGTGGTACCAGTTGTGTGGTGTGGGTGCCCACTGTGATGATCTGGGTTCCAGCCAGCTGTGTGGAGTGGGTCACCATCTGTGTGGGCTGGGGTACCAGCTGTGTGGATTATATTACTAGCCAGCTGTAAGGATTAAAGTGTCAGCTAGTTGTATGGACTCGAGTGCCAACTATGTACATTGGGGTGCCAGCCAGGTGTGGGGACTGGATTCCAGCTGTGTGGAGTAGATTACCAGCCAGCTGTGTAAACTGGCTTCTAGCTGTGTGAATTGGGATGCCAGCTAACCGTGTGAACAGGAGTGCCAGCCAGCTGTAAATATAAGGGTGCCAGCATGGGCCAAGTGGAGACTGGACTTTGTCTCAGCTGCTTGCTTACAGCATGTGCTTCTGTTTATGGCTTTGGTGTTTTCTCCTCAAGCAATAACTCAAGGTTACTGAACCAAATAGTCTTTACCCAGCAACTTTTATTTCAGAATTGAAAATGTGTTTCTCTGATGCAAATAAAAGAAAATGTCCTTAAGAATAAGAAAACCCATTTTTTAAATTGGATTGTTTGTTTTTTGTTGTTGTTGAGTTGTCTGAGTTCTTTACATATTTTAGATATTAACCCCTTATCAGAGGTGTTGTTAGCAAATATCTTCTTTTCGGTTGTTGCCTTTTTGTTTTGCTGACGGTTTCTTTTGCTGTGCGGAAGCTTTTTAGTTTGAGGTCAAACTAAACTTGTTTTTGAGGTCAAATTCATAAAATCCTCTCTTTGACCAAGGTCCATAAGTTTGGTACTCACATTTTCTTCCGTGTATTTTATCGTTTCAGGTCTTATACATATGTCTTTGATCCACTTTGAGTTAATTTTTGTATATGGTGCCAAATAGCAGTCTAGCTTCATTCTTTTCATGTGGCTTTCCAATTTTCCCAGCACCATTTATTGAAGGGGCTTTCTTTTCTCCATTGTATGTTTTTGGCTCTTTTTTGAAAATTTTTTGCCCATATATATTTGAATTTATTTCTCGGCTCTCAATTCTGTTCCGTTGGTCTGTTTATCTGTTTTTCTGCCCATACCATGCCGTTTTGATTAATTTTACTTTGTAATATAATTTGAAATAAAAAAAATGTGATACCTCCAGCTTTGTTCGTTTTTCTTAGGATTACTTTAGCTTTTCCAGAAGACCTGAACAGATGCTTCTCCTAAGAAGTCATACGAATGGCCAACAGATATATGAAAAGATGCTCGACTTCACTAGCTATTAGGACAATGCAAATCAAAACCACAATGAGATACCACCTCACACCTGTTGGAATGGCTGTTATCAAAAAGACAAGTAATAACAAATGTTGGAGAGGTCGTAGAGAAAAAGGAACCCTGACACACCACTGGTAGAAATGTGAATTGGTACAGCCATTATGAAATAGAGTAGGGAGGTTCCTCAAAAAATTAAGCACAGAGTTACCATACGATCCAACAATCCCTCCTCTGGATATCCACCCCCAAAATGTGAACACGCTTATTTGTAAAGATATATGTACCCCTATGTTCATTGCAGCATTATTCGTGCTGGTCAAGACACGGAAACGACCAAAGTATTTTTCAATAGATGATTGGATAAAGAAGATGTCACACACACACACACACACACACACACACACACACACACACACACTGGAATATTACTCAACCATAAGAAAAGATGAAATACTGCTATTTACACCCACATAGATGGATCTTGAGAATATCATGCTAAGCGAAATAAGTCAGATGGAAAAAGTCAAGAACCACATGATTTCATTCACATGTGGGATGTAAAACAAAGCAAAGAGAGAACAAAGAAGACAAATAAAACCTCAAAGACACAGACGACATATGGTGGTTACCAGAGGGAAAGGGGTTTTGGAGAGGCAGGAAAGGGTAAAGGGGGTCAAATATATGGTGATGGAAGGAGACACAAACATATGCAGTCGATTCCTGTTATTTATGGCAGCTGTGTTCTACAAAGTTGCCACAAACTCTGAATTAGTGGATACTAAATCATTGCTTCTAGGGGAAACACAGTGTTAGGTTCCTGTGAATCTCAGGTTGTAACATTTCTGTCAACCGAGAAACACATAACCTTGTTGTATGTGTGTTTTTCTTTAAAAACAACTTATCTAATATATATTGTTGATTCATTAATACTGAATGGCCAATGCACTATATGGCCAATAGCACTATAACTCATGCCTGAATGAAGCTTATCTAACACACATACTTTCTCCCTAAGGTACATTACAACCTTTTGCTCTTAAGAACACTAGGCAGTGCTTCAGGGTTATGCTTGGGGGCCATTTTAAAACAGCAAATCACCACAAAAAGCACAATGATGCTCCTGCAAACCCCCAAATACAAAACAAACAAAACCCAGCGGCACTAAATAGACTGAGAAAAGGACACTCGTTTATAGTATGAGAGCTGAAATAAGAAGGCAGAGTGCCGCCTTGGTCAGACTTAGCTGGGAACGTGCACATCAGGTTAACTCAAATTTTTTGCTGCTTTGGGCTTGTTTACAAATGGCTGTGAAAGCATCTTGGGTATTGATTTTGGGGTTATAAATAAATCTTATGAAGCAAGTGAATTCATAAACATGGAATCTGTGAATAATGAGGATCAACTGTATATATACTTGCATG
The DNA here is from genome assembly GCF_902729225.1 of Pteropus medius. NCBI lineage: Eukaryota > Metazoa > Chordata > Mammalia > Chiroptera > Pteropodidae > Pteropus > Pteropus medius. The sequence goes on from NW_024353787.1 coordinate 3,625,891, forward strand.
TATATCTATGTACATACACACACACACACACACATACACGCACGCACACACACGATATCTTATTCTGAGGCTAAGTACTCAACCTAGAGGCAGAAAACACTGATTAGAAATGATATGGTGCTTCAGAACAGAGACATGTGGAGAAGAGTTCCTCTGAGATTGTCTCTATAAGGGTTTCTTTAAGCATCCGGAAGTGACCCAGGTGTACACTGCAGTTTCTAAATTTGCAGTTCTGTGGAGCTTGTTAGGACATGAGTCATTAAGTTAGGCTAGAGTCTGGGAAGACTTCACCACTCTTCTCAAGTGCATGGAAAATAGCAACATGAGCAGGGCCAGGTGAGACTGTAACATGTTTAGAAATGAATAGTTATAAAAGAACAAATTACAGATCTTGGGATGGCCTTGAGGGTGGGAAGTCAGCGTAGACCCTTAAACAACTCTGATGCAATGTGCTGTGAATGTCAAGGTGGCCAATCTCAGTCTAGGCAACACCCTATGGCTCACCCAGACCCACCAAAGTTGGACACTTGAAAGGCACCCTAAGTTACCTTTCCTTTCAAGATTTGTGATTCTACTTCCCTTATATCTCTTCAGCCATTGGCTGTTCTCTAGACCATCTCAAATCAGAGGTGAGCAGAACTGTCACCTAGTGTGGCCCATGAGTGTTATGTAAGATAGAGAAGCATATTTGTTTATGTTTCCAGGCCCTAGGCCCTGGATAGATGGGTGAAAATTGTCTTTGTTTAATATATTTTCTGTACCATTATACAGGTTTAGCAATCAGTGGTCGATCACTATCTTATCTATTACATTGGATGACTTGGTGAGAAATAATGATGATGATAAACATACTGACAGCTAATATGATTATATACGTCAGGTGTTGGGCCAAGTGTTTTAATTTGAAATATTAACTTTTATCGGAGTAACACATGTACCTAGTTTTTCCCCAAACATTTTATTTTGAAAATTTTATAAATGACAGAAAAGCTGAAAGAAAAGTATAATGAACACTTATATGTCCTTTGTTTTGGTATTTGGTAGCCCTTTCAATCTAGAATCTCATGTCTTGAGTCATTGCTTCAATAATTTTCCCTCTTGGTTTCTCTTTCTGGAACTTCTCCTCTTCAAATATTGGATCTCCTTGTTAGTGTTATATACTATCTCCCATTTGCCATCTCTTTGGAGTCCTATGCTTCTTTTTAAAGGTTCTCTTAACTTATTCTTACAACATCCTATTGAGTTGTTTATTTTTGTTATAATATTCCTAGTTTTGAAGTGCTCTTTTTAACATTTCTTCTTTAATAATTGTATGTTCTTACTTAAGGATACAATATTTCCCCCTATATCTTTGAGGATATTAGTTATAAGTTTTTTTTTTTCCTATATTGTTGCTATTTCCTCTGATCGTTTTCCTGTTTGCTTATGTTAGTCTTATTTTTCACAACGGAGTGGTTTCTCAAGCATCCTGTGAACCTTGATTGCTCTTCATACTCAAGAGGAAGGTACCAGAATGCTCAATGGAAGCTCCGTGTGTGCAGGTTTATGGGCTGATAAGTTCCTCTTGGATGATCAGGCAGGACTCAAGTGTTCAGGTAGGTCTCTTGGATTGGTCAGTTGCTGTCCTCTTCAGCCCCATGGCCAGCCGTACTCTGTTCCTCCTACCCCATCCCCCATTCAAGCACACAGACTGCCTGCCAGCCATGCTGCCACTCACCATCGATGCTTCAGAAATGAGCAGTAATAGGCCTCTCTGCAGATGTTTGGCTGGAAGGTATTTTCTCTTCCACCAACACCTCCACGGGGCAGACTCTCACCTTCCTAATAAGGGTATGTTAGAATCACTTCTTTTGTCTCCACACTCTTCCCCTGTTCCCCAGTCCAGGACAGATTTAGCTTCTCCCATGCTGTCTGCTCTTATGGTTCCTTTTGGTTCTTAACGGGCACCTTACTCTGTAATATTATGATTTCCTGCTTGTTTGTCTCCCTCACTAATCTGAATGCTATTCAAGGGCAGGGTATCTCTATTCTGTTACCTGGTCCTGGTCTGGCCAGTTTTTTTAGCAATAGTGACACCTTGGCATCTTGAGAGTAATATAGAGAAAACAGAGACCCTGTAGTTCCCAGAAATCAAAGAAGTTTTATGGCATCACAGGCATCTAAGCCCAATTCAAAGGGCTATATTTTGACCAAGACTTATAAAAGTTTTTAAAAGCCTACAAAACCTTCTTCCACCTCACATTTTCTAGGGTCCTCTTAAGATGGCAAGCAGACACACTCCTATTACATTTACTACCACACTCTAAGGCCAGGGTGGACCTATTATTCGGAGAAACAGGAGGAAAATGCCCACCATTAGGACCTTTGACCTTTCTCTGAAGATATCTGTCTGTGGAGCTGTCAATCAATTATGAGCATAATGCCCTAGATAGAGTTGGGTTCTCCCAGAGTCTTTACACCGGGACTACTTGCATATCCATCATTAATAGACCATGAAAATGTCAACATCACGTGAATACATATTAACTAGAGCAGGGATGGCAATTACATTTTATCTTCAGTGTAATTTCACCTGATGAGCAGTGGTCGCCTGAAGTGCTTGTTAAGGGTTTTGAGGCTTTAATCAGATTCAGTATAAAAGAGTCCCTGTGATCAATTAGTGATGTCTGCCACGGGCAGTTGTTCACCAGCCCAGATGTGGGGGAAAGATGAAAGCAAAGTGTTCCAAGACAGTGTTTCCCAAACTTGGCTGCTGATAATAATTACCTGAAGGTGCTTATTAAAAATAGATTCCAGACTCTTCCCCAGGGTATTTGGATTTAAGAGGTCTGGAGTGAGGCCTGGGAATCTCTACTTAGTAAGCACCCATGTGACCATACCAGCAGGCTAGTCTGACAACAAACACTTCTAAAGGAGGCTGGGTTTCCAGGAATCCCCACTAAACAAAGGAGGAAATGAAGGAAAACAGAGTAACAAAACCCAGTCCTGGGGAAAGAAAGGGAGAATGGTTAAGCCAAGCAGACAGGACCCCAGACCCCTTACACTTAACTGAGGGTTCTGTATGAACCCTCAAATCCTAACCAAAGCCCCTGAATGTATTTGACGCTAAACCCCATGAACTAGCACAATGCCTGACAATGCAGTCAGCATAGATCAAGGACTGAAGAATAAGCCAATCACTAAACTTGGTTAATACATAGCTCAGTATCTTATTTAAATTCCATATGTCCATGCTCAGATCTCTGTGTATTTCTCTTGTCATCTCTGGGCTGAGATGATCTAGTGAGGCCCCAGAGGGATGGTAGATATAACCTATAGGGAGAAGTTACAAAGATCTGTGTTTGTCAGCTCGGAAAACTGAGAGTTGAGCAGAGGTAAGATCTTCCCCTTTGCAACAGAATGTCTTCAGAGGGGACTCAACAAGTTCTTGACACGGGAGCCCCCTGAACGTTGAACATAGTTTAGATAAACTTCAATGAAAATCACATTTCATCAGTGGGGATCAGTTCCTAAAACTAGCTTCCCCATCTCAAAAAAAAAAAAAAAAAAAAAAAAAGGAAGAGTTCCTACAAACAGGCATAGCTGGTAATGCAGACTTGCATCCTCTTCTCCAACATCACAATATCACCAAAGTGAGGAGAGATTGGGTCTTGGGTGCATATTTAATGAAGAATCCATGCAGATATCATGTAACCAGAGCAGATAGTTAATATTTAGTGGACACTTACTATGCACTTACTATTTTAAGCCTTTTATATATTTACTCATTTTACCCTCTCTAGATACTATGGAAAGGTATTTCATAGATATGAAATTGTGGCACAGAAATTATAAGTTATTTGCCTAAGACCACATAGCTAATCCGGTGTCCATAATAATTATCTATTGCTGCTTAACAAATGACTCCCAAACTTAGCAGTTTAAAACAACAAAACTCATCTCACAATTTCTGTGGGTCATAAATCTAGGTGTGGCTTGGCTGGGTCCTCTGGCTCAGGGTTTCTCACAGGGCTATAGTCAAGTTGTCTGCAGGGACTTTAAGTCACCTCAAGGCTTAGTTGGAGGAGGACCTATTTTCAAACTCATTTATGTGACTCTTAGCAGGAATCAGGTCCTTGGGCTTGTTGGACTGAGGGTCTCTCTCAGATTTTTTTGCCATGTGGGCCTCTCCATAGGTCAGCTCGAAACATGGCTTCCTTCCATCAAGGCAAGCAGGAGAAAAAAGCAAGAAAGAGTGAACAAGATGACTGCTAGAGTCTTTCTGTAACCTAGTCCTGGAAGTGACATCCCATCATGGTTGTTACATTTTCCTCAGAAGAACAGTGAATCATTAGGTCCAGTCGTAGCTCAAGGGAAGGAGATTACACAGAGGTGTAAATACCAGAGGGTTGGAGTCATTGGGGCCATTTTAGAATCTGCCTGCCACTGTGGCAATGCCCTAGGTGGTGAGGCTCCAGAACTACTGTCCTGACACCAAGCTATCACACAAGAAGTGAGGGAACGGTACACACAATTCAGCAAAAGGGTTATTCTATTTGAGGGGAGGAAGGAGATGAGTGAATGCAACAATACCGAGGACATTCTAGTTTTTAAATGGGTATTCACTTAATTAGCATGCTATATAACTCATATGTGGGTGATGTGTATTCTTTTAGGTGCGCAAATATTAGATGACAATTTAATTTCAAAAATAATTTATTTACTTATTTCCTTGTGGAAAGTGACAAGAGCAAATGCTAACTCTGAAGAATCAAGAATCTTTATGTGCTTAAATGGGTGACATGTAACAGGACTGCACATGGGAAGCAACTAAGGAAATTTTTCAAATTAATAGACTTGATTTTTTAGAATGGTTTTAGGTTTATAGAAAAATCAAGCAAAAAGTACAAAGAGTTCTCAAATACCGCCTCCCCATCAGTAGTTTTCCCTATTTTTAACATATTGCATTAGTGTTGTACCTTTGTTACAACTTATGACCCAATATTTACACATTATTTTAAACTAAAGTCTATAGTTTACAAAAGGAGTCATACTTCACATACCACACAATTTACTCATTTAAAGTATAGAATTCAATTTTTTTTAGTATATTCACAGTTTTATGTAACCATCACCGATATCTAATATTAGAAATTTTTTGTCACTCTCAGATAAACTTTATGCCTACTAGTAGTCACTTCCCATTTCCTCCCACCCCCTACTTTAGCCCTAGGCTGCCACTAATATACTTTATATATAGATTTTTCTATTCTGGACATTTCTGGATATTTTATATAAACAGATATTTCATATAAACACAATTTGTGGTCTCTGTGATTGGCTTTTGCTAAGAATAATGTTTTTAAGCTTCATACATATGGTAGCATGTATCAGTACATTATTTGCTCTTATTATTGAACAATGTTTCATTATATAGCTATACCAGATTTTATTTATCCATTCATTAGTTTATGAATATTTGAATTGTTCCCACTTTTTGGTTATTACAAATTAATGCTGCCACAAACATTTGTGTAATTGTATGTTTAATTTCTCTTGGGTATATGTCTAGGAGTGGCATTGCTGATCACATTAAATATTATATTTAATATTTGAGAAGCTGCCAACTGTTTTTCAAAGTGGCTGCATCATTTTAAAATCCCACCAGCAATGTATGAGGGTTCCAATTTCTCAGCATCTTTGTTTGCTTTTGTTATTGCCAGTCTTTTAACTATATTCATTTCAATAGGTGTAAAGTGGTATCTCATTGTGGTTTTGATTTGCAATTCCCCAATGACTAATGATTTTGAACGTCTTTATGCACTTATTGGTCATTTGTATATCTCCTTGGAGAAATGTCTGTTTAGATCTTTTGCTCATTTAAAAAATATGTTATTTATACTTTTATTGTTGAGTTATAAGGTTTAAAATATATATTCTGAATACAAGTTCCTTATTAGATATATGACATGCAAATATTTTATTTTATTCTATAGGTTATCTTTTCACTTTCTTGATATCATTTGCAGCATTAAAGTTTTTATATTGATAGTTCAATTTACCTTTTTTTTTGTTACTTGTGCTTTTGAAACCATTACTTAATCCAAAGTCACAGATTTAGAAATTATTACTTAACTCCAAATCACAGATTTATTCCTATGTTTTTGTCTAAGAGTTTTATAATTTAGCACTTATATTCAAGTATGTGAGACATTTTGAATTAATTTTTGTGTATAATTGAGGTAGGGGTCTAAATTCATTCATTTTCATGTGGATATGCTATTGTCCCAGCTCTATTTGTTGAAAGATTGTTCTTTCTCTATTAAATTGTCTTGGCACTTTCGTTGAAAATCAATTGACCATAAATGCAAGAGTTTATTTGTAGACTCTCAATTCAATTCCGTTGATCTATATGTATACCCTTATGCCAATACCACACTGTCTTGATTACAGTGTAATGTTGTAGAAAGTTTTGAAATTGAGACATGTGAGTCTTCCAAATTCATTGTTTTTCCAGATTGTTTTGGCTATTCTGGATCCCTTGAATTTCCATATGAATTTAAAGCTTTTCCACTTCTACAAAAAGGGAAGTTGGGATTTTGAGAGGGATTGTGTTAAATCTGTAGATGAATTTGGCAAGTATTTCCATCATAACAATATTAAACCTTCCAATTCATTAACGTGAGATGTCTTTTCACTTATTCTAATCTTTTAAATTTCTTTTAACAATACTCATTCTTGCTCTGTTTTGTTAAATTTATTCCTAAGTATTTTATTCTTTTTCATGCTATTGTAAATGGGATTGTTTTCTTAAATTAATTTTTTATAATGTTTCTTGCCAGTGTATATAAAAACAACCTATTTTTATAAATCGATCATATATCCAGCATCCTTCGTGAACTCATTTATTAATTCTAATAGTTTTAATAGTCAATTCCTTAGGATTTTCTAGATATAAAACCATGTCATGCAAAATAGAGATAGTTTGACTTCTTCCTTTCCAATGTGGATGACTTTTATTTCTCTTTCTTGTCTAATTATTAGGCTGAAAGCTTAGAACCCCCAGTGCAATGTTGAATACAAGTGGCAAGAGTGGACATCCTTGTCTTGTTCCCGACATTAGGAGAAAAGCACTCAGACTTTCACCGTTAAGTGTATATTAGTGGGTTTTTCTTTATGATTTCTTTATGAAGTGGAAAAATTTCCTCTTTTTATAATTTCTTGAGTACTTTTGTGATAAAAGGGTATTAAATTCTGTCAAATGCTTTTTTTTGTATCTTTTGAAATAATAATAATTTTTTTGAACCTAATTCTGTTAATATGGTATAGTACATGAATTGATTTTCAGATGTTAAACCAACTTACATTTCTGAGATACATCTCACTTAGTCATGGAGTATAATCCTTTTCATATGTCGCTAGAATCAGTTTGCTATTGTTCTGTTAAAGATTAGTACAAATATATTCATAAGGGATATTGATCTGTAGTTTTCTTTTCATGTGAATGTCTGTTTTGTTTTGATATCAGGGTAATACTGGCTTTGTAAGTGAGTTGGGAAGTTTTCTTCTTCTATTTTTAAAAAATTTCATGAAAAATTGATGGTGATTCTTTTTTGAATGTTTGGTAGAATTTGCCAGAGAAGCCATCTGAGCATGAGCTTTTCTTTGTGGGGAGTTTTAAAATTACTAATTCAATTTCTTACTTGTTATAGGTAGAGTCAGAGTTTCTATTTCTTCCTAGATCAGTTTTGGTACTTTGTGTCTATCTAGAAATTTCCTATTCATTTAATTTATATAATTTGTTTGGCATATAGTTATTCATAGCATTTCTTTACATATTCTTAAATAATGTGTGAAAAGGAAAAGGAATTAAGAAGTACAAATTGGTAGTTATAAAACAATTAGGGGAATGTGAAGTACAGCATAGAGAATATAGTCAATAATATTGTAATAACCATGAATGATGTCAGATGAGTACTAGATTTATCAGGGTGATCATTTCATGTGTTGTGTGGATGTCTAACCACCATGCTGTATACCTGGAACTAATATAATATTGAATGTTAACTGTAACTGAAAAAAAATTATCACAATAAAAAAGAAAGTGAGTTGTGCGTGAAGTACCATAGAATCGCTGTTCTTACTGAGATTTTCCTAAACGAATGTTTCTCCTTTTGCTGTACATCCTTAGGACAATTTCTAAAGACCTTAAATAATTTTTTAAAAATAATTTTCACCAATTAACTAGTTGTTTTGCTGGAGAGTCTGCCAAGCTCCTTCTATACCTTTTAGGAAGTCCTGCACTTCCAGGTTATTTTTAAAAGAATAAATGGGACTAGGTAAAACTTGCTTAAATTGAATGCTGTTGAGAAATTCTCAAATTTCGAGGTTTCCATGACCAGAAATGAGGAAAAACAAGACGTAGTCCTTGACAGCACCAAATTATAAAGAAATAAGATCTGGCTGCTGAGTGGCCACATATTTGTCTTTCACGTCTGAGCAATCAATCTCATCACTCAGCAACTCAAAATTATGGCAGTAATAAAACACAATTGCTTCTGTGTGAAAGCCTAACCTAGCCCAGTGCTTTGGATTGCTAATAAGCTCTGTTGGCAAATGCCAAGGCAGGAGGCTGACTAGCAGGTGGCCATAGAGTTTTTAAAAAATTGAATTATGTGGTTGAAAATGAAAATGAAGTTGGTAGAAATGAAGAAGTGCCATTCTCAAACTGGGTGACTCTTGTCAGAAGAGTACCCAGTTAGTGGTGGGCTGATGTAGGCTGAAGAGGTCTCAGATTCAGAGGCTAGACTTATTTGCTGGGTGTGGGCATTCACTTGGTGGTGGAATGATTAGAAGCCCAAGGATGTCCCACCAGCCAGGCAGGGATATGCCAGGGGAGGATGAAGACAGAGTAGTCTCAGCAGGTGGTCAGCTCCTGGAAGATCTGGCTGCAGGATACTTCCCTCACCTCTCACAGCCCTGGTAAAATGAATGGTGAAGCATGAGACACAAGGTCAGAATGGGGCCAAGCACCCTGGCTGACAAGGATGAATCATGAACAGCAGGTTACGAACCCCGTAAATTCTCCTAATACCAAATGATTAAATCCTGAGTCTGGGGTGTGGCTAAATCTGTGGTAGGGGCTGATCGCCTATAGCTGTAGGCATCAGAGACATTTGGAGACAGTGAATTATGTAAAAGAATATAGCTCTTCTTACTGGGCAACTCAGGTAATAATAATAGTCACAGTAGTTATAGTAGTAGTGACAGCAACAGCAAACACTTATATACCACTTAACTGTGCTAGGCTCTCTTCTAAACATACATTTAATCTTTAAAAAAACCTCATGAAGTAAGTAATATTATTAACCCCATTTTAGAGATGAGAAAGCTAGAGTCACAGAGCAGTTAAGTAACTGAACCTACATTGCACAGCCAGCACATGTTAGAGCCAGGGTTCAAATCCAGGAGTGAGGCCTCATGGTCCATGTCTTCCTGCTTCATTCCACCATATCTCTGAACCTTTTCCCTCATCCCTAAGTGGAGAGAACAATAGATACATCATCATATTGTAGAAAAGATTAAGTATCTGTGGGAGTATTTGTAGTCCAGAAATTATAGTCCCTATGCTCATTATTGTTCATGATTGCTTCAATCCCTAGGCTGCCCTGAAATATAACCCCTCTGGCTGCCTCTTTCAATAATCGAAAATGAGCTAGAGATAGAAGGCATTACTTCTGCAGTCATGTTTATTGCTGAAGCTGGATAAGGCACACAGGTATTCATTGTATTATTTTATGTACTTTTTTGCCTACCGTAAAAATTTCATAGTGGGCTAAAAAATAAAATAGGTGTGCGTCTGAGTGGGATGAGGAGAGTAAACACTAGAATAAGTCGAAAGTGGCCTCAAGATAAATTTTGTTAACTTGATAATATGGCTGTTTATGGCTGTTGGACCATTCATGCTTTCTAGACACCATCTGGACACACCTGGAAAGAGAGCAAATGTTTCAGGTAGAGAAATTTCTACACTGGAAAAAAGAGGCCCAGAAGAGAAGGACAGAAATGTAGGAGTAAGATAGGAAAGAGGCATGAGAACTACACAAACTGACTAAATATTAAACCAGGTTGTATCTAGAGCCAGCTACGTGCTTCTAGACAGGGGAACCTGGCTGATCAGCATATGGCCAGACCACAGGGAACCTACAGGGAGATTCCTGCTGAGATGACTAACGACTACTTCCCCATGCCTTTAACCCAGAAAGGAAAAATAGATATAAAACTGAATTTCTTGAACACTCAGGGTCTCTCTGAGTCTCTGTCTCTGAGAGATCACACTCTGCCAACCCCTTCTCTAATAAACTTTCCTTTTTTGTCTCTAACTCTGGTGCTTGTTTAAATTCTTTCCTGCATGCAGGCAAGGTCTCTCTCTCTCTCTCAGTCTCTCTCTCTCTCCTCTCTCTCTCTCTCTCTCTCTCCTCTCTCTCTCTCTCATTCTTGATTCCCTTACTCAGGAGGATTCACCCTGTCCTGCATCAGGAGGAAAACAATCAGGACATCCATGTGCTAGAAAAAGCAAGGAAGGAGGCTGGGGGAAGGGCATGGGACTAACATGGCAGTAAAAGAGGCTGAGGGGGACGATGAAACTCCATGGTGATTTTCCAGGAAGCGCTTTACAATTTATCAATAATTAATGTCCTGCCTCTTTCTACAGAAGATTTGAGACATTTTGCCTACAACGTGCATATTCAATTCGTTTAGTAAGAGATGGACACTTAGGAAAAATTGGGACCAAGGATTAAAGAGGAACTAAAACATAATAACAGCAAAGTTTATCTTAGTGTGATATTGTGGTTTATAATAAGAAATATATATTTGGTCTTTGCTTCTGTTTCTGGGTCAGAGCTCCCACAACCCTTGAAATTTCCTAAGTGATAAAAGCTACAAAGGTACCGTTTGTTATGTTAATGAGAGGGCTTTTGGATGCACCTATGGATGGGGCTGGTTGCCAGGAGAACCAACCATGTGACCAGCAGGTTGGAACTTTTAGTCTTACCCCCTTAATCTCAGGGCAGAGGACAAGGGCTGCAGATCGAATCAATTGGAATGGCCAATGATTTACTCAAACATACTATGTAATGAAGCATCCATAAAAACCCAAAGGATGAGGTTTGGAGAGCTTCCAGGTTGCTGAACAAGCTCCATGCCCTTTCCCATGTACCATGCTCTGTGCATCTCTTCCATCTGGCTGCTCTTGAGTTATATTCTTTTATAATAAACCAGCAACCGAGTAAGTAAAATGTTTCTCTGAGTTCTGTGAGCTGCTCTAGTAAATCAATTGAACCCAAGGATGGGGTCGTTGGAACTTCCAATAAGTTGATCAAAAGCATAAGTGACAACCTAGACTTGTGATTGGTGTCTCAAGTGGCAGGGTGGGGGACAATCTCATAAGACTGAGCCCTTTACCTGTGTGATCACCTGGTAGACAGTGTCAGAACTGAGTTGTAGAACACCTAGCTGGTGTCCGAGAATGGCTTGGTGGTGTGGGGAGAATCCACACGTTGTAATTGCGAGCAGAACTATACTTAGCTTTCTGAAAGTCCAAGCAAAAAAGTCAAATATGGAATTTACAAAGCTCAGATAATCAGAAAGGAAGCCACAGGCCAGTTCCTCAGGACAAGATTTTTTTTTCCCTCTGCTAGCATCAGCCTTTGATACCTTGGTATACTTGGAAGTAGAAAAAGGCTACTTTAAATTGCCCTTAAAAATAGGGCAAAAATTTCACAGTGGATATTTATAAAAGAGCTTTATTAGACTGCATCTTAAAAAATGAAAACAAAAATTATTACGATAAGCTTATTTTATTGGACTTTTAACAACATTGAATTTGCGCACACAACCTCTTCTTTGGTCAAACAGAGGAAAACAAGAGCTGCCTTTATTGGTGGAATTTTCCCCATAGAAGTATATGATAAAATGAAATAACATTCTCAAATTCATGTTTGACTTTTGCAGCATGATCATAAAAAGGGTTATTTTTCTGCAAAAACTCTTTGAGCACTCTATCAATTTTCTTGAGAGCCTCTCTCATTCCTTTGATATTTAAATCAATCTCTTTCAAAGTCTTCCTTGTGTCATCATCCTGGCTGTTTTCTCCTCTTGAGCTGTTAACTGCTCTAACGCTCCCCAATACAGATTTGTCAAAACCATTGCACACCATGCCAACAGTTCTTCGACTTCACTCTCATAGACTTTCTGAAATCCTGCCCTCTTTCTCTGCAATATTTGCAATTATATTTTGCAATCAGTTTGCATTGTATTCCAGTGTATTGATCACCTGTCAACCAATGAGAGGTTGAGCAACAAAGATTTTGATGGGATCGGAAGGAATAGACCTTGTGCGAATGTAGGAGGAATAGGAAGGAGGGAAGACTAATGTTACAAGTGAACACTTTTGCCTCCCTAGGTAAACCCGTTACTGTAAGAGCTCAGATATTGCATACTTGAATAAAGGCAAAGCCTGTGCTAAACTCTTAAAGTGTTTCTCACATGGCCCCTTACCAAGAGAACCACAAAGTTAATGAAGCAATAGATAATGTGTTTCATAGCAGGTGAACGGCAAAATTGGTGGCACATTTTCCATGGCTGTTTCTTGTAACCCCTTCTGATAGAAGGTGGGACAGAACATCCCAATACAGCTCCGTGGAGGTGGTTCTGTGAGGGGCTGACCTGATCTGACCCAACATATAGTTTGCCTTCATTAGTTTACCTATTGCTGTGTAGCAAGTGACCCCAAACTTATTGACTTAAGACAACAAACATTTATTATCTCATAGTTTCTATGGGTCAGAAATCCAGGAGTAGCTTAGCTGTGGGTCACCAAGGGCTGTAGTCATCTGAAGATTGCCTAGATCTGGAGGATCTGTTCCAAGCTCATTGAAGATGGAGAAGCAGTAACCAAGATGGAAGCCACAATGTCTTTACCATCTTGGAAGTGACATACCATCATTTCCCCCTGGTACAATGTGAGAGGTGATTATACAAAGGCATGCAGCTCAGGAAGTGGTGATCATTGGGGACAATCTGGGAGACTGGACCACACTTGGTTGATTGGCTGTAAGAGAGAAGCAGTTTTAATACAGCAAAGGACTAGGAAGGGGCAAGGGATTGAGAGGAGGAGGAAAGGAGGGAACGGATGGGAAAAACTTGTGAAGTAAGGAGTGTGGATGCTGTGGCAGGGCTACCTCATACAGTTATGCTGGTATGAGGTAGCCCTACTTTGTGAGGTTCCATTTACACAGACCATTCAGAGTCCTGAGTGGAGGAGAGTACAGCCTCCACTATGTAGAAGTTTGACATCGTAGTGACCACTTCATCATGCGGAAATCACCCGAATGTCTCTGGGGCTGGGTTTGTGGAAGCCCTTCTCGTGTAGATCAGTGAGGTGACTGCTCAATGAGGGGATCTAACAGGCAACTGTGAGCTCTTGGCTCTGGTAAGACACTCCCTTCTAAAGAAACCAGTGAAGGTAGGTATTATGTGGGTGTCATAGGAGGTCCTGGGTCCCTTTGGGTATGGCAACATGGCTCGCTAGGCAGGAACAGCAGTGAGACTGAATTGCTGTTTTTCTTCTTAGCATCTGCAACTCCATTTACACCTCTGTCAAAAACAAGGGTTGATAGGGACACGATGACTCTGGAATAAGCCCCAGAGTTTCATAGATGGGAAGTCAGAAAATATCAAGTTCTATTTCTGGAATCATCAGTGACATTCTGAGTTGCTGTGTGTTATGGGCTGAATTGCCTGCCCCCCCCTACCCTCATTCCTGTGTTGAAGTCTTAACCCCCAGGAAACAAGAACGTGACTGTATTTGGAGATAGGGTCTTTAACGAGGTAATTAAGGTAAAATAAGATTTAAGGTAGGCCCTAATTCAATGTGACTGGTGTCCTTGTAAGAAGAGAAGATTAAGACACAGACAAGTACAGAGGGACGACCATATGATGACACAGAGAGAAGGCAGCCATTTGTAAGCCAACCAGTCCTGCTAACACCTTGATCTCAGACTTCTAGCCTCCAGAACTGTGAGAAAATAAGTTTCCGTTATTGAAGGCCCCCTGTCTGTGGTACTTTGTTATGGCAGCAACCCTAGGAAATGAATACACCCTGGACAAATCTTTCTCCTCTCTATGTTCCGGTCTTACAATGCTAAAAATGATGATGACTCCTTGTCTTTGGTGCTTGCACATAATGCATGTTGTGCACATGCATGATGCTGACCCACGTGATTCCTTTGTTCAGATGAAGAAAAGATGTTCCTTTTCCAAGGCAGATGCAGTCCTGCTTTGGGGTGCTTGGCTTGGTGAAGGGAGCATGGGTGAGATTCCAATGCTCATTCACTCCTAGGTTGGATGTACTTGAGCTGGGCACAACCTCTATCTTTACATGGTGACCTTGTCTAGGCAAGAAGCGCTGGAGCCTCAGGATGTAGGGTTGGGTGAGGACTCTGGTTGAGGGAGCCAACCACGCAGTTCTTTTCCAGGGGAAAGGTTGAGGTGCCATCTCTTTTCCTTCATTGCCCTTTCTTAGAGCAAACTCAGAAAACTTCTGCAAATGATGCATTAAACTTTAAAATTTACAACATACTTTGCAAGTCTACTGTACCTTAATAACAACACACCAAAAGGTTAGAGTTTTTAAAAAACATTTTATGAATTCATGGCTCTGTACTCACCGTCTCATTCTCATTTTCAACCACAGATATTTACAAACCCAGAAATTTACATATTCATATATAGAGAAATGCAACCTAGCTCTCTCTATAAATATATTTTAATATCATTTTGAGGAAATTTGTAGACCTTGGGCTACCTGTCACAAATTAAGGAATGTTTGGTTAGATGAAACTGGCTCTTCTTTGACAAATTGTCTCCTCCTAAGCCAAAAGCTCAGGAGATGACATAATTCTCTTCTCATTATATGGTCCTCTCAAGTAAGTGCAGCAGAGCTGGAGAAGCTCAGGAAATAGACTCAAGTGAACTGAACTTGGGTGTGGCATGGCCCCTGATGTCTGGGGAAAAGTGCTAAGACCTGTCTTCAGTATCTGCAGCTCTGGTCCTCAGGCTTTTCCCAGAGCCACAGAAGGCCACTCTGCATGTGCTTGGGGAGCAACTAACCCAGGGATCAGCCCTTAACTAATGATTACTGAGAGTTTGTATATAAAACCCACAGCTACTTTGGAGTATGTGTGTGCGCATGCATGTGTGTGTAATTTCGAAGCATGTGTTTTATTGCAAGAGTTCCCAACCTTTTTGGCACTGGGGACCGGTGCTCCTATGAGAATCTAATGCCTGATGATCTGAGGTGGAGCTGAGGTGGAGATGCTAGCGCTGGGGAGCGGCTGCAGATACAGATGAAGCTTCTCTCTTTCCTCAGCCGCTCACCTCCTGCTGTGCAGCCCAGTTCCTCACAAGCCATGAACCGATACTGGTCCGTGGCCTGGGGGTTAGGGACCCCTATTTTACAACATTTCCCAGAGTTTCTTCATGGGCTTATGCTGCAGTCCCTCCCTGGAGTAGTTAGCCTATTAATGCATACATTTTGACTGTCTTCTGTCCCCTAGATCACTTCCTACACCCCTATAGTGTTTCTTGTGCCCCTCCCCCCCAATAAATTATTAGCACTTGAGACCTGCTTCAGGGTCTGCTTCTACGGGAACCTAAACTATACCTGCCTCCATATTATAAAAGACTGCTTTAAACTTTGGATAGAGTCAGCTAACTGCTCAGAGTGGTTTCTGCCACTAATTTGCTGCTATAGGGCACACTTAAGATTCACATCCCGAAACAAGTCAGTGTGTTTTGCAACAATCCTGTGGGGTAGATATGATTCCATTTATAAATTCTTGAGGTAGATAGAGCAGTCAAGTTCAGGAAGTGGAGGAATGGAAAGGGAATTTGCCGCTATTGTATACCTGTTACATTCTAGATTCTTTGTAGACTTAGAAAAACTTTTAATTTTGAGCTAAGATGTTAAGATAAAGCATTTTCTTATATTTATCACCTTGTTTTCATCTTGCAAAATCATAATATTAATAGATATATACAGAAATATAAATATGCATATATGTTTGGGTTTGTGCACATACATGTACTTCCTAGCTCTGGTTGACAATAGGGTCTAGAAGCAAAGACACCTCAGTAACAGTGAGAACATGTAATGCTCAGATCTTGGTTTCTAAACACCAGTCTCTGTTAAAAGGAACCAGAAGAAGTGGTTGATTCCAGGGGCAGGGAATGGAAAACACAAGATGAGCTTGGAACATCTGGAGGCTTTTTGAAGGAAGACAGGAGCCAAGCTGATGGGGCTCCTAATGGCTAAAGCTGGAAAAATTTGAGCATCAAAAAACAATACTGGTATTGGATTTTAAGCCAGAGAATAAAATATAAATATAAAATTAAATTAAAAAAAATTTCCACAGCAGCCCTATGAGGTGGATATAATTACCCCCAGTTTATAAGTTTTTGAGATAGTGGAGGTGTCGTGATTCAAATTCAGGTTCATATAATATCACAGCTCTGCTATATAATACATGTATCCCATTTTAGCAAGGCAAACAGAATCAGTGTATTAAAGTTCTTGCTTCCGCTTTGAGTTAAGCAACACACAAGCCCTCACCCAAAGGAGAGTGTTTTTTTTTTTTTCCCTCTCCACCTTTCCATCTTTCCAGCAAAACTTTAAGTCCTACAAGCCTCACACTGACTTTCTCATTGAGTCATGGTTTAGTTCACTCAGCTGGCTTAAATCAGAGGTCACTTAGCAAGAGCGTTACAATAATCTCCCTTTTCAAAGGCCACTGGTGCTCCAGGTGTTTTTAGAATAGCTCTTCCATTCTGGTTCACAACCCAGATAACGTCTCAGGTCCTATCTGGGGAATTCTGGGGCATGGGAGGGAGTTAGACTAAGAAGTAAAGAGGGCAGAGGAGGGTAGGAATTTGACATCCCATTCTTAATCGCCCCTCTGTGCTTCAATGCCTTCCTGGATAGCGTGGGTTCCAGATTCCTCATTTGTTCACATTTCCTGGGGGGAGGCAGAGAGAGCTGAGCATTCCACACTCTTATAAAAACAATGAAGGTGATGAATGGCCTCAAACAGCAAGAAAGGGAAGAAACGGCATTTCTTTGCCTCTTTCTCTTGGCTGTAGATAAATTGCATCTGTCGTAGCCAGGGCTGTGGAGCTTTAGCTGTGATGTGGTTGAGGTGGCTATCTGCCAGACTCTCCCTCCCCCTACAGCAAGGAAACTGACCTCACTGGCTAATTTTAAAAAGAAAAAAGGAAACAAGGGTCTAGTCTGCTTAACAGCTAAAAGCTCTGATTCTCCAGGGCCTCGAGACCTTTGTTTCTACACTGAGGCAGCTTCCCTCTTGAGAGCAGAGTCGACCTGTGTGCCTGTGGAATACCTGTCCCTCCCTGTACCCATGGCTGACTGTTTAGATCGGTCAAATGCAGACAGATCCAAAGGCAGAGAGATAGATGAAATTACCTCTAATAACAGGCTCATTCCTGTCACAGGTTTGGATTGCATAATTTTTTTTACAGCTTTATTGAGGTATAATGGATACAAAAAAAAAAAAACTGCATGTATTTAATGTGTATAATTTAGTAAGTTTGGACATAGGCGTTCATCTGTAATACCAGAACCATGATCAAGATAATAAATACGTCCACCACCTCCAAAGATCTCCTTGTATCCCTTTTTTGCATTTTTTTTCTGTGAGGTAAGAACATTTCACATGAGAGCTACCCTCTTAATTTTTTAAGTGCACAACACCAAAATGGTAACTATAGGTATGTTGTACAGCAGAACTTATTTATCTTGTATGACTGAAACTTTATATTTATTTAACAGCAACTTCCTGTTTCTCCCTCCTTCCATCTTGTGCCAACCACCAATCTATTTTCTGCTTTTATAAGTTTGACTATTTTGGATTCCTCATACATGTGGAATCATGTCGTGTTTGTCTTTCTGTGATTTATTTCCCTCAGCATAGTGATTTCCAGGTCCATCCATGTTGTCACAAAATATAGGACTTCCTTTTTCTTTAAGGTTAGGTGATATTCCATTGTATGTCTATACCACATTTTATTTATCCATGTGTCTGTTGATGGACATCTGGGTTCTTTCCAAATCTTGGGCTATTGTGCACAATACTACAGTGAACACAGGAGTACAAAGAAGACACACAAATGACTAACAGGCACATGAAAAGGTGCTGAACATCACTAATCATCAGAGAAATATAAATCAAAACCACAGTAAATTGTCACCTCATACTTGTAGGATGGCTATTATTTTAAAAAATATAATAAGTGTTGGCGAGGTTGTGGAGAAATTGGAACCCTCATGCACTGTTGTTGGGAATGCAAAATGGTGCAGCCACTATGGAAAAAAAAGGATGGAGGTTCCTCAAAAAATAAGAAAATAGAATTACCATATGATCCAGCAATCCCATTTCTGGGATATATATGTCCACAAGAACTGGAATCAGGATCTCAAAGAGGTATCTGCATGATAGTTTTGAAGTCGTACCTAAAATCAGTCTGTAAAGGGACGTGGTGATGTCAGTGGATTCTACTGGTTATTGTTTCAGTTAGGCCAAAACCTGGGAGTCACTCTCTACAGTTCCCTCTTTCCCATTCCCTGCGTCCAACAGGATTCCATACCTTGATGCTTCTATCTCTTTAACGTCTCCTGCTTGCACCTCTTCTTTCCTCCTCGCAGCCCTAATCTATAAAGCACTTCCTGGTATTCCCCTTGCCTTACTGTCCTCCTCACTAATCCATCCTCTAGACAGTATTCAGAGTGAGCACACGTCTAGGTACACGTCTCTTGCAGTTAAAACCTTTTGATGGCCCCCATCGTCATGAAGATAAAACCCACATTCTACCGCATAGTACACACTGTCTTGTATAACCTGGCCCCTGCTTATCTCTCCAGCCTTGTCTCTCCCTGGTTGCTCTGCAGGAAACACTGGGAATATCAAACCTTCTTGGGAGTCCTTAAACAAGACTTGCTTTTCCTTGCCTTCAATAAGAGGCTCACACATGCTTCCACCTTCCTCCCCTCCATGACTCCTGCTTATTGTCAGCACCCCAGCTCTAGCAGCACTTCCTCTGGGAAAACCTCTTCAGGGCTAGATTAAGAGGCCTTTCCCTGCTATCACATCAAGCTTCCTCCCATTATCCATTTTACAACCTCACCAGACTCCTTCATAATCAGGCTCATACTACCTGCCAGATGCTGTTCTGGCACATGAGCTGACTAATCGAATCCTCACGCCCATCCTCTGTTTAGCATCTTTATTTTACAGAAAACGAGGCCAAGAGTAGTTAAATAAGTTTTTCAAGGTTACAGTGCTTGCAAGTGGCAAAACCAGGCTTGAACCCGGCCTATGCTCTTGACCACTAGACTGTACCATGTGTGTTAAGTGAAGAGCGGAGTTGTTTTTTCACAATTTTGCAGTTTTCCTTTGAGTGACCGGGCTGAGCTCCTGCAGCCAGAATCAGAATTTTGAGAGTTGCACCTAAATTGGGAGGACTATGGAGGAGAGAGGCCAATTATGCCCTGAGGGCAGGCTGTGTGTGTGTGTGTGTGTGTGTGTGTGCATGTGCACGCGCACATGCACGTGCAGAGCTTCATTGGGACAGAGCCACTCCCATTCACTTACATATTATCTATGGCTGCTCCGGTCCTACAATGGCAGAACCGACTATAGTTGTGAGAGACCCGATGACCTGTAAAGCCTAAAATACTTACCATCTGGCTCTTTAAGGAAAGGCTGGCACACCCCCATCGGACAAGCCCAGACAGCTAGTATGTGGCAGGACAGGGTGGGAACGAGATCCTTTCAGACTCCAGAGCCTGTGTGCCAATTTCCAAGGCACCTCCCCTGCGGCCAAGTGCTAGGATAGGTAACACACAGTCGTAAACATGAAGGGTGGCGGTAAGGAACCCAGGAGGAGCCCCGTCAGCAGCATCGCTCCTTCGCTGCCCGCCTTTCCATGTTTTCCCCTCTCCACTCAGTGTCTGTTGTCTCAGCTGAGGCTGTGGGTCTATAGAGCACACAGACACAGACCTCGGCATCCGAGTCTCTACCCGCTTGATACGTTCCTCCTGGAACAACTGGTCAGCCTCCTCTTGTCCAGTGCCAGCTCACGCTCTTGTCCAGTGCCAGCTCACGCTCTCTAGGCAGGTGCCGAGAATTAGAGGTCATATTTCTCTCAGCTGGCTTCCTCTCCAAAGGCCCCATCACTTCAGACTGGTTTCAGCACCACAGATGGAATCAGTTATAAAAGTGCATCAATAAATGAAATTGGGGAAAGATAAAACCCCCAGTGTGGAGAACAGTCGTGTGTGTGTGTGTGTGTGTGTGTGTGTGAGAGAGAGAGAGAGAAAGAGTGTGTAGGAGGAGGGCTTTACAGAGAGGGAGAGAGGGCAAAGGTCCCAGGAAGGGCGGGTGGCATGGGGCTGTCAGCAGCAAGAAAGGTGATTTAAAATCAATTTCCTGGCCAAGAAGAATCACTCTTGCCAGGGTGAAATATAATGTGAAAGAAGGAAAGAAAGGCAAGCTCCAGCCCTGCCACGATGTGCCTCGGGCCCTCCTGCTTATGAAGCAAATAAATAACCTTCTCCGCAAGGCAGGCAGGCTGGCTCCGTTATCATAGCAGGGGCCGATGCTGGGAGCAACCAGCTCTGGTCACCAGACTGGGGACGGCAGATTCAAGAGGGACAGTAGGTCCCTGAAGGGCCCTATTGACTCAAATTACCAAATTTCAGGCCAGGCAGGGGGACAGTTGAGTGTCATACACTCAAATGCTGCCAGGACATGACTTCTGTTCCTCTGAATGTCAACCGAATTCTCCCATGTGGGCTTTCTCCACTGGGCTGGGAGACCGCGGCCATTAGCTTCTTCTGGACTCATAGACCCCATCTATGGTAATAGTCGCAGTCTGGGAAGCACATTTTAATGGGAACTTTGCAAAATTAGTACATATTCAACGGCCATAATCAGAGTAGCAAAGAGTCTCAATCCTGGGAAATATGTGGGAAAAATGTAGATGCTGGAAATATTTAACCTGGATAGAAAAAGCACTTCAGGACTTGAGAGAGCTGCTTCTAGAGAGTAGTCTGTTTCATCATTCCAGTGGTGGGGTGGTGTCATAAATGACAGGTTGGCCAATTTCATCTCTGTGTCCCAGGCTACCTCAGGCTTCGGCTTTGGGATTGGCCTTGACTGATGGGTGGGCTGCTCTGTGTGTGAGAGAACTCCCCATCCTGGAAAAGTACAGACGGAGATGGGGCAGCCATAATTCAGGCCACACTGGAGGGGAGTTAGGTTGGATGGGAGGTTTGACTCCCTGATACTTACAGGTCCTTCCAGTTTCTAGATCACAGTGACTCCCTGGTTCAGGGATAAGATTTTAAAAGAGGCCTGGGTCCTCTCATGCTGAAGGATGGTGTCATTGAGACACGCCTTCTCCTCTAGGCCATATGGATTCATTCTGTGGCTCTGGAGAGATGCCAGCGCTCAACCCCATTCTCCACCAAACCCCAGTGGGCCTTTCTTCTCTGTTTAGTCAGTTGCTATGATGGTATTGATTCAGGATCTACTACAGGCCAAGCAGTGTTGTAGGTGCCACAGACAAAACGTATATGACGACAATAACAATAAACATATAAATGTCTGTTATGTGCTAGGAACATCGAGGTAAGTAAGTCACAGGAGGCCTCTGCCCTTAGGGAGGCTCATTAGGAAGGACGGTCAGGGGAGGCACCCCCTGAGGAGGTCACTGCCTCTTCAGCCCCCACTCTCAGCCTGACAGCTGCTCTTCCTGTCTCAGGCAGCCTGTTTTAGGAAGGGACCAGACTCCCATTGAGGCCAATAAATAGGTAATTAGTTGAAAAAGTCTATACACACAGAAAACACTCCAAGACATAATATCCAGAGAGATGATGGTTTTTATTTGACTTTTTTCTCTTTTTTTTTTTTTTGGACCAGAAGAAGATTTACCTAAGTCTCTGTATGTTGGTTGGGGGGAAGGAGGCTGTGCAAACCACTGCATGCTCATCCTCATTCTTCCTAATTTGTCACTCTTCCCACTCCCCTACCTGGGGCCCTTCTGAGTCCTGAGGGATGCTTTCTGGAGGAGATTCATGCACAGTGCGATGGGTACAGAGGGGATGAGGGAGAGGGCCCCCAGAGAATTCCTTGCATTGCCTTTCCACATTTAAAATTTGAATTTACAGGCTTAAGTCTCTTTAGCTGCGGTTTTCTCATTGTGGAGCTTACATTTTTATTTGCGGGAATAAAAGCCAGTGGTAGTTGATGTGGCCCTCAGGAGCTGGAGACGATAACCATTGTGGGCATTGCAACCTGGAAAATAATCATAATAATAAGCAGCAAAGAAGAGAGAGTTCTTCGAAGGTGTTTGATGAATGGCTATAGACTCCACAACTTCTCCCAATCCTCCCCCACCCCACCGCCAACATACACATGCAGTTCCTTGCAGCCTTTTGAGAATCCCAATAAAAAAAATGCAGCATAGGGAGAGACTGCCACAAAGGGAGGAAGCTTGTCCCAGGAGACCCGCAACTGGAAAGCTAACGTAGGCTCTGAGAGGAACAGGAGGGAAGGGAGATGAGGCTCTCTGAGCCTCAGTTTCCCATTCATATAATGAGATAAGCATACCTATTTCATAGTTTTATGGGCAGCTTACGTGGGATAGCATAGGTAAAATATCTAGCACAGAGCCTGGTACCCACACCAGGAGCTTCAGCATCATCTGCAAACTTGTTAGAAATGCAAATTCTCAGGCTCTGCACCAGAATCAGAATCAGAAACTTTCGGGGTGAGCCCAGCAACATGTGCTTTCATAAACCTTCTGGGTGATTCTGATGCCGCTCAACTTAGTAGAAAGAAGAAGGGCTTTGGGGTCAGGGGGATCTGGGCTCATTGCCCTGCTTCCTACCATTTGTGTGGCTTTGGTCAAGGTAGCCGGGAGGACTTTATAATAATGACAGCATTTACTGATCACCGTTGTGACTGCATAATGCCCTCTCCTCTGCCCAAAGATGTCCATCTCTGTCTTAATTCCGAGAACCTGTGAATACGTTACCTTATACTGCAAAAGGGACTTTGCAAATGTGATTAAGTTAAGGATCTTGTCATGGGGGAATTATCTAGGTGGGCCAAATTTAATCACAAAGGTTCTTATAAGAAGAAGGCAGGAGGTAATGTGACGTTAGAAACAGATGGGAGTGTCGTGGCCATGAGGCAAGGAAGGCGAGCAGCCTTCTGGCTGCTGGGTGAGGAGAGGGATGGATTCCGCCCTGGAGCCTGCAGAATCGGCTCCGCCCACACCTCGATTTTAGCCCTGTAACACTCATTTCATACTTCAGACCTCCACAACTGTGCGACGATGAATTTGTTGTTTTAAGCCACCAAGTGTGATCGTTTGTTACAGCAGCAATCAGAAGCTAACATCAGCACTGACTAGGTGCCAGGCTCTGTTTTAAGTGCCTTACTTTATAGAAAGGATAAAAGAGTTGTCTGTTATTACTCTTTGCTCGTTTAATCCTCACAACAACCCTATCATGTGAGCACTGTTAGGAGGCCCTTTCTAACAAGCGAGGAAATGAAGGCGCAGAGGGGTCGAGTCACTTGCCTAAGGTCATACCTTGGATTTGATGTTTGGCGCTAAGCTTGGTCTCACGTGGCTGGGTTCACTCTTCATCCTACTAGGACTGCCTCTGTGCATTTCACCTGTCTGCCCTTTTCCATTCTCAGTAGAACTTCAATGCTTCCGAATGTGGCTGTTCCCTTTTATCAGCAAAGCTCAGCCTATTACTGGCACAGAATTGTCCGAGTCAAAGCCTTGACCTCCTTTGAGCAGCCCTGTGTCCCTTTCTAATCTTCCCCTCTCCACTGGAGGAAACGTAGCTCTGGGGCCTTTCACACAGGCTGGGCTCAGCTCCCAGAGGTCCCAGCTGCACTTGTCTTCTATGTAGTAGAAGGAACTCTAGCTCTGCTATGACGCCGGGCCTCTGAGCAGGTGGAGCTCAGAGGCCAGCCTCGGAGGGCTGTCTGGAAGCTATGTCCAACCAGAATATGCCCTTGTTGGCCAGGTGCCAGGGCTGTCTCTGAGGTTCCCGTTCATCCCACAGCGAGAACTCATTCTGGCTCTTGTTGCAATGTATATACATGTGTAGGCTGCATTTTATTCGGGCCAGAATCTGACACATGGGCAGAATTTTTGTAGCAAGCATATGGCTGGAAACCCTCAGATAACATGCTCAGTGGGTTACCCATTTTGAACCAAGATTTCGAGTGAAAACATAAGTCATCAAGGAAATGAAGGCTGAAAATGCACGGAAGAACCTTTAGCCCTCAGTGTGGAACTTCCAGTGTTCTCTGTGTGTATAAGTGTGTATGTTGGACTATATCTCAGTGCATGCCCACAGGTGAGTTGCATGAATTCTTGTGTCTTGTGAGGTGTGTAAAGTCTAAGGGTTACTATAAACCTGTGGGTAGGTGCAGAGTATCAGTGCGTGCATGGGTGTGTCTGAGTGTGTACATGACTGTGTGCTGAGTGTTTTCATGAATGCAGGTGAGCGTGTACCATAAGTGAATAGTGAGGTAGAGTAAAGGTATGTACATCTGGGAGTGAGAGCACCTGTGTAAAAAATGAAAGGGTTTATGTGTCTGTGTGTGCCTGAGTGGGAGCTTCGTGTGTGTGCACTGGTGTGAGTGAACTTGTGAATGTTCTGCAGCTCAGGACTTCTGCATCTCAGTGAATGCCCTTGGATAAATGGGCTCAAGGTTGCCTCTCCAGCACCTGTTTGCAGATCCTGGTATTTTATGACTGAGTCTCTCAGGCACAATTTTGATAATGCCCAAACAAGGCCGCTCAGCAAAAAATCCTGACAGGTGGGCCCCAAGCTTCTTGTATCCTAGCCCCATGGCTGTGCAGCTGAATTTAGACCCTTCGCTTGGCTGCGATGCTCTCAGCAGCCCTCTCCCAGGGTCCTGTGGCCTGGGAAGCTGCTGTGCACCCCAGATCCACAAAGGCTGTGCATTTCAGCTGGTACTTCCCAGCAACCAAGGAAACATGGTCTCTATGAATTCCTTCTGGATTTGGTCACTGGAGGCTGGGCCTGGGGTTCTGTGTCTCCATCACTGCTCTCATACTCTGCAACTTTTAGCAACATACTTAACCATTTTAGTGTGTTGCAAACAGGATGTGCAGAGCAAACAGGTCATATGTTTTCCAAATAGGGGTATTTTCTTCTTTCTATACATCTGATGCAGAGTTGGGTATTGAAGCCGAGGGTAAGTTTAAGAGGTCCCAGGCAGCGAGTATGGAGTGGAGGAAAGTGATGGAAAGAGACAAGTGGTGTATGCCCACCGGAGCAGCTAGGCACTGAGGCTACCTCAGTCTGTGGTTGTAGTTTCTAAAGTGCTGTCACATACACCATCAAACTTTATTCTCACAGCAGTCCTGGGAAGTAGTATTGTTCATGTTGTATAGGTGACAAATTCAAGACTTGAAGAGGTTAAGGGACGTGTCTAAGATCACACAACTGTGAACTGCTATGGCTGGATCTGATTTTCGGGAAATAGAACTCTGCCTTTGCATTAAAATGTGATGTCTGAGTAAGGTCCCAGCCATAGGCAGCTTGTAAAAAGTCATGAGTAACTTGTGGTGTCACTGTGTTCTCCCACAGACACCCACACACAAGCGCTGGACTTTTCCTTCTATCATATGTTTTCCTTGGTAATCTCTCCTCAACCATGGCATTTTTGACTCCAGTTGAGGGCAAATAAATCAAGACAAGAAGTCAAGTCAGGAGTTATTGATGGAATAGCGCTTGCTCTGTGCTGGGTATTGTGGGTGATATGAGAAAAACAAAAATGTGGCTTGTGTTTACTATCTCTTTTAGGAGGCAAGCCTCAAACACCTGTCACTTTCTTGCTGGGTGACAGTGGGTAAGTCAGTTGTTCATTTAGTCACTCCTTGAAAGGGCCATCTGTTACTCTGGCTCTCCAGCGGCTGCCCTAGTCCCTACCTCTCATGACTGTATCCCAGAGTCCTCTCTCCCCATATGATGCTCTCTGTAGTGATCTATCTTTGATACTCTGAATAGAGCCCTCGACACAGGCCTGGCTAATCGCAACATCGTGTTCACCTGGTCACGGTGAATGACGCAAGGATGGGCATGTGACCTAGGCAGAGCCAATGAGATATAAGGAGACTTGGCTGGAACTGTCTGTGGGCGGAGGTGAGGGTGGGGGTTGGGGAGGGGGAGGGACGACTTGGTTTCTGACTGGACAGAACTATTAGAGAATGGGAAGCTGGGGCTACAGGAGAAGTTTGCTTCCAGATGGAGCCTGAGAAAGGAGCCAATGCATGGTGAGTGCCAGAATCAGGCTGGAGACAGAGGTCAAGTTCTGGGGCCTTTGAAACCGGTAAGGCTGAACCTGAAGCTGACATATTAATTAGTGTGCAGACTAAACTGCTATAATGAAGAGACTGACACATGCAATGACATCAACAAAATACATTTCCCTCTTAGGTAATAACCCAGAGATAGTGATCCAGGAACAATGGTATGGCTCTGCCATTCCCAGTTTATGGCTTCTCTCTCTAGGCCCAAGGTAGCTGCTCCAGTACTTGTCTTCTCCCAGTTTGGAGGGTGAAAGAGAGTAGAGAAATTAACAAAAAAAATTTTTTTTTAAATCGGCTTATTGCAGTATAATTTATATTCAATAAAATTAACCTATTTTAAGCATACAGTCCTATTACTTTTGACAAATGTATACTGTCATGTAACCAGTATTGCAATCGATATATAGAACATTTCCATCCTTCAGAGTCAATCCCATACCCTGGCCCCGTCCCCAAGTAACACCAACCTATTCTCTCTAACAGTAGTTTTGTATTACCTAGAATTTCATACAAATGGGATCTTGCAATCTGTGTTCTTTTTGTCTGGCTTCTTTGACTTAACATAATGCTTTCGAGATTCAGCCACATTGTTGTACATAGCATCTATTACCCTTTTTATTGCTGAGAAGTAGTTCATTGCATAGATCTACCGTAAGATATTTTTCCATTCACCAGTTGATGATCATTTGGGTTCTTTCTAGTTTCTGTTATACATAAAGCTGCTAGGAATACTTGATTTGAAGTCTGGGTGTGGATATTTGCTTTCATTTCTTTGGGTAAATACCTAGGAATGGATGTGTTCGGTCCTATGTCAAGTGTATATTTAACTTTGTAGAATATTTCTATACTGTTTTCCAAAATGGCTGTATAGTTTTGCATTTCCATCAAAATATATGAGAGTTCCAGTTGCTCGATGTTTCTGTCAGCAGTTGATATTTTAGTTTTTAGAAAATATGATGATTATTTTTAGCCATTCTTATAGGTATGCATGCTGTTTTGTGGTTTTAATTTTCATTTCCCTACAAATAATTATATGGAGCATCTTTTCATGTTTTTATTTGCTATCCATATATCTTTGGCATTTAAATCTTTTTGTCATATACAAAAAGATAAAACTTCATCCGTATCTCATATCACATAAAAATTAACTCACAATGGATCATACAGATTTTCAGTTGTTTCATCACCATCTGGTGAAAGACGATTGTGTCTCTGTTGGATTTCCTTGGAACTTTTTTTGAAAATAAATTGACCCTATCTGCATGGTCTGTTTCTGCTCTCCCTTGTGTTCCACTGATATACATGTCTACCTATTTACAAATCACAGTTCTTCAAAAATTTTTTATTTTATTTTAATTTATTAGTTTCAAGAATACAGTACATTGGTTAGATATTTATATAGTTTATAAAACAGTCACCCTAATTGCTCCTTTTCTCCTTTGGTTTTCCACCTAGCCAATATATTAATGCTAACTGCATTCCCTATGCCACGTTCCCCATCTCTGTGACCATCTTTCAACTACTAATTTATACTTCTTTGTACTCTTCACCCCATTCTCCTAGCCCCCTAACACGCCTCCCCTCTGACAATCACTAAATTGCCTCTGTATTTGTGAGTCTGTTTTTGATAAGTCACAGTTCTTAATTAATATAACCTTATAATAAATCTTGAATTTAGGTAGTGTGAATCCTCCAACTTTGCTCTTCAATGTTGCTTAGGTTATTTTGTTTCCTTTTAGAAACAGCTTGTGGATTCTTACAAAATTATGCCGTAATTGTGATTGAAATTGTATTGACTGTCGATCATTTTGGAAGAACTAACATATTAATAATATCGATTATTCTAATCTATGAATATGATATATCTCTCCATTTATTTACATCTATCTTGATGTTTCCATCAATCTTTGTAGTTTGCAGCATGCGTTTTTTGCACATATTTTGTTATTTAAATATCTTACATTTTATGGTGCTATTGCGAATGGTACTTAAAAATTTAATTTCCATTGTTAGTTACTAGTAGATAGAAATATGATTGACTTTTGCATATTTTCCTTGTATCATGTGACCTTACTAAAATTGCTTATTAGTTTGCAGCAGTTTTTTTGGTAATTTTAGGGAGATTTTCTACATAAATAATCTTCTGTGTACTGTTTTATTTCTTCCTATCTAATTATTATTTCTATTATTTATTTGTTTGCTTGTCTGTCTATTTTGCCTTATTTTCCTGGCTACAATCTCCATTATGATGTTAAATAGAAATTGCCAGAATGGCCATGCTTGCCCTGTCTCTAGCTTTCAGTTTTTCATAGATTCCCTTTATGATAAAGGTTGAAGAAGTTTTCTTCAATTCGTAGTCTGTTGAACATTCTTTTAAAAATCAGAAATGGATGTTTAATTTTGTCAAATGTTTTTCTAGATCTATTGAGATGATCATAGTGTTTCTTTAGTCTGTTGATATGATGAATTATACTGATCTACTGTTAAACTGGTCTTGCATTTCTGGGATAAACTTCACTTGTTCATGATGTATTATCCTTTTATATGTTGCTGAATTAGATTTGTTAATATAGTAAGAACTTTGGCATTTATAATTATGAGAGATATTCTCCTGTACTTTTTTCTTATAATATCTTTTATAAGTAATTTATGTATTCACTATTTTTTTCTTGATCATTGTAGCCAGTTTATTAATTGTATTGATCTTTTAACCGAACGGATTTTAGTCTTATTGATTTTTTTCAGTTTTATTTTTCATTGATTTTGGCTATCTTTTTTGTTCTTGTAATATCTTGAGATAGTAGCTTAGATTGTTGTTTTAAGACCTTTTGTCTTTTCTAATATGAACATTTTAAATATAAATTATTCTCCATGTACTACTTTATCTGCATTCCACATATTTTGATATTTTGTGTTTTTATTTTAAGTTCAAAATAATTTCTAATACCCCTCATGAATTATTATATGACCCATTTGTTATTTAGATGTGTTGTTTCGTTTCCAAGTAGTTGATGTTTTACAGATATCTTTTTTTATTAATTTTTCGTTTAATTTTAGTGTGGTCAGATTTCAACCCTTTTTAACTTATTATGGATTATTTTATGTGGCACAGAATATGGTCTATCTTTGTGAATTTCATTGTTCACTTGAAAGAAATGTGTATGCAGCTGTTAAATGGAGTGTTCAATAAATGTCAGCTAAGTTAATTTTTTTGATAATAAGGTTAAAATTTTACTGCCCTTTTTTGTAGACTACTTATTCTTTCAAATACTCAGATTAGTGTATTGAACTATTCAACTATAATTGTGGATATGTCTTTTCTTCTTTCAGTTATGTCCATTTTGTTTCATGTATTTGGAAGCCTGTTTTTAGATGAATTATTTTTTTATAATTCCATTTTCTTTCTAATCTTGACTTGTTAGCATATGCCTATATTTTATTTTGTTTTACTAATTGCTTTAAGTGTATATATATTCATCTATCACAGGTATCTTTAGGTTATATCACTTCACATATAATGTAAGAACTCTTGGCCTTCTGCTACAGTTGTCATACATTTTAATTTTATGTGTGATATGAACCAGAAATTCATTTTTATTGTTATTGTTTTAAATAATCAATTATCTTTTCAAGTTATTTTAAAATAATTTAAAAAAATACTGAATAATAAAAAAGTCATTTATATTTATCTCGATAGTTACCATTTCTGGGGCTCTTCATTCCTTCGTGTAGATCCATATTTACTTTGGTTAATTTCCTTCTACCTGAAGGGTTTTATTAGTATTTCTTATAATAATCATAAGTTGGTGATTTTTTTTTATGTTGTCGTATGCTGGTAAAAGCATTTATTTTACCTTCACTATCGAGAGATCCTTTTACCAAGTATAGTGACATATTTCAGTATAATAAAGATGTTGTTTCACTGTCTTATAACTTGCATTTTTCTATTGAGAAGTCTGCTGTAATTTTTACCTTTTTTATAGTGTACATAATGTCTTTTTACCCCTTGTGGCTAATTTTAAAATTTTTTTCTTTTTACTGGTTTAAGCATTTCGATTATACACTTTGGTGTAGTTTTATTTATATTTCTTGGTGTTCATTGTGCTTCCTGATGTATTGATTTTCATCAAATCTAGACAAAATTAGCTAATATTTAAAAATATATTTTCCTGCCCCCCCTCATTTTTTTGGTGAATCAAGAATGTTAGATTGTTTGCTGTTTCTCAGAGTTTACTAATCTCCATTGTTTTTATGTTCTAGTCTTTTTTTCCCTGTGTTTTATTTGAGATAATTTTTACTAGTATATCTTCAAGTTTACTAATTTTTTCTTGCTGTCTAATTTGCTGTTAATCTTATTCACTTTACTCATTATTTCTATACTATAATTTTCATCTGTAGAAGTTCCATTTGTCTTTTTTATATCTTCTATTTCTCTTTTTATGCACATTTTCTCTTTATGTCTCTGAGCATATTTATAAAATTTATAACAGCTATTTTAAACTTCTTCAAAATTCATAATATATTGTCTTTTCTGGGTCTTTCCCCTGGTTATGAGTTATATTTACGTGTTCTTAACATGCCTGGTATTGTTCTTACTGAATTCTGGATGGGGGGTATATCATACTCTTGAGTGCAAGATTTTGTTATTTTCCTTTAAAGAGTTTTGGACTTTTTCTGTTGCAAATTTAAATTATAGAATATTAGTTTGATCCCTTAGAGGCTTGCTTTTAAGCTTTATTATTAAAAGTCAAGAGTAGCTTTTACTCTAGGACTAATTTAACCTCACAGTGAAGGCATTCATCGTCTAAGGATTCTACCTACAATCTCTTCACTCTGGCATTTAGGAATGGGAGCTATTCTCAGCTCTATGTGAGATTTGACCATTTTTTTTTTTTTTTGCCTGCTGATTACTAGTTGTCCTTTTTCTGGCCTTGAGGAGTTATACCCCAGGGATTCACAGAGTAGTACTCAGCCGAAGACTTAAAAGAACCCTTTTACAGATGTCTAGAATCTCTCTCTCAGTGCAGCTTTCCACCTTTCTGGTACTCGGCCCATCAGATTCTAGATTCCTCAGCTTCTCAATCTCTGTCTTATCTCCTCAACTTGATAAGACCACTGGGCTCTGTTCTGATAGCTCTTTTTTACACTATATCCTGGAAACTGCCTCCAGACAGTAAGCAAGAGCCACCATTATGCTAACCTTGCTTATTTCCCTTTATTCAGGGACCACAGTCTCATGATATCTGTTGACCACAGTCTTGTGGTATCTGTTTTGTAAAAGTTGTCTTATATGTTTTGTCTATTTTTCTAGTTGTTTATGGTAAGAAAGCAATTTCTGTACAAAAGAAGCAAAAGTCCTCCAGGGGAAAAACTTAGAAGTTGCCCATTTTGCTTCTATTAACATTTGATTATCAGAACTTAGTCACACAGCAACACTTAGGTATAAGGAGGGCTGAGAAATGAAATCTAGCTGAGTGGCCATGTGTCCTGCTGAAATTGCATTGCTACGGAGGAAAGGGGGAACTGTATGTTGTTGTTAATCCTGGTCTTTTCAGTTATGTGCATTAGTTTGGGTTTGGAGTTCCATTCCTTGTAACTTGCATGTCCTGGCTGATAGTATTAGACAATAGATAGAGGGAAACATATTCAAAACAAGAAGACATTTCATTTTTTTACTTAACTTCTTTGAAACCTAGTTTTCTTATCTGTAAAAGTGGGATATGTTATTACTCATCGCTATAGCTTGTTCTTAAGTTTAATGATTTCATGAATAGAAAACACTTTGTAAACTGTCTAGTACTAGACAGTCATAAATTATATTCATCAATTTTTTCCTAACCCCTAATTTAGCTTTTATTTTTTTTATTTTTATTTTTTTAACCTATTATATACTCTTAACATCTGGTATTGTTTCTATAGTTTATCTCAATTGTAATAAATATTCATTTACATAATCATTTGTTTCCAGATTGTATTCCCCAGAGAGTGAATGATGCACAGGATTCTCAGAGAGTTGCTATTTTTCTTGCTCACAGCTTTAGCTCCAGCCCATTGCACAGTGACTGGCATTTATTGAGCTTCCAAGGAGTATTTAAGTGAATGAATGACAACTGTATAGATGATATATCACTGTCTAACTCAGAGAGTACTCAAGGCTCCTGTTTGGATGCAGCACCTCATCAAAGAAAGCCCAGGAGAGAAGGTACAGATATTTATGGGGTTAGGATGCTTGGGAGCCTGTGGGAGGGAGGCACAATTTCTTATGGTAATAAATTGCCTTCTAACCATAAACAACTAGATAGCCATCTGCTAGCCAAGGAGAGAGGCCTCAGGAGAAACCAAACCTGCTGGCACCTTGGTCTTGGACTTCTACCTTCCAGGAGAGTAGATTAGGATTGAAGTACTTGCATCCATATGGAATACTTTCGTTTGGGATATGACCTCTCTTGTCTTGCCCTTGGAGTATTTAAATCCTGTGGAGCTGGTGTGCTAAGATGAACCCGAAACTGCCTCCTGCTTGAAAAATGTGCCCGTCCTGGGAAAGATTCTTGTTCTTGAGGGCCTGGGAAAAAAAGCTTTCTTTTCCTTAGGCTCATCTGAGTGATGAGAATGTGAGGACCACAGTCAAGATTAGGATCCAATATGGGATGTGAGATGATTTTAGAAGTATGTTCACCTCCCCTGAGTTATTAGTTTCTCTCTCTCTACTCATATCTCCTATTTACAAAAGTATACTTTGACCCCAGTTTCCCTTCAGTTATTGCTCTATTTATCTGCTTCTTTTTCCAATAGGCTTCTTTTTACAACAAGCTTTTTTTTCTAAAAAAATTATTTTAAAATTACAGTTGACATACAATATTATATAAGTTTCAGGTGTACAATGTAGTGATTAGACATTTATAGACCTTGTGAAGTGATCACCTCAATAAATCTAGTACCCATCTGACACCACACATAGTTATTACAATATTATTGACTACAATTCCTATGCTATACTTACATTTCCATGACTATTTTTTATAACTGGCAATTTGTATTTTTAATCCCTGTCACTCTTTTCACCCACGTACCCTCACCCCCTCTCATCTGATGATCATCAATTTTTTCTCTTCCAGAAAGCTTCTTAAAGGAGTTGATTCTAATCACTGTCTCCATATCCTCATTTTTCCTTCCTTTCAACTCTATACCCACAAGCATTCTGCCCACACCGCTCAACTGAAATGGCTCTTGTTGTGGTCATCAATAAAATTTAATAGTCACTTCTTATTCTTTCTAATTTGTCCTTGAAGCAACATTTAATACAACTGAGCCTCTCTCCTCCTCGAATCACTTTCTTTTGCTGCCTTCCATGATACTGCATTCTCCTTGATTGGTTCATCATTCCCTACCTTGCCTTTAAATGTTGGGACATTCCAGAGTTATGCTTTTTTATTTCTCTATTTATATACTCTTTCTAGATGACCTCATCTAGTTCCATAGATTTAAATTTTACCTATGCGCTGATGATTTACAAATCTTTCCTTGTGGTCCTGTCCTCTTCCTGGAACCCCAAACTCCTATATCCAACTGCCTACATATCTAAATGGATATCTAATAAAAGCATTTCAAACTAAAAGTGGGCCAAATAAAATTCTTGTTTTTCCCTCAAGCTTGCTTTCTTCTCCATCTTGGAAAATGGCAGTATATCCTCCCGTTGTTCATATCTCAAATCTAGGTGTTATTTCTAACTCCTTTCTCTCACCTCTCAAATCCAATTAATAAGCAAGTTTTGCAGACTCTACCTTTCATCTATTTATCTCTATCTTCAGTAGCTCCTATAGTTCAAGTCTCTTTCACTTCTTGCCTAGATACTACAATGGTCTCCTGGTAGCCAGAATTAGATGTTTAAAGCAAAGACTTGATCGTGTCCATCCTCTTTTAAAAATTCTTCTAAGTCTTCCCCTAACACGAGTATAATGTTTGAAATTTTATCCTAGTTTTCAAAATTTCATGTGATTTGAACCCTGCTTACTTTCTGAGTGTACCTCACACTAGTTTCCTCTTCCCTTTTCCTCTATGCTGAGACCATACTGGTCTGATTTCTGTTCCTCTGACTTGCTAAACTGGTTTCTTACTTTGGGGCATTTGCACTATCTGTTTCCTCTGCCTGGACCAATTCTCCCCGCCACCCCCACCAATCTTATCATGACAAGTTCCAATTTCCTTTCTTACCTTAGTCTAAATATCAACAACTTAGAAAATTCAATTAAATGTAAATTAGCTATCTGGTTTCTATACTATCATGCTATGTTACCTCTCCGCATAGCATCTTTTTGATCTTCTATTTTTTTTTTTTTTTTTTGCTCTCCCTTATTCTTCCCAGTAGATCATAAGTTTGAGAATAGGGACATTATTTCTCTTGTTCACTGCTATAACTTCAGTACTTAGAATCACTCATGGCACAATAAGTGCCTGCTGAGTGTATTAATTAAATCAGACCACTCATTTGTTTTAGAGTAGTTTGGCCAAGTCTGCCCCTACCTAGGCAAAAGGACCTCTCATAACAACTCTTGGTCCTGCTGAACCCATCAGAAGATCATATTAAGGTCCAGAGCCATTAACAAAAACCACAATATTGGTGACCTCTGACCTTTCTTTTTGCCTTTCTTACCAACCTATGGCAGCACTAGGTGTCTGGTAGAAGACTTGAGGTCTCATATCAATGGACATCTGGCAAGATTTAGAGATCCTGGTTCCTTGCCATCCTACCCCAATCCCTGACTACCTCCATGACTGTACTCACCTCTGTTAGAATTCACTACATTAATAGTGTTGGAAATGCAGTGGATAATCAGAAAATGAAAATATTAGCTTAGCTCGCAATTTTCACGGACTGTAGCTGGGCCATGGTAGGATTAGGATTAGGACAAGACGGAAGAGTGCTGACAAAGGTGTGGTCATGGGGAGAGTAGAGAATTTCTGTGGGTGAGTGTGAGTGAAAAGACTTCTGAAATACCTGGAAACACTGAATCAATCTTTTTAAAGTTTTGGGTATAGGATTTAGGAATGTAGGGTATAATTGAGCGATGTACGATACTTGATTTATTTTAACAGTCTCTAAAAATCTAAAACAAATTTATTATTATTATTATCATCATCATCATCATCATCATCACCACTATCATCATCATTAATTACTTAAAGCATCATAGAGTTTGATAGACTCAGGGGACCCAGGATCCCATTTCATTAACCTTATAAGAAGAAAAAGAGTTACCAGGATTGAATGTACAGAGAAAAAGGCCATGGGAGGACATAGCCATAAAATGACCATCTGCCAGCCAGGTAGAGAGGCCAGGAGAAACCAAACCTGCTAGCACCGTGATCTTGGACTTTTAACCTACAGAACTGTGAAAAAATAAATTTCTGTTGTTTAAGCCACCTGGTCTATGGTATTTTGTTATGCAGTCCGAGCTGACTAAGACCCAGGCTTTTTACACCTCAGGTAACAGTTAAAAAAAAGCTCTTTGTAAACTACTATTATTCAAGTGGAGTGGCTCTAGTTTCTTTAACTGCTTCTCATTAGAGCAGCATTGCCCATTAGATGAAGCGTAATGACTAGAACGAACACAATACCACAGTGAAGCATGGTGGGTGCTGGCCACAGCAGTGGGACTATGGCCTTAGTTGTTACATAGGTATTATTTTCATAATAATACAACTGAAGATTAATAATCTGACAGCTCTTGACTCAGATTAACTTACAAGACAACTTAACCTCATTTATCATAGGGTTCGCTACTAGTCCATTGGCTTTGTGCATAAAATTCCTGACTTAACATTGGTCTGGTTAGATTTTATAATGTTAGATTTGCCCCATTTTTCAATCCATTCACTGCCCTAACTGCTTATTATCAGAAAATCAATGCCCTTCTTCAGACAGTTCATAAAGATGTTGACTGGGAAGGGGGTCAAGAACTGAACCTGATATCATGAATGATAATAATAACAGCTTATATCTATATAGAACTTCACAGGTTATAAAGCTTTCTACAAGTTTGGAGATCCTGGCAAAATAGGAAATAAGTTTCATCTTTTATGACCTTTTCTTTATGAGTTGCTCAGTATGATGGAAAGGGAGCAGGAAACAAGAGTGCTAATCTTAGCTTTGATACTGCATTACCTCTCCCAGCTTTGATGTCCACCATGAGTGAAGGAAAAAACTTGACGATCTTTAAGGTCATTGTATCATCAATACTTTCTGCCCTGGAAAGCCACACAGCATAAAGTTTTTCTTCATATAAAAGATATACAGAAATATAAAGACCTACATATGTAAAAAGTTCCTTTCAGGCAAAATATCCATGATGTATACTTTGGCACTTGCTGTTTCTTAAATAATGCTCTGTTTAGTAATTCCACACTGATTCCCAGGCTTTTTGCTGTTATTCCAAAGTAGTCATAAAACTTCTCACTAGATGACAGTTTGAAGAATCCATTTTTTTCTTCTTTTCTAAATTTGCTATCACTCTACATCTATGGCTATCTGTATTTCACCTACTCTCCTTGATACCGCATAGAAAACTAGCAGTGGTTTAGTGACTGCATCTGCAAGTCTCTGCAGGACTATGGGGTGCAATTTCTCCAGCAGAATCTCTTTGGCTTTGCAAGAGCAGCCAGGTACTCTCTTGCTCCCTGTTTACCCATTGTGTGTTCTCCTCTCAGCTTTTTCATCTGCACATTGGATATTCATGTCTGCTATATCTTTATTCAAGGTGCCAATAAAAATGCATTAT
The DNA here is from genome assembly GCF_902729225.1 of Pteropus medius. Taxonomy (NCBI): domain Eukaryota; kingdom Metazoa; phylum Chordata; class Mammalia; order Chiroptera; family Pteropodidae; genus Pteropus; species Pteropus medius. Next base: position 3,663,150 of record NW_024353787.1, read on the forward strand.
GTATGATTTGGTCTGCTCAGAAAATGATCATGTTTTGTATATTTAGGGATGTAAGAGCTTGTAAAGAGGCAAAAAATTTGGGGGAAAACGTGTTATTTCTTGACAAACAAAAAAATTTTCAGAAAAATAATATTTTAGTTTCATTTCTCTCTGTCAACCCCCTCCCCACCCAAATCTCCACATCTTAATCTAGAGCACAGAGTGCCTGAGGGGAAAATGAAGGGGTTAAAGCTGAATGGATGGGAGGAAAAACAGCTGAATGGATGATGTGCTGCCAGGCAGAAGTCACCTGGAAAACTAGGTCAAGACATGCAGGTTAAATACAGTGGACAGTAGGTAACCACTTGCTGTTCTTAAGCAGAGATGTAATGCAATGATAGCATGTTTTTTATTTGTCTTTAGATGGCTTTGATCAAACTAGGAAACTGCTTTCCTGAATTCCTACAGCCAAAGTAGATGTATACTTTGGCACTTGCTGTTTCTTTATTGAGCAGCAGAAGCTTTAAAAGCAGATTTTTTTCAGACCTTGCTCTGTGTGTGTGTGTGTGTGTGTGTGTGTGTGTATAATCTGTTAACATATGATTAAGGGGACCTACTCTCAGAGTTATTGGTTTAGTAGGTCTGAAGTGGAGCCTGGGAATTTGCATAATTAACAAATTCGTAGGTGATACTGATGTTGCTGGTCCAGGGACACCTGAAGAACTATTGCTTTAAAGAATCACATATAGGTCTTCAGAACTTTCTTCATTAACGAGATGCAGGCAGTGGTATGGGAGTCGTGAGAGGCCGCTGAGAATAATCACATCTTCTTTGCCCATTGTGGGACTCAGAGCTTCACTTTGGCATAAAACCAGACATTTTTTTCTTCCCTGGGGATGTCTGCCTTCAAAGAACGGGGCTTTAAAACCCCAAACAGTGGAATTTGATGTTATAATCAATCTACAGAAAACTAAAGTTCCTCTTTTCAATTGAATAGGCTAGTTCATAGATACAACGTTCATCAGATCATCTCCATTTTCCCAGGATGTTGAAATTATTCAGGGAAGGATTTAGATTAAGTACCAAGAAGAATCTACTGATAACGAAAACTGCAGGATGCACTCAGGGAACACTAGAGAAATTTTGGCAGCCCTTGTCTGGGCAATAATTGGAAACAAATTAGATTTTTCTCAATGCAGACTAAGTTCGGGTTTTGGAATCAGAGAGAACACGTCTTGAATAATTTTTCTGCCTTTTATTTTTTAAAGACAATTTTCCTTGGATAAGTCACTTAACGGCTCTGAGTTACTGCTACTTTATATATAAAATAGAGATTATTTGGGTTTTTGTAAAGTTTAAGCAAGATAAAGCGAATAAACGGTTTACCACTTAGCCTCGCTCATAGTAGGTACTCAACTAATGTTAATACTCTCCCTTCTAATGTTTTTCCCTTCCTGTAATAAAGTTTACTTTACCATTAAACATTATAATTATTTCAAAAATATATCAGAGAGGAAAACTAAACCAGGCTCTGAAAGAGAGAGTCATTTTCAGAGTCAGCACCATTGCTGCCAATTTGGAGATTAAGCTTTCTTGGTGGTTTAAGAACATTGAGTGGTAAGGGATTTACCTACAGACAGCAAGAGAAATTGACTCTGCAGGGGGCCAGCTTGTTCAGTGGTGAGTGCTCCAGGGAATCGGCTTCCCGCTGACAGAGAGGAGCCAGTAATAAGCATGGTGGGCTTCAGCACCTTGGATAGGGCACCGGAGGCGCAGGTTTGTCAGCTGGGTGCTCACTAGGTCTGGGTAATGATCCGTGACAGTCTTGATAATGGCCTTAGAGTTTCATATATTTCTGTAATTATTTCATCATTTGGAAGTTTTGAGTTTCTAATTATTAGGCATGAATTAAAATATTCTCTGTAATTCAATCCCCTCCGGGTCTTGAACTAGTAGTGCCGGTTCCTGTCGGGTTATATCTCTATTGAATGGTGGACGATACTAGTAACAGTCCCCTTTCTCATCATTTCTATATGTATTTTAACTCCAGGACTTCTCTTTGCCATCAGGTGTCTAAATCATCACACCGATGTGCTTAGTGATAAAAGGCCATTTGCTTCTCCTTCTAAGCCTGGCCCCTTAGTCAGGGAAGGATTCTTAGCCCTCGCTGCATATTAAAATCAACTCAGGAGCTCTTAAAATGCCTATGCAATGCCCCACCCACAGAGAATGTGATTTAATTGGTCTTGGGCAAGGCATGAGCATCAGTATTTATTGAATACTCCCTAGGTATTCTAACATACAGCCCCGGTAGAAAACCACTAATTTAGAGATGGACCTTTGCATCTACTAATGCCCCTCCCCCAGGAGTTGATTTCAATTTCTTTCTCATGATTTTGTTGGGACATAGACTGGACCCAAATTTTAGCTTATTGGTTTCTAGCACAGACTGCATCAAGCGCAGCATTGCAACCTCATCTTTTTCAAATGTAGAGTGGCAACACTAGCTACTTTATTTATTTCAAAAAGTTTATCACAAGACTCAAACAAAATAATGTGAAAATTGAGAATTGCAAGTGAAAATACTTGCCATATGGTTGGAAGAGCCCAGAGACAAAAGAGAAAAGACCTCAATTTGGGTATATCCATTCTAGAGCTATTTAGTGAAATTAAATATGAACATCCTCTGTGACCTGGCAACTTCATTCTTGTGTATACACCCAGAAAACTTCAGGCACAGCTTTATCTTGGAATGGACAAAGATGTTTATAGCAGCATCATTAATGATGGCAGTGAGTTCTAGGTAATTAAGATGCTTCTCACTAAGACACTGATAAGCAATATATAGATTCAGTGCATTCCCTGTCAAAATAATAATGGCATTTTAAACAGAACTAGAACAAATAATTCTAAAATTTGTATGGAACTACAAAAGACCATGAATACCCAAAGCAATCTTGAGAAAAAAGAATAAAGTTGAAGATATGACACTCCCTGATTTCAAACTACACTACAAAGCTATAGTAATTAAAACAGTGTGGTAGTGGCACAAAAATGGACACATAGATCAAAGGAATGGAATAGAAAGTCCAGAAATAAACTCATGCTTATATGATCAATTAATATACTACAAAAGAGGCAAGAATATATAATGGGGTAAAGACAGTTTCTTCAATAAATGGTGTTGGTAAAACTGGACAGCTACAGGCAAAAATAAATAAACAAATAAAACTGGACCACTTTCTTACATCATATAGAAATGTAAACTCAAACCCCAAACTACAAAACTCCTAGAAGGAAAGATAGGCAGTAAACTCTTTTCTCTTGGTCTTAGAAATGTTTTTTTTTGGATATGTCTCCCCAAGCAAGGGTAACAAAAACAAAAATAAATGAAAATGGGATTACATCAAACTAAAAAGCTTTTGCACAGTAAAGGAAACCATCAACAAAACAAAAAGACATCCCACTCAACGGGAGAAGATATTTGCACATGATATATCCAATAAGAGGTTAATATAAAAAATATAAAAACTCATGCAACTCAACATCACAAAGAAATAATCAGATTTAAAAATGGGGAGAGGACCTGAATAGACATTTTTCCTAAAGAAGACAGACAGATGGCCAATAGACACATGAAAAGATACTCAACATCATTAGTAATCAGGGAAATGCAAATCAAAACCACAATGAGACATCACCTCACAGCTGTCAGATTGACTATTATCAAAAAGACAACCAAAAATAAGTATTGGAGAGGATGTGGAGAAAAGAGAACCCTCATGCACTGTTGGTGGGATTGCAAATTGGTGCAGCCACTGTGGAAGACAGTATGGAGATTCCTCAAAAAATTAAGAACTATCATATGACCCAGCAATTCCACTTCTGGATATCTATGTGAAGAAAACAAAAACACTAATTTGAGAAGATAAGCACTCCTATGTTCATTGCAACATTATTTACAATAGCCAAGAAATAGAAGCAACATAGATGTTCATTGACAGATGAATGAATAAAGACATGTTATAAATAGACAATGGAATATTACTCAGTCATAAAAGGAATGAAATCTGGCCATTTGCAACAACATGGATGGACCTAGAGGATATTATGCTAAGGAAAAAAAGGTCAGACAGAAGACAAATACCACATGACTTTACTTATATGTGGATAACAAAACAAAACAAACAAAACAAAACAGAAACAGATTCATAGATATAGAGAACAAATAGATGGTTACCAAAAGGGAAAGGGGAGGGAGGAATGGTGAAGAGGAATAAGGGGTACAAACTTCCAGTTATAAAACAAATAAGTCAAGTGGATGTAATGTGCAGCATAGAGAATATAATCAATAATATCATAATAACTTTGTAAGGTGACAAATTATTACTAAGCTTCTCATGGTGGTTACTTTGTTAGATATATAAATGTTGAATAACTATGTTTACACCAGAAATGAATATAGTACTGTATGTTAGCTATATATTAATAAAAAATTGATAAGCAAAATGTAGAGGATGCATTTATTGAATATAATATAAAAGTTAGAATAACAAAATGGGGCGTATACATAGCAACATGACTAGAACTGTAAAAGAGTGAAGAAGGAAAAAAAGAAACAGCATGAAATCTGTAACACACTGCCACTTATGTACACTTAAAACAAATTTATTCACAAAGAAATATTACAGATTTTTCATGAATATATTCCTATCCAAGGGCTTTTACCAAGCACAATATAGTAAGTGCTTACGGGAAATGGGACTATGGAGTAGGGATGAAGGGGAAAGATAGCGAGACAAACTCTAGCAAGAGCAGAACCTTAAAGAAGCAAATGCTGATGATATGTGCTGTGAATGAAGCTGTATGATTAGCTTAGCCCTCTAGTGCTTCCAAAGGCAGAACAAGAGCAAGAGAGAGGGAGGGGGAGCAAGCCCTGACTGGTTTAAAAGTAGGAGTAAGAGAAGCTAGAGAGAAAAATGAGACCTTGGGAGGCAAGAAAGGGAACAAGGAACCTGCCCTGGGCTGGAAAGAAAAATCTGACTTTACTGCTCCCTATAATGGATTAGGGGAGAAAATGAAAGAGGCTTGCTAGGTTGGAAATAAAGGCATTTACAAAAGCCCCGAGATGGAAGAGGAGCAACTTAAAGATTGGAGCTGAAAAATTGCACTTCTAGACCTCTGAGTTTTATGTTGGAGACTCAGGGATGTTGCTGCTGCCCCAGGTGAGGAATGCGTTCTGTTTCTCCTAACACTGAGTTTCAGAATAAAGGAGTTCCCAGAAAAAGAATGATGTTTCCCCATAATAGACAGACCCCATGACTAAGATCTTCTTTTCAGACTTCTCCAAATAGTGATCTAATCAATGAATCATCTAACGAAGATCAATGCAATGAGCCTCTACCATGTTCTCAGCAATGAGAAGAGTGAGGCCAATCCCTAGCTTCAGCCAGGGCCCATGCAGATGTAGAAGACATCCTTTGCTTTGCCCTGAACACTGAGCTGGGACTGTGCAAAAATTTCTTTACGCCTCAACAGCAAGGGATCATCTATCTATAGAAATCCCAGTGACGCATTTACTGTCCACTCAGAGAAACACACGCTTTAACAGGAAGCCTTTCCACCTACACTACTAATAAATAATAATATGTATATTAATTTGTACATTAAAGAATCACATTTTGAGCTCATTTTCCATTAGGAGTCTAAGAAGAACAACATAAATACCACCACCTTATAGTTGGGGATGACTTGTACATTGGATCAGACTTGTGTAGCAGCTAGACCCAGTCCTGCTGCTGCTAGGTAGAATTTTACAGCCATGAGGACCAGGGAGCTGTGAAATCAAATTTAGACCCCAAAAGGTAAGGCAAGGAAGCTGGTTCTTGGGGAGCTACCCTGATGGGCCCCAGAAAGTCACATTAGAGTGGCTTTGAGAGCAATTATCTTGGTTGAGCAGTTCTTACTTTGCATTTAAGATTGTCTTCCTGGAAAGGTCATGTGTAAATCAAATTTAATAAATCAAATTCTACACTTCAAACCTTAGGGAGGCACTGTCTTCAAAGGAAGCTGTGAGTGATCCCTTTTTAATAGAAGTAATCAGCTCTTTATCTGATTTGTAAGGTAGGATTTTTATATATCAGATTTTCTTAAAGTGGTCAGCAGAGTTTTCCTTTTGTCAGTGATAGAAAACCCAACACAGGATGAGGTAAGTAAAAAACAACTGCAAACCAACAAATTGTAGGTGCAGGTAATGAAAAGTTTAGAGGTAAACCGATTTTAGACATGGTTGGATTCAGAACCCAAACAATAAAAATAAAATTTTGTTTTTTTCCATCTCTCACATCTGCCTTCTTTTGGCTTTATTCTCAAGTTCTACCTGGGTGAAGCAGCTGCAGCATCTCATCCTGCCAGGTTCAAGGCCAACAAGGGAGATTACTTGCTTCTTTTCCCAGTTGTCTCAGAACTGGCTTTGATTGAGTCATCTGCCCATCCCTGATTGAGTAGGGAGTGAGGAACTGATTAGCTTAGGCCTAGTCACCTGGGGCTCTACACAAACCACATGGACCGAGTGTAGGGAAAAAGGCACTTTCCAGAAGAAAATCAAACAGTTATCAGAAGAAATTGGGGACATAAATGTCAAGGAAGGGGCACGGAAATGCAACCCTTCTCTCTTTCTCACCTTCATACCCAATCCATCACCAAGCTTGTTTGTCCTAGAATATCTCACAAGGAGTTATCTGTACAGCATCTGCATCAGAATCTCCTGGGGTGCTTGTTAAAATGCAGGTTATAGGGTCTTACTCCAGATGTAGAGAATTCTATTATTTTGAGGTGGGTCTCTGACCCTTTTAGATCATTTCCCAGGCAAATTTTAAAATGTACATTGAGATGCCAGTGCCACTCCCCAAAGCTTTCCATCTCCCCAGTAGCTGCTTTAGTTCAGGCCGACTCACCACTTCTTATTTGGACTCTTCCAGTTGCCTCCATACCAGCGCCCCCTCTCTTGTTTCTTCTTTATCGGCCATAATCCCTTCCTCTATCATGTCTGCTTATCCTAAATCACCATGGTTTCCAAACTCTAACTCCGGTTTACCTTTCCAGCTTCCTGTCTTCTGAGATCTTCTCTTACCCTGGATCCCAGCCATTCTCACGCCCCCCCACCCTTGTTCATTCTCCAAACATTCCAGGTCCTTACCCCACATTCAGCTCGACTGCGTGTGCTCTTCCCTCTGCCTCCAATGCCATTTCCTTTTTTCTCCATCTGGCAAACTCAAACTTCAGCACTAAGCCCTAGCTCAACTGCCCCCTCCTCTGTGAAGCCCCTCTGTTCCTTCCTTCTACTCCTCCCCCACCTCGTACTCCCACGGAACCCTGTTTATATCTCTTCTACAGCAATTTCACACATTATCTGGAATTTACAAGTTTGTGTGTCTGTTGTTCCCTCTGGCCCTACAAAGGGGCTCAATAATATTTGCTAAGTGTTAAAAACAAATCTTTGGAGAAAGACAAACTAGTTGCTCATCCAGCCTAAGATTATTTATGAGAGATGTGACTTTGGGCAAGTCACCTGACTTTCCTGAACCGTAGTTCCCTAATTTGTAAATGGGAACATTCATATTTACTGCATAAGTTTGTTGATGGGCTCAATCGAGAAAATGAACAGAAGTCTGTTAGCACAGTGCCTGGCAACCTAATTAGTGCTAATGAATGCAAAATTCAAAAAGTTAACCTTCAAGTCAAGGAAGCAAAAGCCCTCAATAGTTCTTATTTATGTAATGCTAAGCAACTGTTTTACAAAACCGCATTACTCAAACTAATCCTGTAGTGCTGTGTGGGTCAAATCTGAAATAGTGCAGATGGAGTCTAGGCTTCTGACCATTTCCCCGTGTCTCTGAGACCTTCACAGTCCTATTTATTTTCTCTTGCGCTTTGAGCAGCTTTAAGTCCATCCCTCTGAAAAAATCACTTTCAGTTCATGGAATGCTGACATGAGAGTAATGCAGCTCCCCACAGAGTGATTTCTCTGGACCATGGAAATGTTTTGGCTTCGTGAGAATGAGGAAAGCTAAGGGGGCTTGGTGGTGGACAAGCAGCTCAGAAGTGGCAGCCTTGAGCTTGCATAAATGAAAGTCATTAAAGCAACCCGAAGTGACAAGATTGGTTCAGGAATCCAAATGAACTGATGATAAGTGTGGGAGAGATAAACATTTCATTTAAGTGAGCAGCGGGATGAATTTCAAGAAATTTAGCCCCTCTTCTGGTGACTACTTCCCGCTTGTTTTATAATCTGCCTGCAATTGTCACTCCCCTTCAGGATCATGCGTCTTGCACTTGGCATGCAAGAGGATATGCAAAAGGGATCACAAACAGAAGATGGGAAAAGCACAGACAGTTCAAGAAAAAAATGACTGCAAATTCTAATTATCTGCAATGCCTACTGCAATGTAGCGGGCATGGTGGATATTTACATGTTGAATATTTGATGTATGAAGAGTACTGAGCACAGTAGCTGGCACTTTGTAGCTACTTGCTAATGTTGATTTTCTCATCTCCTTGCATCCATGAAGTTTAGTGGGTAAGAGTGGAGGGTGTGTGTATGTGTGTGTGTGTGTGTGTGTGTTTCACAAGCATGCAAGAGGATGCAAGAAAATGACTTCTAGGTCTCTGGGATTGCTCAAAATTTAGATTATAGATCACAGTACTAACCTGATTGTGTTTGTCTAGCCAACACATTAGATACTATTCTAAATGCAGCCCTGCTCCAGGTCAAGGGAATATAAAGTTTAACAACAAAAACGCAGGACAAAATTCTTGCCTTCCGGGAACTCATGATTAGAACATAAAAATAGTCAAGTAAACAAACAAAACATAAGATTAGGCTCCCTTGAAGCTGGAGATTAGGTCTTATGCATCTTTGTTTCCTTAGCACCTCTAAGTTGTTTCATGATCTTCATAGGCTTAAGGTACTATTAGTTTTAGAGGCCAGCCTTGTTTAAAATCAAATATATGATAATGCCACTGCCACATTAAATATACTTTTTATGTAACTATATAGGAGTCGTGTTGAAAGGCAGTTGACAGGTTGTCATAAGGTTATACTTTGCAGACTTTCAAGTAGATGTTTGTTGATCTAATTTTGTATCCTTTGTGTTATGGTGATGATATTAATTATTTTTAGCTCTCAAATATTTTCATGAACCTTTAAAAGGCTTGTGGGTCCTAAAAACTGCTCTGGTATTGTCTAATAGTTTACACAGTCTTAGACCCTCATACTATGAGTTCTTCATAAACATTTAATGAATGAATGAATAAATAAGGATATCAGATAATGAATAAATATCATGCATTATATAGTCCAGCTCCACAAAGCAAGGAACTTGTCTTATGGCTCTGGGTTCCATTCTAGATCTCAATTTTGATCTCTTTGAAAGTGGAGGTCTTTGGTCACTAAGGGATTATGGTGACTTGGAACAAATATCTCCTCCCCATTGGAAAATCAAGAAAGCCTGGTCCTAATGTGTTCTTAGCAAAAGGCATGGAATGTTCCACTATGAACATAGGAAAGTTAAGCATGATCGAAGTAAGCAGGTACTTTTATCTTAGTTAAAAAATGGCAGGGGCGACAGTGTGGGGCAAAGTTAGAGAACCTGAGGTATTGGACCTAATAGTTAAGATCATGTGCTTTGGAGGTGGACTGTCTGGGTCTGGATCCTGGCTCAATACTCCCGGCTGTGTAAACTTGAAAATTATTTAACATCTCTGGAGTCATTATTATTATTGTTGTTGTTTTAATCTAAAAGGGAGAATAATTATAAAACCTATCTCATAGGGTTGTGGTGAGAATTAAATGAATTGGGTAAAAATGCTTATCACATGCATTATCACATGACATGTGGTAGGCAACCCTAAATTTTAGCCATTGTTTTTATTTGTGCCAGTGTTGTCCACACTAGCATGATGATCTTGGACAAGTCTCTCATCTACGTAGAGCCTCTGGCTTCCTTCCTTTAGTACAGGCCAATGAAAAGAAAAACATTTTCTAACAAGTCAGAGACAGGTAGTAAAGACTGAATGAGGTCACCAGAGGTGGCACAGAGTCAGTGATATGCTGAGCCAGTTCACACCAGCTCACAAGAGCCAATCATTAAATTTTCAGGAATTCTGTAAATTGGTGATGAAATACAGCTATTTAAAAAAATAAATTATACATATAAATTTGTAATTAATTATGTCTATAAACAAGAGTAATAAATACTCAAATTCATCCATTTCTAATTGTCTAATTTCTAATTATACTTAACATAATATTTAGTATATTTTTACCATTATCTATGCTCTTGTACTTATTTATTTATGTTAATTGTATCTTTATGATGGAAATACTATATAATCATGTGCCAGTGGGAGTCTCTTCCCAATTCCATATTGAGAACCATTCATTATGTTGGTACCTTGAAATGAGCCAAGGTGGGAATATTAACACTATGGAAATTGACAAGTCTGGGCTTTGTTTCCTCCTGAAAAGCCAGTGTTAAACATTTACCAGTATACCACTGCTCAAAGTTATCCATAAAATAGTCCTAATTTCTGTCTTACATAAATTGATTCATGAGGTCTTCTGGGCCCATCCTGAAGTGATGAGTGAGACAGAGCTATGCAATGAGCTCAGTAAGAAGATTCTCTTACCCAGCTGCTGATGGATGCACTATCTTTGTATTAGCTCTTTCCCAAGGACAGCATTGTGACCTTGCCATGTGCCTTGCCGAGGTACAACTACAACCATCTACATGCTCCCGTGTTGTACCAGCTTCAACACCCTGTTGGAAAGAAAAAAGAGATTGGTCCCTTTGAACTTGTTCTTAGATGTTCTTTTCTCTCCTGCGGGTATAGAGACGTTGCCTTTGTTGCACATGTAAATAACCAACTCCTAAGCATCTCTTCTGTACCTTCTATTAGTCTTTTATGAGTCTGCTTCTATTGACTGTTTTTCTCTTGATTATGCAGCACATATTCCTGCTTTTTCATATGTCTTGTAATTTTTTTTATTGCATGCCAGATATTGCACATAAAAACAGTGGATACTAAAGTATAAGTTTTAGGTATATATCTGTATGGATGTGTGTGTCTAGTGTATGTATTTATCGATTTATTTCAGAGAACACAAGGTTTTTCCCTGATAAAATTTAGATTTCACTAAGAGTTGAAAAAAATTATGTATGTATAGTATGAAAAAAATAAACTGGCATTTAAAAAAAAATAAAAAATAAAAAAATAAAAATAAAATAAAGGAAAAATTAAGTTTACTTCTTGTTTTAAATGGTATTGAGGACTTATCTTTTTGCCTTTTATCTGAATCTTTAACTTCCCAAGGGACCAATCTATTTGATATATTGGATTTCACTAGTAAGGGAGTTGGGCTGCAACTTCAAGTAAACTTGAATCATTTTTGGATTAAATTCCCAAATTTCAAGGACCACAAGGCTATCAAAATTTCTCTATTTTCCAGATGCATTTTCTCTGCCAGCTACTCAGCAAAATCCCCAAATGGGACCAAGTAACTTATCTTTGTGTTTGGGACTCTAACCAGATTCCAATATTTTCTGCCTTATCACATTTGGCTGATTTCTATTTATCCCTGAAAATTCTCTCTGTCTCTGGCAGACCTGATTCTCTATTAAGAACATAAGAAAAGGTTCTTGCCTTCAGGTATGGAAGCCACGATTACTTTCTGCTCATTCCCTTCTGGAATTCAGTTTATTAAGGCTTCTTGGGACCTACTGCTCTTTGATAGTTTCATAGTTTGTTTGTTTGTTTATTTATGTTGTTGTTACTATAGGAGTTATAGGTCTTTCATATGCATTTACAAACTAACTAGAAATGAAAATGACCTCCCCTATTCCAGAGTGTTATTTTTCCCTGGTAGTACACTCTTTGGGTTTGTGCTTTGAGATTAAAGAGACATCCAGAGATCACTGCCTTCTCATCGCTCAGTCACTCAGGAAAACCTCATTCCCCTCCCTAGGTCTTCCTTTAAAGGCTGTTGTTACCTTGGTGCTAGATGCTATGAAATAGGTTTGGGAAGATGCTCAACCTCTCAGCAGTTTTGGTGCATCTACCTTGTACACTTTCAGATACTTCCCCTTTATTCCCAACAGATACATTCACCTAAATTTGTAACTCCCTCTCTGGTGATTGAGTTAATTGTTAAATGTCCCACGGGGTTTTCTATTTAAAGGAAGCTTGTAGTTAATCCTTTCATAATATGAGTAATGAGGGTAACAAGTCACCTCCCACTCCTACATGCCCGTCTCCATTCCAGTTGTTGAGTATAACACTGGAGTCAGATAAGCCGGAAATCAAATCCTCTTTCAATCACTTAATATATGTGAGACCTTAACCTCTGTTTAATTCACTTTCATCATTCATTCAAGTTGTTCTTACTGCTTGAAATGTTTCCCTTTCCCTTTTCCTTATTATATCCTACTCTTTCTTCTGATCTCAACTACAGTGTCACTTTCACCTGGAAGACTTCCCTGGCCTCCTTGACTAGGTCACATATGCCTATTGTACATTCTCAGAGGCCAGGTAATCTTCACTTCTAGCACTTGCCACAATAACTTTATATTTATTTGTGTGGCGATTTGTTTAACATCATCTTTTAATCTAAAATATAAGCTCCATGAACGCAGGGACCATGTATGTATTCTCAATGCCTAACACTGTCCTTGGCAAAAAATAGATGTTTGGGAAACAAACTCCAATACTGAGAGAAATGAAGATTACCTCTACAAGGTTTTGAGGTCTGTGTTAGCTCGTCCCCCATCTAAAACAAAGATTTAGATACGAGAAGTTATTTTGGTGGTCGATCTCAATTAGGACCATGAAAGTGTAGAAGAGTGAGACAATGGAGGAAGTAAAACCAATAAGGGGTGAGTTTATGAGTGGGTTACCGCTGTAGGTGACGAGGGCCCAGTCCTGCTGGGTATTCTCTGATGAATCGTTAGAACATACACTGGAATTTTCCATCTGAGGGGTGATGAAGCTGGGTTATTTATTCACCAATTCCTATGTCTCCTTGTCCGAGGGTTGTTCTTGGAGCTTCATTTCCCAAGGATACACTCTTCAGTCTCCAGAAAACATCTGCAAGTAAACAGGAGTAGGAAGCCAGAGCTGTGTATAAGGGGACTGTCTGCAGGTGACCGTCAGGGTGGGTGGGCACCTTCAATGATAATTACAAAGGGAAAGCTCTTTGTGCAGTGCCAAGGCGTATTACAATTACAACGAGAAACCCTGCCCTCCTCCCCACCTCCCACACCTTCATTAGTCCCAGCAGAACTGGGCACAATTAAAGGACTCGTGTCTGGGCCTCAGAGTATGACAGCTTTTACCATTGACCAAAGGCATCAGGACAGATGGATGTGTAGAGTGGTGTCCTGTGTCCAAGTCCACTCTACTCTGGGGATGCTTATCTCTCAGGCTGACCTTGGGGACAGTTAGGGAACACAACTGTGAGGTCATCTTTGTGTGAATTACCTGGAGAGTGTTGGGTATTAATCCAACCTTTGTCTGAAATCCAGCTACATAGCACATAGCCAGGACAAGACCTACTGTTTACTCAGAGCATTCAGCCTAGTTTAGTCCAGGTTCTATATCTAACAGGTGTATAATAAATGCCTATTGAACAAACATCAAATCCACCCCAACTGAGGCCATATCAGAAACAGTACCATGGAAAAAATACACCAATATTTTAAAAGGTTAGTGGCAATAGGAATGATTTGGGACAATCAAAAACCTATTTTTTTAATAGAGATGAGATGGGATGATTCTAATTCTCAGAATATGATAGTAAGGTTTTTTTATTTTTACAATGAGATGAGGATTTCTAGAATATGTGTACTGCCAAATTTTAACTCTGATTTAAAACATCTTTATTACAAATTCTGGCTGAGCATAGCCTTTTTAGAATATAGAGAGCTGATTCAGCCCTCCCTTCAAAAAAAGAGTAGGAGAGAGAGAGAGAAAAAAAGAGGGACAGAGAGAGAGAGAGATTTCTCTTTCCCAGCTTTGCACACACTAATGCTGTATTTTTATAACCATACAAACCATACGTATGTCTTCATACATGGAGCACATACATTTCTCATTTGACAACAAGGAAAGGAAAGTTTTTTTTCTCTGGCTTGCTCTCTTTCCTTAGGTATCTCTGCCTTTTCCCTCTGTGTGCCTCTGCTTCCCTGCTCATCTCTTTTGGATGCTTTTCTGCCATAGTCTGTTTATCTGCCACTCACTCCTTTTCTGCTTCTCTTTCTCTAGCATTGTTTTTCTCTCCTCTTATGTCTTTTGGCATCTATCCTTCAGTGGTTATTTGTCTATTTCTGTTCTTCTTTCCTTTTCCCTCTCTTCCCAAGTTTCTCTCTTCTCTTCTTTCCTCTCCCCACCTCCCCTGTCCCTTCCTCTCTCCGCTTCTCTCTCTAAATCACACATACAGACACAGACACACATAAACACAAAATTTATTAAAACAAACACAAAAGTATTTGAAATGCTTTCAGAGGGGAAGTAAAGTACTTTCAATCCGCCTCCTTCTTAAAAATATATATATTAAAAAAAAGGGAAAAAAATATAAATTACTTTGCTTCCTCTAATCGTGGTCCTAGATGAAGCCCTCTGAGGACCAGTAGAAAAAGACTTCCTGTTCCTTCCCTGGTCTTGACTGACAATTTCAGTGGGTGATTTTTTTAGTGCTCAGTCTATTTCAGGCTCTGAACCAAGCTGTTGGAGTCCCAAAGGAGTCTGCCCAATAACCAGGATCTGCCAGTTATGTCCTAGGAGGGGTCTCATGTGGACGAGATTCCCTCAACATCTAAGACTTCTTACCTCCACTCTGTTCTGCAGTCATAAGCACAAATCAGAAGTGTTTGTTCGAGGCAAAAATGCTGAGTTAAATGAATGGTTTCAAATCAGTTATTTTACCTGTGCCTGCCACTCTGCATTTAAATCCAAGATCTAACACCTACTAGCAAGTGGCAGGCAAATTTCTTTACTCCTTGGTGCCTTGGTTTTCTCAACTGCTGAACATTGTTTTTAGAATTTGATGAGGTGATGGATGTAAAGTACTCAGCACAGTGCTTGCAGCTACACCCCAGGGATTATAAGGAAAATAATACGACCCTGTCTGCTGCACACAGTCATTTCAAGTGTTAAATGAAGTGACAATGGAGAATGTACTTTGAAAAAAGGACCAGGCATTACATAATGTTTACTCTTGTTATTAAGAAGTTAATTTAAATAGCTAACATTTACTGAGTACTTAAAATAGTACATTTAAAAAATCTTCCAAGGTGGAGATTATCTCTGTTTTACAGATGAAGAAATGGAGGTGCAGAAAGGTTAAGTGATGACCAAGTCATACACACAAAATAATAAAACGTCTGTTAAGTGCTCACCATGCACCGCACACCCACTAAAGCTCTTATGCGCATTATCTTATTTAATTCTCACAACTTCATAAAGTGTTATTATCTTCCTTTTTCTTAAAAAAAAAATGACACAAAAACTGAAGTTTAAAGTTTAATAACTTGCTCAAGCTCATGTGGCCAGAGGCAGGGTCTATCAGAGGCCGAAACTTGTTCTCAAAACTTCTTATTATCTCCCCTCAAAGCTCCTAGAGGACAAAGTGGGACTCAAACCCAGGTCTTCCTGGGATATGTTCTGTCCTTTGACACCATGTCATGCGGAGCCAGCAGGGCGTTCCCTGGGGGTGGGGATCATGGTGCCCAAGGTGGTGGGCACTATCACCTCTGTGGCATGAAGCAGGGAATACAAGCCGTTCTCATTCTTTCTTTCGTTCATTCTACCCTCTAATCCTCTGTCCCTTCCTTCCTTTTCTTCTCCTCCATGTGCTTCCTCTAATTTTCCTCCTGTTTCTTTTCCTTCTCCCCTCCTCTCTGACTCTCCTTCTCTTCCTTGGACATTTCCTCTCCATTCCTCTTCTTCCCTCTCCTCCTTCCATCGCCCCCTACGGCATTCCTACTTCATCGCCTCTCCCATCATCTCCTGCCCTTCTCCCTTCCTCTCCTCCACTAACTCCACCTAAAGAACAGAGCTGCCTGCTGTTGCCATGGAAACACCTTAGCGGTGTGACAGCCTTTTCCTGGCTCTTTGCTGGCCTAGGACCAATGAGAGAGGCCAGATGGAGTGGCCTCGACATTTCCTTTCTCTCCTCATCACAGAGACCCCAGGAACTCTTGCCCTCTCCAAAGTCCTGCTCAGCGGTGCCTGGAAGAGGGAGGGGCACCAACGTGCAGGGTTATGAGGAATTCAAGGGCAGGCTTGGCAGTGGAATTGGGCAGCAGTCATCTTCACTCACTCCATCCACCCCACCCCCCAAAAGCACCTTTTGGCACAATACAGCAAAGAAAAGGTCACCTCCAGCACCCAAATGAACACAGGGGGCTCCACAAAGATGACTGCCAGTCCCCTGATAAGTGTCACGTTGGGACCGAAAGCTTTATTTGCTGGATACTTTGTCTTAGTGAAAGAGATCCCAGACAGAATTTAAGGGATCTATGCTTGGTTCCTACTCTTGCTGGGGAGACTGGGAGCCTCACACAGTATCTGTCACACGAGAGGTCTTGTTTATCGTAGGGGCCGCCAGGACACCATGGGATCCAACTACACAGGCTACACAGGCTCTCATGGTATCTCCCTCCAGTCTCCCTGCAGGAAAGCCCTTTCCGTAGATTTGCTCTTCTCCAGGGAAAATGGTTTCAACTTGGGTTTGCTCTCTGTATCTGCTGGAGCCACCCACCGTCTTTTCTCACCATGGAAGGAAAATTCAAAAGAGCTTGGCCAATTTCTCCTATCTCCCTCATGTCCCTGAGTCCTCTGTGGCTTCATTATTTTGATTTTTAATTTAGAGAACATATTTAAATCACCAATTACGTGCAAATATGCAGCAGACTGGTGTAAAGCCCACCTTTACAACCAGAAGGATTAGTATTTTGCAAAGCAGCAAGCTTGGATTATCTTTTCCTTTGAATGGTCTATACCCCTGCCCCTGGGACCATGTCCTTATTAGCCAGCTTTTGCTGTGGTAACAACCTCCACTCCCTCCTGCCAAATCTCAACGGCTTACAAGAGCAAACATTTATTTCCTGCTCACATTATGTGAGGACTGCTGGTCAGCAGTAGTATGTGGGGTTCTTCTGGGCTCTGGTGGGCTTGGCTCAGCTCATGGTTCTCCTCTTATTCCGGGACCTGGCTGAAGGGGTAGCCCCTACCTGCAGCATGCTGTTCTCATGGCAGAGGGCAGAAGCTTAAGGGAGAAAGAAGTAAACCAGGGAGCCTACTGAAATGTTCTGCTTAGATGTGGGGTAAGTCAGATCTGCTGGCACACAATTGGGCAAAACAAGTCAGCTGACTTAGCCTTAAGTCAAAGGGGCAGGAAGTAGGGCTGCCTACAGGAGAGCATGACAAGGATAGAGAAGGAAGAGACAATTATGAGCAAAGAATAGAAGCTACGACAATGTCTAAGGAATCCCAGACTGGAGTTAGACTTTTGCCAGGACTCTTCTCATTTACTTTTGAACTATTACTTGAAAGAACAAAAGTGTATACAAATCAGAGCCAACCAGAAATGGAGTGCAATCCGAGTTCCTCTGCTTACTGCTTTGTGACCTCGGGCTAGTTAGTTAACCTCTCTGAGCTTCAGATTCTACATTTGTCAAGTGGGGGTAGTAACATGGATTTCACAAGATTAATATGGAGATTAAATGGAATTGTATAGTGCTTAACACATGATAGGCACTCAGCAGTTCACAGCCATTACCTGTATTACTACATAAAAATTAATAAATTATTTTTTATCAAAATAAACAACTGAGATATAACCAGGATGTCTCCGGCTTTTTCTGCTTACTCAGTTTGGGTCATAATCCTTGGCCAGCTGACGTGAGTGAACAATAAGAATGGCTAATACGAACAGTTATATGGAACTAATTGTATGTGAGATACTGTCCAAAGGGCTTTACACAGAGGCACACAGCATCCTCCCTGCCCTTTCCCAGCACAGATGAGAACGTTGAAATCTAAACAGACCCATAGTGGCTTCGACATCTGCAGCAAAGGGAGAGTTGGTAACATTGTAGGTGATAATACAGCTAATAAAGTTACTCATCACCTTCTCTCATTATATTGAGAGCTGACCACTAACGCTCAGCCCCAGCAACTGAGGATGAGAATGGCAGCAAACATCTGCCTGAGTCTGGGCCTTTAAGTTAGGCCAGCACACACTCCCCTACCCTATGGGACCTTTAACAAGGTCCTCTGATCATCTCACTCTTGTTGACAGCAAAGTTCTTAGCCCTCTGGCATCAACTCATTAATTGTTTCTTGCTTCTTGCTCTGCATATTTGTTTACTCAGCCCCTGACCCTTTGACTTTGATTCCCAAACTCCACATTTACCTCTTAGATGTAAGAAATGCTTGGACTTTATCTGACTTCATTCATGGATGTGATTTTGAAATCACCATCTGGATCTAGCCCAAGAATCAGTCTGCTTAGCCAGAGTCCCTGAGATGGCCTAGGCTCCTTGTGTGCCAAACATTGCTCTACCAAGTCAGGTATCTTCCTTGGATTTCACTGAGATCTCCTCTGGTCATTGCTAACCTAGGAACAGGGCCTTGACTTCATGCCAATTAATGTGGGAATAACATTAGCTCAACTTAGTTTCTTTTTGAATCTGGCCTCCTCATCTTTGTTCTGTGAGGCAGGCATGGCTGTGCCCATGCTCGCTCCCACCGCTAGACTGGAAAAGATTTTGTTGGAAGAGAGCATCTATATATTTTCTGGGGAAGGTATCTCTTTGCTTTTTGTTTGGTAGATCCAGTTGTCAGGATCAGTCTACTGCTACTGCTCCACCACTTGTCTGGCCCTTGAGCCAGTGAGGACTCAGCCTGGAAAGCCATTGGGAGCCCCTTGCTCACCATTTAGTAGGGAGTCAAATTAATATGTGCCTTTACATCTTGTGCATTCACTGCACAGGGATATTTAGCTCTCTGGGTGCCCAAGGGTACATCAGACAGCAGCCTCATTAGCCTGCTTCTTGAGTCTAACTGCCCTGTCCAGCTCCCTGGTTCCTGATTTTACTCTAGAGCTGTTGTCTAGGTTGCTTATGTCTGCATCTTATGTACTTTATATATTGTACACGTAAGACACAGCATCTTTCTGACCTGCATATGACACCTGCGGGCCCTCACACTTATTCAGATGCCCCTCTCAGATCTATGACTTAGATGCTGGTCAGATGCCAGAAAATGCTGCCATCTAGAAAACTCACCCAGTCCCTTTGGTTATGATATTACGTGAACTAGACCATGTCTAACTACATCTGGATTTAATGGTTTGGTATGCTAGCCTCTTCCTTCAGGAGCTAGCTCTCTTGTTTGGGTAGTTCTCTAAGAAAAACCTCAAAAAACTCTTTTCTCCCCAACATAGGCTTTTGGAATTTCTCATGGTCCTGCCAAGACATATAGTTATGACATCGCCTTAGATAAGGCCTTTCTTGAATGATTAAATTGTCAAATTTAACAAAAATGGGATATCAACTTTTATCCATTACATTGGCAAAAATGAGCATGATTGACAATGCTTAGAAAGGATGTGGGGAAACAGATTCTCTGTTTGAGGGAGAGTACATTAGCACACTTCTCTGTTTTTGAAGGGCAGCTTAAAATATGTATCAAAATTTTCACCTCAACAATATTCTTGGTAAGAATTTATCAAAGGGTTAATTGGAAAAAATTTCAAAACCATATATATGAGACTGTTCCCTTCAATAATGTTTTTGATAGCAGAAAAAGACATGGGATTTGTTAAATAATTTATGTGACATTCATACAAAGGAATATAGTGCAGCTGTTAAAGATCTTGTTACAGAGCCACACGCATTGATATGGAAAGATGTCTACACCCTATTGCTGAGCAAAGAAGCTTGTCTAAGATAATCTCAGTAAATGGATTGTGTGTGTGTATGTGTGTGTGTGTGTGTGTATGCTTCAGGAATCTCACAGTCTAGTGGGAATAGTAGACACATATAAAAAAGGTAATTATGAAATTGCATGGTAAATAGGTCATTAGAGAAATGTAGGGAGGAGTATCTAAGGGACTCAGGGAAGACTTTCCCCAGTGACAGCTAAGTTGAGAATTGTAGGAGGAGTAGAGGGATTGGCAAGGGGAGATACAGGGATCTAAGTTGAGATGTCCGGTAAATGGTTGGGTCTATGGGCCTCAAATCATAGCCATGACCTAGGCTTAGTGAGCCTTCTGCTCTAACCACCGAGTCACTGGCCACAGCCACAGAAGATACAGAAAACATTATTGAAATGAGTCCCATAGGTGGGCCACTGGGCAAAAGGTCCAATGGGAATATTGAACTTTGGCCCTATGCCCATTGTCTGAGGCAGAGAGAGGCTCCACATTCTCGAAGTGACTTTCCAAGTTCTCCTTCCCTTGCTTGCCCTGCTGTGCCCTACAGCAAAATGACACTTAGTCACACAATCCATTCCATAGTTAAACTTGCACTTTATTAAAATTGCTCTGAATAACTCTGGGGGGAAAATTGTATCTGTCTCCATTCATCTTCGATGGCTTTTACACCTCACTCGACACAACTGTCTCCTTTGATTAAATCTCCATTAGGGCTCTGTTCCATATTCAGCAGTTCTATAAGCCAATTAACCCACCGTTCCATAGGTTAGGACAAAGAGCACTGCTTCTTCAGAGAGAGAGAGAGAGAGAAGAGGGAGGATGGGAGGGAGGAAACGTGAGATCGGAAAGAGAAACTTACCTCCCCTGCTAGGGCTACGGTTAATCAGTGTTTATCATCATGGTCTCATTTCTTCACATTTAATCTAAAGGAAATGGCAGAGACATTGCCAGCAAAGTGCAACGTCAGGCAGGGGAAGTCCAAGCTTGGCTGACCCATTATGCCAGGCTCTGTAGAGAGGATGCTGATTTCCTGAATTGAGGGGTGCTTGGGAGTGTTCACGTACCTCTCAATCCTTTCCTTGCTCAGTCAGAATCCCCAGAGCACTTGTCCCCAGGCTCAGCCCACAGGTCCTGCCCAGGTCTGCATGTTAGAAACCCAATCTCCACTGGTGGAATCTATTCCAGTCTCATGGCCCAATATCATGGGTCTGGAGGCAGAGACCTGGTTGTGCACAAATCACCAATTGACTGCCTGCCCATGAATTCCTTCTTTATATCCACCTTCCTGGAGCAGAGTATAGGACTGGTTTCTGTCTGGAGATGTGCCTAGTGTTCTAACCCTCTGGAAGGGCTAGAGCCCCTATAGGCCTCTGATTCCCAGACTGATTATCCCAGACCCTGCCTCCCACCTGGTTTTGTTAGTTCTTTTCCTTAGAAAATAGACCCAGTTTCCTGCTCTTGGCCATGGCGGGGAGTTCTGCCCCTAAGAGATAGCATCTGCCCATACTTTGTTTGGTATTGCCCGAAGCTGGAGAATTCAACCGATTCTCAGTACCCCACTGACTGCATAAACACCTCCTACTTGGGACTCTAAACATCTCAACAACCTGGATCCATGACTGGCCTGAGGATGTGACCTTGAACAAGAATTCATATCAGGTCTTGCACTGAGGCCAAATGTTCATGATTAAGATGAGGTAACTCAGACTCAAAAGACAAAGGTCGGTTTGGAGGTCAATCCAAGCCCAGGATGAGAGAACGAGCTGATTCAGACCTGAGTCTGTTCAGCAGCTTGGAAAGGATTCATCATCTGCCTGCCTTGCTTCAGGGATAATGGGAGAAGAATGTACTTAGTAGGCTGTCCAAAGCTCTCTGTCCTCTAGAAAGTGGCCTTGGAAAGATGATTTCAGTTATTTTGTATAGAGATGAGGTTTTAAGGGAGCCAAATTCCTGAAAGATTGGTGGTGGCATCTGGTTAAATCTCCCTGGCCTCCCTCAAAAGTCTGGGTGGAGGGAGGTGGCATAGGCATCTGAAGTCCTTCAGCCTAGCTTTTGACCCCATAGTGGAAGCCCAATGACTGTCCCTAGCCTAGCAAGGTGATACCTGCTCTCCCAGAGCCACCTGGCCTTTCTCTTCAGGCGTCTTTTGACTGTACAGACTTGCTTGTAGAGGTCGGTCTCCGCTCCTGGTTTTCTGGTCACCTCTGCTCTGCCCCCAGTTTCTGCTCCCTGGCATTAGGGCTCTCCAGACACTGAGCTTGTCTGCAGTTGAGGACTTGTGCATGGCCTTTTCTTTGGGGCTTGGGTGTTTTTGTCCCTTCACTGGGATAGCACAGAGGAACCCCCAGCATGTTAGTGCTCTCCTTCCCTTGCAGACCTGATGAAGTCTAGATATCACACACCACCTCTGTGCTTCAAGTCAACATCCTCCTGGGACTCATTCTGTCTGTTGTGACTGCATATGAAACCAATGAGTTCAGAGGCAGCTTTAGTACAGGTACAGCTTCTGGAATGAAAGAGGTGACTCTCTTCATACTGAACATTCATGTTATTGGCTTTGCTGTCACATGTACCTAACTTTCTATCTCGGCTCTACTGCATACCAACTGTGTGAATTTGGCCAAGTTCATTCATCCCTTTGAGCCCCAGTATTCTCAGCCATAAAATAGGAAGAACAATATCTGCTTCACAGGGTTGTGGTGAGGATCAAATGAGATCATATACATTATCTTGTACTCGGTAAGTATTTGATGAACGATCATCATCATAGTGGGGATGGCAGAAAGACTCAAAACCATTTTTATTAGAATCGTTTTTGGAGGACTGGGACTGTGCTGAGAGACAGGGAGTGTCTCTAGCTGACATCCAGAAAGGACCACTTTTTAATAACCTTCTCTTCTATACAACAAAATAATAATAAACACAAAATGAAACAAATAATAACAATGATCACAAAGGAAAAGTAGACAGTGAAAATTTTCTTTTATTAAACTTTGTATATATATGAAGTCTTACATATATTTAAAATCATACCAGTATAAAAACAACAAATACTACAGGATAAAAAAAAAAGTAATGGATTAATATTTTTATTATGTTGCTGTAGCCTTTGAGAAAAAGGAAAACATATCTAGAGTGTTTTGCACTCTAGAAAACTGTAAATAATAACAGTTTTATTTTCCTGATTAATTCTTTAGTTCAAAAACAATTAACAATTAAAAGAGGATGAATTTCAATATTAAAGATATTATTCAAATTCAACAGAACTAAAAATTGCACTTACCAAATAAAAATATTACACTTTGCAGCTTTCACTGTTTCACGGTGCTAGTTTTTAAATGCAAATAAAACTTCAAGTAGTCATATAGAATGTCAGCAATGAAGTAACTCACTTTTTTTTGTCTTTACCATTACTGTGCTTATTTCTAAAAATTTACGATTTAAATGCAGAGTAATGCAGTGCCTCAGGTGTTGGAGACGTGAACTGTGCTTGCAGCAAACTGGAATGAGTCCAAATCTTAAGAATTTACTCTTAAAATGAACACATGTAGCTGAGTTTGCATGTGTTGGGGCCAATTATAACACCGGGACTTTTCCAAATTAATGCCCATGTAGAAAGCAATATTTATTAAAGGATAAGTAGTAACAATATGCTAAAGGGAAGCTTATTACATATATTATTATTATTAAAACTCGAGTAACTGGAACCATTGTTTAGAACTTGACCAACAAAAGCTTTTGTCTAAAAGAGCATTTTACCACTTACGTTATTCAGATTGCCGAGTGGTGATAGTAAATGGTGATAGTAAAAAGCAGACCAACTTTTAGTTGGTTTTATTACAGTTTTTCTATTCTCTGTAGATAATGTTCCCTTTTACTGTCTGCACCTCAGGCACACTGCCACCTCTCCTTTCGCCCTTGATGTACTCTGATTAGAATGGGGCCCCAATGAAAAGAAAAGCTTGATTTGGGAACAGTGTAAGGGAGAGCCTTCCGACTGTCAGAGCTCTCCAAGACGGAGTGGTCTGCCTCAGGAGGTGGCACATCTCCTGTCACAGAAGGTGCTCAAGCGTAAGATGACCTTTCAGGAATTTCCAACTTGGGGACTCAGTGACCTCATGAGTCAGAAAAGACAGAGCCTCCTTCAGTCCTTGGGAGAGCTGGGGATTGAGATGTGTCTGGGGCTCGTGTACTTGTCACATCCTCATAGGTACAACCCAGAACTCTGGAGTTCACGGTTGATTGTGTCAGTCCTGGCAGGGCTGCCCATGGGTGGAGACTCCTAGTCAGAGAGAAGCGGACATGCCAGAGCCTCTTGCAAGACTGTCATAACAAAGATGATAAGAAGAAGGACCTAGATGCGGCCTTAACCCTGACTCAAGTCCTTCCCTCTGTATGGAGCTTCTCCCAGCCTCAGCCTCAGGAGGGCTGGTATGTACCCTGCTGTTTGCACCTTGGGGGGATAAAGCAATTTTGAAGAAGGAGTATTGACCATAAATTTTCATTCTTTAATCCCCCTGTGGAAGACTCCCATTATCTCTCTAGTACAAAGTACATTGTTAATGGTTGTGCTTTCAGCAGGTGAAGGTCATTTTTTAATGCTTTTAATGATTCTAACCTGGATTTTCTTTTCAGAGATAGTGTTTTTAAGGCTTTGGCTGTGTATATCAGTGGGCAGGGAATGGATCTCAACCAGGGGAAACACCCAAATGTGTCAGCCTCATCCTGGGAAAACACACCCCTCTGCTCACTCACCTGGCAGGTGCTGGCTGACACCACTCAGGGTCATATGCAGTGCTGGGCACCAGAAGTCCAGATTTGCAAAAGCAGCCTGTACATTCAAGGCACCTACAGCCTGCCCGGGGCAGTCAGACCCGTGAACAAACAACAGGCCACAGTGCAAATGGATAAATGCACTGATGGAGGTGTGGGGAAAATGCTACAGGGGCTCAGTGAGTTGGTTAAGTTGGCTTTATTCATTGAAGGAAATGAAAATAATTCTGGATAGTTAGTGAAAGACACTGGGATATCTTCTGGAAGTTAAAGAAGATCTCGATCACCAAGCTTATAGGATAGAATGGCTCTGAGGAACTCAACAAAGGGAGTTCAAGAACTTTTTAGAGAGCTGCAATTTATGGATTATTTTCCAATGATAGCCTGACACCCACCCTAGCCCATCCCACCCGGTCTTTGTGTCACTCAGTTAAAATCCCCACTCCCAGAAGACGTTTTCTGATCAGTCCAGCCTGGTTCAGATGTTCTCCCCTATATATTGGAGTAGTTCCCAGAGAAAGGACCATCATTGTGAGCAAGGCAGCCACCCCAAGTGATGCGAGAAAGTAGCAACTGATGTTTTCTGCAGGGTCAGAGAATGCTGTTGGAGGTTCTGCCATTAGCATTAAACCTTGAAGGACTCGTCCCGGCAAAAAAAAAAATAGTATGCTCAAAGTCCTGGAAGAATTAAAGATCATGGCAAGCGTGTAGAACTTTATATAATTCTATATTAGAGGAGCTGCTATAGCACAGTGCTTAAGAGTGTAGACTATGAAATCAAACTGCCTGGGTTTAGATCCCACCTCAACCACCTGCTTACTAAAAACTTGGGTTAGTTGTTTAGCCCTCTGTGCCTCTATTTTATCAGTTGTGAAAAGGGATGACAGTAAGATCTATTCCATAGAATGGTGGTGGAGATTGGATTAATTAATCCATGTGAAGGATGCGAATCAATGCCTGGGACACAGTAAGTTGTTATTTTCATGGATGGAGCATGAAGTGGGAGAGAAGGAGGGCAAAGTAGAAAAGATTAGCTAATAGTTAGGACTTGATCTCTGTAGGCCAGTGGTCTCCAAAGCACCAAATGTCCCCTGGGGTGTGGGGAGAAAAATAAAAGAACCTGTCTCTGTTTTTAGTTCTCATTTTGAAAATGACAAAGAAATTAAGCTTAACTAGTATTTAATAAATGGAGTAACATCGTTATCCTCACTTATCCATTCATCAGACCGTTGTATGTCTCCAGGGTGCATCAGGTCCCCTGAGGAAGGCGTGGGAGTTCCCTCATGTTGAGGGCTGCAAAGACATTCCCCCTCATTCTCCTTCAGCTTTATGAGCCATATAGCAATCAACATGGGCTGGCAGAATATAAAATTTTAAGGGGTAGAATCTTTCGATATTTTTCGAGAAGAGAAGTGATCCTGTACCACCCGGAGGGTCTTGTGCTAGCTCATTGTACTTAACAATGAGAGATATAATTTTCTTTTACAAAAAGACAAGTTTTCCAAATTTGCTGACCTTTCCAGTGATGACAGGTAGCTGTTGCTATTAGATATTTTCAAAAAGTAAACATCTGTAATCTGCCCTTTCCAGGTAAAGGTGACATTTTTAACAATGAGCAAGGAAAGAAATTGTTTTTTGAAAGAGATTTACATGAAAGAAAGAATATTTAAAAATGGGTGTTTGAAGTGTTTCTACTATTATGTGATCTTATTGCCTAAAATATTGTCAGTATGTCATTACAAAAACTGTCATATCTGCACTCTTTAAAAACTTGAAAACAGAATTTTCTAAAGTGTTAAAAAAAAAACCCTCTGAAATGAAGTATTCTAGAGCAGCAGTCCTCAACCTTTTTGGCATCAGGGACCGGTGCTCCTATGACAATCTAATGCCTGATGAGCTGAGGTGGAGCTGAGGCAGTGATGCTAGCCCTGGGGAGTGTCTTCAAATACAGATGAAGCTTGGATCACCTCTTGCTGTGCAGCATGGCCCAGGGATTGGAAACCTCGGTTTTAGAGGACTTTGAACCCATTTTTTCAAAATATAAAAATGCCACTCCTCTGATTTGTTTGCAAAAACAGCTAATTGACGTGTGGAATATGGAAATTTACTAGTCAAATGCCCACAGCATCTTCTGTATAATTGGTAGATGGGATGGAAAATGAGTCTAATACATAGAAAGTGCAGCCGATAATGTATGTCTTCTATTTTGATCTCCATGTCTTTGGAACACCTTTCTTTCAACCTATCAAGTCACTAAAACCATGTACAAAATAAACATCCTCTCAACTTGACTTTAGAATGATTCTATCAAAAAACTCCACTAAACTAAGAATTTTCAAAGTAATGAAGCATTTACAATGAACAATTAATTATATTGTTCCCATTATTCAAAATTTTGACGCATAAAATATATTTTATAATTTTCAACTTTATGTATTTTATCCTTGAACATTTTTCACTTCTACAAAATTTCCATAATACATTAGCACACTGCAGGGATAGAATTTGTAAATAAATATATTTATGGTGACGTTATATTCTCAAAAAGTTTTCACTGCTGAGGTGTTGATCATGAAATTTAGAAATTTCTATAACCAATGGGGACATTTTAAGGAAAATAAATATAGGAGGGTGACAGGGACATATTTGTGTTTTAGAGATGTGAGTATGGCAGCAGAGTGGTGAATGACTAGAATCAGAAAGACCAAAAAAAGCAGAAAACTGGATCCATATTCCTATAAGGCAGCATCAGCTGGAGTTAGGGAGCTGCTGCTCCCTGTAGCTGGGGCATGTATGCTCCAGTTCAACTCACCCTATTTATTCATTTGAGTTCCTTCTCCAACCCTTTTGAGTATTTTAGTTGGTGATATTTGTTTTAAAGAGATGTGCTTTTAAAAAATTGCATTGCTTAATCCAAGAAAGAAAACTAATAATGCATTTCAAGCACCAGTTGGAAAAGGGACCTCTCACCCCTAAAACTGCACTATAAAGATGGTCATTTGTGGATCGGACAAATCTACTGATATATAGTTCTTGTTATTTGTAACTATCCTTGCTTCTCTTGGAACCTCTAAAATGGAAATTGCTTCTTCCCTCTTAAAGAGAGTTACCTTTACCTAAATTCTTTCTCTCTGCTAGAGTGAGCTGATCTCTCTTGAATTCTGCAGTGGTGTTCGATCTCCCAAGTGAAGGAGATTACATGCTTCCATCTTAAAATGAAAACCAAGATCAGGGAACAGAAGACTGTTCTTTCATCATTCTCTGGTCTAGAGATGTCAGTGACCCAGTCTGGGTTCTCCAGAAAGCAGAGCTTGACATATAAGCTTATGTATATGGGTACTTTCTTGAGGAATGTGATCCCAGAGAGCAGAAGTGAGGAACAGGGAAGGGAAGCAGGGAATGAGAGAATCAAGGATGCATCATTAAGTTGACCATCACCAAGTTTGACTAGTTAGTTGATCCTCCAAGATCATCAACAAACCCATATGAAATGCATCCTAGGACCATGTGTCCAAGGATAGAAGGAGGGAAGTATTTTTACATCATCTTCTTGTCACCCATTGGTTAAAACTTGACCCCACAAGGCATTGACTCTGCCACATTTCTGTGTTACACATGCATAAATACTGAGCATATTCACACAATATGCTGCACTGCAGCATCAAGAGAGAATCCTTAGATGGGAGACAAAAAGTACATGGTATGGGCCTGAGATAAGGCATTCTTAAGTTACCCTGTGTAAAGCTGGTTAGGGTTCCATGGAGTGTCAGGACAAACACAATCTCCTCTATAGGCAGAGATGTCACTGACTCAATGATTGCGGGAGAGTCAACATAGTCCTAGCATGAGCAAATATGTATTAATGTCCTTCCCATGTAAAGGTGAATTGCTTTTGATCATCCTCACTGATAAGTATCGAGAATAATTCATTTGACAAATCAGTAATCACATACAAATGCTGGATAATGTGTTGATCTGCTCAGTAAAGATAACGCACGGTAGCTGTGATTGGGGCAAATTTCTGGTTAAGTTTATGGTTGTTTACTTTCATCTGCCATGACCATTTGATTTTTGTATGAGCCATAAAGTAGAAATGTGAAGGGAAACACATTTAAGTCTTTTGTGGAGGCACTAATCTCTGCTATTCCTTCAAAGAAGCAGATGGCATCTGATTTACTATTATAACTGAGGGAATGGGGTACAGTTTTAGGGGTTTTTCACTTTGTCCTTCTTACCAAAAATGGCAGTTAGTTTAGAGGCTAGAGAACTAATATGAGGGCTATTCCAGTTGCGAAGTATAGCTATTCCAATGATACACTTGAGGACTCGGGAAACAATTACATGGTGGGTCCAGGATCCAGGGCCCATCAGACCCGCTATGAGAGAGACTTAGATCAGAACTCCATTGATCCCCTGCCTTCTCATGTTCTTCACTTTAACTGGAGGGCCTTAATAGTGTTTCAGATCATGTGTTAGTATCACTTCGACCTCCACACCCAAGTAGTCATCTAAAGGTCTGGATATTTCCCTTTTCCTCAGCACATAGTTACCTTGACAAATAGCCATAAGCCCTTTGAAAAAGAATCAGGGATATATTTCCTGTATGTATGTTCACCATCCTTCCTCAAGGGGACCAGCCTTTCCTTCAATTAACTGGTCCTGACTCCATAAACTAACTTAGGTCTGGAAACTGAGTTAGAAACTTGATTTTTCCGTGGCAGTGGCTGATAATCAGCCTTCTGCTCATAGCTCTGGATTTTTAAAAAGGCATACAAGTGAAGGCATACATTAGTTGTCTGTCCATCTATCTCGCCCCTTGAAAACACCTTGATATATTAGACATCAGTGCAGATGTCGGTGGATCAAGTCACATTAATTGCCATTCTAGCCTTGCTGCCCATAATGGAATTAACATTCATCTTGCCTTTGATGGTTAAGTGTTGACACCTGGCCTGTGTTATACTGGGATGTCAACAACCTCATTGATCCTAGGGATCCAAATTCCATGACATTACTTCTCACTGTCCAGCTAGGCCAGTGAGAAGAGGAAAACCACAGTATCTCCAAGACAATGATGCTACCCCTGCTCTGTGTATTCTTTATTGCTCTACTGGAAAGAGTGCCCTCTAGACCACACTGGGGCCATCGATAGGTTCTTATTTGTTATTTCAAGCAGGGAAGCTGTAGGGTGCATGCGTGTGTGTGTGTGTGTGTGCGTGTGTGTGCATGCACATGTGGTGGAGCAGCGAGAGCAGATGCAGAAGTCTTTAAAGGTGTTTTTGCCATGTGTCTGAAAGGACAATCAGAAGGAAACCTACCGAGGGATGCTCATTAAAGGAGTCCCATCTCCCACTAATGGGATCACCCAATTGAAGTCATTTAGCCAGTACAGGGAGAACCAGTTCCTGTCTGCTGTTGCTGCAGCAACTGTTGCTTTCAGAATTTCAGCAGTTTTTCTCCTACCCAAAGCAATTAATGACAGTTGGGAATAGAACCTGGCAAAGGAGAATGGACAGAAGGTAGTCAGATGTCAATGCAGAATACTTTTCCTAGAAGTGTCTTTGGTAACTCATGAGCTCTGTCTCCCTTCCTCCAACCGTGTAGATACTCCAGAAGGGCAGCAGACTTCTGTTATATGTTAGACATAATGCTGGGTTGGTGGTGGGAAAATAAGGGTGAGTGCGATGGAAGAACAAGATATGTGAGCCCTGGAGTCTGAAGATCAGGAGCATGTCGAGTGGAAGTACGCTCTTGTTCTGGCTCAACCACCCATCAGTTGTGGGGGCCTTAGGTACATCATTCTCCAAATTGGACTGCAGTTTTCTCATCTGTGTCAGTGCATTTCTACCTTTTCTTTCCAGTGGCACATGTGATATAATTACTCAATACTCACATAATAATAAAGATCAGAGATATACCTCTTGTTGAGAGTTTCCTTTGTTCAAGTCAAGCACTGAGCTCACTTTGCACCTTATCTCATTTAATAATCATGGCAACCTTCTGCTATCATCTCCATTTTACAGATGAGAAGCCTGAGACTTGGGTAAATTAAATAGCTCAAGGTCAGTGTATTGGTTCAGGCTGCTGTAACAGAAGACCATAGACTAGAAGGCTCAAACAATAAACATTTATTTCTCTCAGTTCTGGAGGCTGAAAGTCCAAGGTCAAGGTGAGGGCACATCCAGGGTTTGGTGGGAACTCTCTTCCTGGTTCGCAGATTGCCCATCTTCTCTCTGTATCCTCCTATGGTGGAGAGAAATCATCTCTCTCATGCCTCTTTTATAAGGGCACTAATTCCATTCACCCTTGTTACCTAATCACCTCACCCACCTCCGAATACCATCACGTTGGGGATTAGGCTTCAACATATGAATTTGGGGAATACATATATTAAGTCCATAGCAGTTAGAAGGCTGGTAAGTAACACTGGTAGAATTCTTCAAACTCAAGTCTGTCTGTGTTCAGAGGCTCAAACTCTTTAATACTATGCCAAACTGCTATGTCAAAATTTTGGAAGGTTGCTCATGATATAATTGGCCAGCGTTTCCCAATCTTTAAAAACCCACTGCCACTTTTTGTTAAATGTGGAAATCTCACACTGCTCCTTCCTCCTGAGATTCTTATAGGCCCCCCAAAGTGGAGTGCTGACTTGGTGAGAATCAGGCCAAATCATCTCTAAAGTCCATTTTAAAGCTAACAATTCAATGAGAGTGTTTGCATTTGGCTAGTAGATTTCCATATTCCACAAGCCAATCAGCTGCTTTTGCAAACAAATCAGAGGTGTGGCATTTTTGTATTTAAAAAAAAATGGGTTTAAAGTCCTCTAGAACAAGGGTCCCCAATCCTTGGGGCCACACCACACAGCAGGAGGTGAATGGCAGGCAGCTTTCATGGCCATTGTTGGCTGCCTCACCAGCAAGTATTTCTCTCTGCCCTTTTCTTAAAAGGACCCCATATCTCCCATTTGTCCATTTGGGATATATTTAACCCACTGGAGTAGGGTGTGATTGGCTAAAACTAATAATGTGATCTCATTCACATTTGCACGTCACCTTCTTCCAGTCCTAGTTATTTATTTAGGGATGAGCATTGGACCTAAATTGGTCAATCTGAGAAAATCCCAGGATTTTGTTCAAAAGCTCATATTTGTAATAGGAGTGAATATTATATGTCACCAGGTATGTGATAAAATCTCTGAAGAAAAGATCTGAAAAACATGAGTGGGACTATTTTTACTCAACTGAGAGGCAATGAACCCATGAAGTAATAACATGAGTCTTGCAAACCAAATAGGAAAGAGCGTTTGTGGGGGCTAGGGGGTGAGGGTGTCTTTCCCCTTTCCACTCCTCCCTCTGTGTGTCTGCCTTTGCCCTCTGGCTCTCCTGACAGCTGACCCCACTGGCCCCCCCACCTTTAGGGACAGTACTCATTTCTTCCAAAGATCCCAGTCTGAGCTGAAGCAGGAAATATTTCAGAAGCCTCAGCTCCTCCTCACTCCTGGGGGGAGTATGGGGTTGGAGTGGGGGAGCACTGATCACTCTTAGGCTGCTTTCCAGTTTGATTCAGGGACCCAGAGCTCACCCAAAGCCCCTGAAATGTTCCCAAGAGTTCCAGATCATTTCTCTGAAGACTTCAGTTTCCCTGCCATCGTTAATATTGCCCTTACCGCTACAGTGTACAACGAGGCTTCAGCTTAGGGCCCCTTTGAAATAAGTTTCCACGAGTTTTCCCACTTCCCCAGATCCTGGGAGACTTGATGCCTGGCCTTGTGTGAGGTCCTGGTCCAGAACTGTGCCAAGGGCTTGCTACATGTGGACTGAGCTCCTGATGCTGGATGCCTGCCTGGACGTCAGTGACCCCTTGCCCAATGCTTCTGGGACACTCGTGATGCTTGAACCATGACTGGACATCACTATACCTTGAGCTGTTGTATTCTCCCTCCTCCCCCATCTCTGCACCCCAACATCTGTGGTTCTAGACTCCCCCGGCCTGCCCCAGGCCTTCAGTATCTCACTGTGGACAAATGCACACATGCTTCCTTGTGGTGGGTAACAGTGACAGGTATAACCTGCCTAGGATGCACTGAGGTAGGTGTGGGGTTTGGGCATCTCTAGGTGAGCACGGGGGACTGGCACAGGAAGAAGAAATGCTTTTGAAAAGAGGTAATAGATGCTGGTTTGGGGAGCTGGGTGGGTAGTGTGGCAGCCGGTCTGAGCTGATGACAATTTTTCCTGTTCCCCTGGCTTCCAGATGACAGTCTTGAAACATGGCCCGACACAGTGGCTGGTCAGCTTGAGAGCTTTACTTTTATTTCTTATTCCCAATCAACAATTGTACCACTTTTACTAGCAGTCAGTGCTCTGACAGGAGTGCTGACGGCAAGAGGCCCAGCGGTGAATGGGAGGGGTCAGCTCTCAGATAGCCGGTCAGTGGCTGAAGGGAACAGGAGGAAGAGGCAGAATGATGAAGAATGTCATTCCATTCCAGGAAGTGGAAGCGAATCAAGGCCTGCAGGGCTGCTAGGCTGGGAGGCTGGACAGGGGCGTGGTGAGTGGGGCGGGGCTGGAGGGCCTGCCTCAGCACCCACCTCTTCCCAGTCCCTGGGTCTCAGGCGGTTATAGTCTCAGTTTCCCCCAATGTCTGCAGTACGGTGATGTTTCTGGAATGATTCCTTGTTCTCTTTCCCAAGGATGGATGAAGAAAAATAGACGTATTCTGATCAGAGACAACAAAATCCTGTTCATGTAATTTGAAATGGAAAAGATAAAGAGTGAAGGGGACATAACCCCCCTTCAGGAGCTCGGGGCCCAGACTGTAGCCTAATTCCTTAATGGGTCTATTAACTTATTTTGTTGTCATAAATGAATCCCTAATTTTGGTTATACTCCCCAAAACGACCACTTGGGGCCTGAGCAGAAATTCCAATTCCTATTTTGTTGTAGAGCTGTTAAAAGAATAAACTTGGGGTCAGGTGCACCTCTGTCTGAACCTTGGCTTTGCCCCTCACTAGTGGAGTGGCCTAGCTCAAATAACTTAACCTCTGACCCTGAGCCTTTTTGTTAGGGGAAATGGGAGAGTAAATGCGATTCAGGAGGCAAGCTGCCAGAAGGGCTCTGTGCATCCACACTTCAAAGCCCTGCTCTGCTGCTTACTGGTGGTGTAACCCTGAGCAAGTCACTAGGTCACTTAATCTTTAGGCCTCAGTTTCCTCATCCATAAAATGGGGCTGATAATAGTAGTACTTCCCTTCTAGGGTCCTTGTGAGGGCTAAATGTCCACGAAGCACTTAGAATAGCAGCTGACTCATAGCAAGCTCTGAGTTTAGCCAATTAGTAATCTCTTAACATCATGCCTGGTATAGCAGATATATGGTGAGTATAATAATAGCCATAACATCATTGTCTAAGATGTTATTACCTAGGCTTGGCATCAGGAAGGGAGAGGCCACCTATCCTCATGATACTGTTCTAGTGGAAAAAAATGTTTGCTGTGCCTGCCCTAGAGCCTTACATCACTGACTTAGTTAGAAAGGATGGGCTTTCTTTTTTTTTTTTTTGGAAATGCAGATTCTCAGGCTCCACACTAGACCTACCGAATCAGAATCTTCATTTTAACAAGATCTCCAGGTGATTGAGCGGACATTAAATCTTGTGAAGCACTGAACTAGAGCACCTCAGAAAGGAAACTCAGACACATCAGTCCCTGGCACTCCCTATGAGACTGTGCTGTTCTATGAGCTCCCATAGCACCTCCTATGTAGCATTTATCTCTCTCCATCATCATTGCCCGTTTACTTGGCTGCCTTTCCTATGAGCCTGTTGCCAACCTGGGGGCAAAATCTGTCTCAGTCACCACTGAGGGAATGGTAGAGGGTAGCAATTAAATACACCAGCTTTGGAACCAGACTGCAGGGCCCTCCATCCTGGCTCTGCCATTTCCTAGACGCATGACCTTGGGTGAGTTATTTTACTTCTCTCTGCTTCTTGTTTCTTTATGCATAAAATGTAAAAAAATATATTAGTCTCTGTCTCACTGGGTTGTTGTGAAGATTAAAGGGTTAAGTGAGTGACAAGCCTATGATTAGCATTCAGTAAGAGTTAGTGCCTTCTACTGTTATTGCTGTCTTATAATGTCCCTATAGCACTGAGCCAGGCACACAGCAGACACTCAATAAATGTTTATTGAAGAAACAAATGATCACAGCTGGGTGCACATTAATGTGTTTCACACCCTTGACATTGGCAAAGCTAAGATATTGGATATCAAACTCTGCTTCTGTTGTGTCTTGAATTTCCCAGGGAAGATGTGCGATTGGGAGCAGACTTTCAGTTTCCTTTAAAAAATAACCTGCTGAATGTGCAAAAACACATTGGTTTTTGTCATTAGGGCAAGGTCAAGAGAAGAACAGCATTTTAAAAAATATGGTGATTATTGTTGAAAAAAAGCAGCCCTTTAGAGCCAAGTAAGTACGAACCAGGGTAAATGTTGCTCATTTATATTTAAGAGGAAAGCAGGGGGCACGGTTTTGACTCAGTTTAAAAGTGTCCTCTTGTTTTTGAACAAGGTAGCGTACTTTCAAAAGTTTGTCCCCTTTCACCCAGGATCAACTGCTGGGGTGGGGAAATGAGAAGATCTCAATATTGAGTCTCTGGCTCCCCACTTCCCCTTCTCGAGGTGATAGAGAACACAGATTTCTGATTCTGTGTCATCCCAGGCGGCTCAGCCACCAGGGAATAGCACACAGCACGTTAGATATGGGAGAGGATGTTTGTGGCACACCATTTCTGGACAGGAATTCTGGCCGCAGAGAGATAGTGAAAACATTTTACAGTGGGATGGGGTGGGAAGAGAGGAAAGCACCTGCATAGGTGTCTGTGCTCTTGAATCATCCTTGCAAGCTTGGATCTCTCTGTTCTTCCTAATTTGAGACAATGGTCACCTGGACCTGGTTTTCCCAAGAACTTTGAGCTGAGGTTTCTTGCCGTATCGTCTACCTGGTTGTGAGAGCTTTGAAGATAATTATGTTCAGCACTATGTTCCCAGAGCCCTGGATGGGGCCTGACATAGAGTAGGTGTCAGTGTTGACATGAATTGAATATAGCAAGGATTTGCAGCCTTGAAGAGAGGGGATACTTCTTGGAAACTATCATGGGCTACATCGAAGGGCAGGGACATGAAGATAGGATTCCATAGTGACAATGGTAAGTGTTACCATTTTATAAGAGCCTCCGTGTGCCAGCCTCTGAGCTAGGCCCATCACACGCATTACCTCTCTTTCTCACTTTACATACAAGGAAACCGAGGCCTCCGAGAAGTTAAGAAACTTGCTCAAGATCAAACAATTCGAAACATGGCAGAGTCAAAAAAATGCATGTTTTTTTCCCACCATTTTCCTTATTACTCTGCTAATGATAGTAGTTAAACTGACTAGAAATTAAAATCAAGGCAACCTGACTTGAGAGGGCAGAATCCCTGGGTTTGAAGGTCTGAGAGTCGGTGGTGGGTAGAAGGTCTTAATGCAGAGCTCCAGGAAATGGGAGGAGCCTGGGCACATGGACATTAGCTCACTCTGAGAACTTTTCGATAATGAAAACAGGTCCACAATGGAATCAATGGATGTTATTGAGTAATTTTAAAAATTTGTGTTCCGTGGAACTCTAAACCTATCATATCCCTGGGGGGGAAAAAAAAAGTATGGGAGAGTAGGGAATTCTGATATCAAATAGTTTGAGAAGTCGTGTCCAATAGTCCCTCTTGACAATTTACAACATGCATTGGTCTGCTAAAGACTGAGAAGTTCTGCAGGAGAAATGATTGTTTGACCTTCTTGAATCCAATGTTTCTCACGTTTGACTAGTGAACTTTTTTTTTCAAGTGACATTGTTTAACATCTCATGAAACTACTCTTCCATTGAACATGTCGGCGGGAGGCGGGGAGTGACTCAGCTGTAGAAAGTCGGCTTGAAATATGCCCTCTGTGTTCCTTCTCACCCTGTGGTTGAGTGAGTACGCATAGAGCCCAGTGACAGAAAAGTCCCACTTAGACAATTTGTAATGATTTCCTAAATTGGGCAAATAACCTCATCCAAATGGCCAAGGTGATAAGCGCACAGGAGGAAGAGATGCCAGAGGAAGCGCGGTGAGCCTGGCTGCACGTGGGCCCCGCTTCACCTCCCAGCAAGGCGGTGCTGATAGCAATGTTTTCCTTGGGTATTTGAATTTTGCATCCCACAATTATGTCTTAAGCCATAGATAAAATTCACATCCACATTTCACTCAAGATAAACCTAACGTAATAATAATACAAAAAGGTTAGTTCTTTGGGGGAAAATAGAGGAAAAAATGGCCTTGGCTTCAAAAGAAGTCAGCACTCAAGACTTGTGGACAGGGATTTCTTTTGCACCATACTCCACACTGCACACTGGCATGAGAACAAGCATGCAATGCTCGATGTATAGCACCTACATGTGTCACAACATACTTCCACTGACCTACCCACAAATGTGACTGATAGAAGCCCACTTTTAGGCCCCTCACCTCTAAGTCCAGCCCACTATTTAGGACTCACTGCAGCCTTTTCTCTTTGAAGTCTTTCTTGACCACCTAGGCATCACTAACTTTCCTGTGGTCATCTTGGAGAGTGCATCATTAACTACTACCACAATCGTGCTGTATAACAACCTTCAGCACTGCCCCAAAACTCAATGACAAAAAACAATAAATATTTATGGCCTGTATCATATCATATATAGGGTTTGGCCGATCTAGCCTGGGCTTTGCTGTAGGTCATGGATTTGGTTCAGATTTGCTTCACGTGTCTCTCATTCTTCTGACGCCAGGAGGCTACCTTGGGCACATTTTCCAGGATAAGATTCCTCTAAAGCCTTAGGCTTTGATGAATACACTGTTACTTTCACCCATGTTCTATCGACCAAAGCAAGTTTCATGACCAAGCCCAAGATCTGTGGGTTGGGGAAGCGCATTTCTCCAATTGAGGTCAAGAGGAAAGGAAACAGTATTTGATGAACAACATGTGATATACCAGAGAGGGTTTGTAGTCAGGTCCCTAATTTCGACCCTTGGTTAGGTACCTTTGTATCCTTAGGAATTGTGTCTCTGAGTCTGAGGCATTGGAGCTGAGCCATGAAGAACTAAAGTTTCCTCTGACACCTCTGTGGTGCCTTATGTTCCCCACAGCTGAAGGAAGGATGTAATAAGATGTAAAGTGCATGGACAGCCTGGTAGACATAGTCGTGTATCCTGGCTCTGCTGTGGACCCTAGCAAGCCCTTTATTGCCTCTTAATGTTGGAGTTTGTAAGATTCATAATTAATCATATTCCTCTCTCCTCAAAGTTCTGAACCAGTATGGAATTATACATGGGAGTTTGATGGGAATGAAATATTGACTTTATAACTGGCAAAGCTGAATTTGAGAACAGCTGGGATCTGAAGCCGAGTGGTTTTCTTGAGGCCTCCCTCTACTTTTGGACTCTGGAGGCCACCTGAGGGTAGTCATGGGTCTTCCAAGCAGATTCTTAGCTACTGTATACAGGAGGAATTGTGGCCAGGAGAGAGGCCACATGTGGGAGGGATGCTACACATTAAAGAGACATGAACCAGCATGTGTCAGTCTCTTGCCATCTTAAAAAATCCATGTCAATCTCTCCTCTACACACATGAGAAAGGGAGTGAAAGGTGGAAGGAAAGATGGAACCATCTCCCCTTCTTCCCACCTCCTCTCAGAGGGAAGACGTTTTTGTTGCATGGGGCAGCAGGAGATGGGGAGAAAGGAAGAATGGTTCCAATGACCCATAAAGTGGGACCAAGTTTCTCTATGCCACTTGCCATAGATGGGCCATCAGGCCATTTCTAGCATGTCTGGAGCAGCTCTCTCCTCCCTCCAAGTCTCAATAGGGAACATCTTAACTCCATCTCAAATCTTAACCCCAGTCTTCAACCATTTCCAACTGAACAAAGCCACCTGTGTTTGAGTGAGCTCATCTGCATGTGCTTGTCGCCTTTTGAGATGGAGCCTGTGTAGGGCAGGAGACTTGAATTTATTGTGCAGAACTAGATGCTGTCTTACACTTGTCCCTCTTAACTTGGATGCTAGTTTGCTCTACAGCCAATCAGAAGTTAGAAATGAAGCATGGTGACCAATCAGAGATGAGAGAGGGTGTGGTTAGGCTGAGAATAAACTTTCAGAGCTTATAAAAAGCTGCACGCTTGGCTGGGGACTTATTTTCATTCCTCCAGGGCAAGACACTGAGTGAGGCAGAGCTATGGGGAGACACTGTGGCAAGGAGTATGTATTCATGAGGACCATGCAGTCATTATTTACAGTGTCACTTCTGACCCTACCAACAACCTCAGGTTTAATAGTTAAGAGCACAGAATCTGGAGCTGGCTTCAGGGCTTCTTCATATACTAGTTATATGACCTTGAGAAAGTCTCTATGTCCCAGTTTCTATATTTGAAGAATGGTGATATTATAAATATTAACAGAAAATGTTAACAATAACTCTCACATAGTGCTGCTGTGAGGATAAAGTGACTTAATACACATGATGGGCA
Organism: Pteropus medius; assembly: GCF_902729225.1. Classification (NCBI taxonomy): domain Eukaryota; kingdom Metazoa; phylum Chordata; class Mammalia; order Chiroptera; family Pteropodidae; genus Pteropus; species Pteropus medius. The sequence continues at coordinate 3,702,473 of NW_024353787.1, forward strand.
GCCTCTGAGATGGCTCCCAATGATCCCTGCCTCTGGGTATTTGTGCCCTCGTGTAATCCTCTTGAGTGTGGGTAGGACCTAGTGACTTGCTTCTAATAAGAGAATATGGCAAAATTGATAGGGCGTCACTTTGAGATTAAGGTATAAGAGTCGGTGACTTTCATCTTGCTTACCTTCTTTTGCTCTCTCGCTTGTCCTAATGAAAGCAACTGCATGGGTGAGCTTCCCCATGGGAAGGAAATGAGGGTGGCCTCTGGTCAATAGCTAGGAATGAGGCGATCAGTCCAACTGCCCATGAGGAACTGAACCCTTCCAACAGACATGTGAGTGAGCTTGGAAGCAGATCCTCCACCAGTTGAGCCTTGAGATGACTGCAGCCCCACCTGACACCTTAATCATGGCCTATGTGAGATGCAGCTAAGTCATGCTCGTATTCCTGACCCACAGAGACTGTGAGATAATAAATGTTTGTGGTTTTAAGCCACTTGGTTTCGTAATTTGTTAGGCAGCAATATGATACTTGTACAATTCTTAGAGCAGTACTTAGTATATAGTAAACCCTCAATAGATATTAACTACCTTTATCATTAATAACTCCATTTCACAGAGGAGAAGAGTGAGACACAGAGAGAGGTGACTTTCCCAGAGTTACACAATTAATATGTGGTAGAGTAGGGTCTTCACCTTTGTTCTGATTCCAAAGTCAATGTTTGCAAAGCATTAGTAATTGGAAGATTCAGTTCCTAAGGGTCCCTAGCGGGAGCTATGGAAGAAGAGAAGGTAGGTTTCCATGGGAAACCTTGCAAAAGAGAATAACCCCCTAAGGCTGCAGAAGACCCGGCCTTGGACTGGGGAGAGCCATAGCCAACCCTTTGTGGGGGAAAGGGACTAACTCCAGCACCCAGACATAGCCAGGGGTTAGGCCTTTCCAGCACATGGGAGAACCAACACATGGCTGAATCTACCCCAAGGGTTTATCAGGTCCCGTGGACTGAGGGATAGAGCTCTGGTCTCTCCCTGCCTACTCTCATTCCCTCCAGGAGCTCATGAACCAACCCAGTAACCTGAGATAAGCCCCATCTAGAGAAGTCCCATCTGAGCAAAGACCATTCTCACTGCTGTCTTGTCATGGTATGGACAAGAAGTGGAATCATCTTGGGGCAGCATGTTCTGTGAGCACAGTGCCTGCTGGAAGCATCAGTGAGATCTCTAAGGATGTATGAGCAGCAAACACAGGGAGCTCGCAATAAGGCAGATGGAACAGCTGAGATTTGAGGGCGTGGGTGGCAGGAAGGATGCAGATCCAAGCTTTGCCACACAGACACCCAAAGAATCAGACAGATACACAGAGGCACACAGACATCTGTATTAATATAAATATAATCCCAGACACACAGCCACACCCACAGAAAAACACACACCCTCAGATATTCAGAGAGAAAGACACGAATGCTTAGAGAAGTGCCCCGATGTGAGGGGAGAACATTTATACCCCAAGATTCATGTTTCCATGGAGGAGAAGACATTTCTATGGCACTATCTAGGAGAGAAAATTATGGAGGGAACTCTTCTTGCTTTTGTCCTTCCCCTCACCCGTTTCTACCCTGAGGATAAGTGACTTATCTGATTGTCGAGTGTGAGAGAACCGAGCATGCTCAGCCTAGCCCCTTCTAGGTCTTCTCTATCTTCTGCTTTGGCTGCCTGCAGAGAGGAAACAACGCTCTGACCAGTTCTTGGGTATTGGGTAACCTCCCAGGACTGACGATGTCTCTCTGGGAAGTTGTGAGGTGCAACCAATGCTGAGTGGATATGTCTGTCTAATTCGATGGGGCAGGAATTGCAGACCCATTTGGCAGCAGATCTAAAGCCATATTCTCTACTTGACTTTACCTTATAGGGTGAGCATTGGAAATCATCACAATGATCTCCATCTTCTGTCTTCTGAATCTTATTTCTTAGTTGGTTTCAAAATCAGGATTCCCCAACCCCAACACCAGACATTCTCATTGAGAAAAACAGAGACAAGACAGATGTTCAAAGACACAAGTGTGGGGGACATAGATGAGATGGTACATTAGCTCTCCTGAGTGGAGGGGAAGTGGTTAGAAGAGCAGTTTTTAACCCTGGCTGGGCTTTAGAATCACCTGGGAAGATTTATAAGTGTGTACTGATGCCTGGGTCCCACCCCAAACTAAATCAGAATCTATTGGGATGGAGAATGGAAAATGGTGACTAAAAGTTCTACAGTGATTCAAACAGGCAGTCACCCCACCTCCCAACATTCAAAGGCTCACACATACTTTTGCCTCCATCCAGAACCTTAGTGGCCCTCACATCCTAATCTGTCTACCACAGACTTCTTTCTGATGTCACTTGCTCCAAGGTACAGCTCCAAATTCCCCTTCCACAGACATTCTGGAGATTTTGGTAGCAGTCGAGGGCTGTTTACTAAGCAGGCAATTGCGATTGCTTGTGGGCGCTGCTATTCCAACTCCCGTAACCCTTCTGATGGAACGTGAGTGCTTTCTCACCACTCTTCAGACAGACGCCTCTCCACCCTTGCTCTGGGTCCCCAGCACTCGTGGTTGCTCAGGAGAAGTTTGTCTCATTTTGGCCTCTTGCTTCAGCCCCACTTCCCATTCCACCTCTGCCCTGCCAACCTCCGGCAGTACAGGTACACAAGACGCTGAGTGGAGAGCAGGCGCCAGTGACAGTGCTTCGGCAAACACTGCTCTTCCCACAGCCGATGGCACTTTCCTTGCAATGGCTGGAGGCCAGCAACAGAGAGGGCAAGGCCAAGCTGTTGTCACCTGGAGCTTCCCAGATTCCTTCTTTGCTTCTCTCTAAGGATCAGGGGAAGCCATTGCCCTTCCAACCAGGAATCTGGCCTTCTCCGCTTTCCCCTTGCTCCAGGCTCAGAATTCTCCAATTTGTGTGCACCAGAATCACCTGGAAGGCTCGTTAAAATCCAGATTGCTGGGCCCTGTCTCCAGAGTTTCTAATTCAGTAGGCCTGGAGTAGGCCTGGGAATTTGTGTTTTGTGACAAGTTCCCAGGGGACACTGAAGCTGCTGGGCCGGGAGCCACGATTTGAGAACCACTACTCTAGGCTGCTTCTCTTCCCATGCTTGAGCCACCTCGTTGGTGTTTTCCTCCTGTCACCTGAGGATCCAGGGCACAGGGGGAAGGCACTTAGGTAAACTCAACTACAATGATGATTATGATCAAGCTCCTCCTCCCTAACCCCTGATTATGAGCCTGACACCATGCTGAGTGTTTTACATGTATTATTTTACGGAGAAACTGAGGTTAGGTAACTGACCCAAGGTCAAATAACAGAGTTACTAAGTAGTTGAGCTGGGACGGGAACCCAAGCTAATCATGGTCTTAAAATATTCATTCATTCATTCATTTATGCACAACAAATGTAATTAACAAAATATTTTAAACATTCTCTATATTATTGGCACTGTTCTTTTTTTTTTTTCTGGCACTATTATAAGTTCTAACGATACAGCAGTGAACAAGGCAGAGCAGACAGCTGCTCTGATGGAGCTTAAATTCAAGAGGGAGAAACAGAGAAAAAGAAAAAAAAAGAAAAAGAAACACACATGAATTTGGGTCAGCTGTTCCTTTGTGGTCCACCATGAGGGAGGACCTGACTCAGAGTGTCTTTAGGGTTTTTGGAGGGGCTTCTGGTAGGGGAGCGGACAGGGTCGTCCTTGATGCCTCTATTATCCTCCCAGCTGACGTCAGTGGAAAGGAGCCCATGGTTCTTGGAAGCAGGGCAGAGCCCGGGCAAGCACGACCCAGGGATTAGCCGTTATCACCCCAAGCCCTCGCACAAATTTACCACCTCAGAGAGCCACTCGGTTCCCTCCAGACTAATGATACTTTGTCCTTTGGTAAGTGGCAGCCCTGGTCACGGTGGCCTGGCTCGGTGTGGGCAAAGATCATCTGATACTCCCTCTGTAAAAGGAAATGGCTTATTGAGTCACTTCACTGAACTCATTCACAGGGTGAGCAGGTGAGGGAGCCTGATACGTAGCTTATTTTAGAAAGCAGCCATCAGCCTAATCTTTACACAGTTCGTATTGAACACCCATGCAAATGGCATGCTAACTGTCTCCTATTGGTTACACACACCATCATCATAGCCACCATCTAACTCTCCCTATCACTTATCAATACATGTCCTCGAGCTTACTGCACATTGTCAGTTTAAGTCAGTGTCAGCTCAGGGGCTCCATGAAGGCACCAAACAGATCTTAAAAATCTTAACTTTTGCAGGACCCAGCAGAGTGCCTGACACTTAGATGTCAGTAAAGGTTGGATGCTTATCCCTACTTGTCTCAGGCCTGCTCAGCTACAGACACACAAAAAACCTTCGACGTGCATTTTCAGGCTCCTGACTCAGTGAGCCTGCATGTGAGAAGCCCAGTTATACCCGCAACGGGATTCGGGGTGACCTCCGCTGCTCTAGAGTGGTTATCTGGACGGGGAAGGAGAGGCTGGTCCTGAGTCTCCATGAACCCGGAGCTGCTGCCGCTCTCCTTATCCACTGTACCTCTTTCCCCCAGCTAAGCCCTCTCCATAAGATCGCATGCCTGCTTTCGTTTCCCAATTGTCCACAAGTCTCCTGCATGGCCTGGAGCTTGCCTTGAATTTTCACCTACCACCCTGCCTGGCTCTTTCTAGTTCCCTCCCTCAGGGGATGAGCCTTGCCCCCTGTAATTCCAGCTGCTGGCCGGCCGGATCTGAGCTTCCTGTCCTTCCCTTTCTGTTCACATTGGATGTGTCATACATGAACAATTCCACCCCAAGTCTGCTGTGATCCTTCAGATCCTGGCATTGGGCCTGACTGACACCCTTTGCCTGCCATGTGAGGCACCCAAGAGACAGCTCCATGCGGTCCAGCTTCTCCCCTTTCCTCAGTGACTCCCTGAGGAATCAGCCTCCTGGGTATGGAGACTACACAGGTCAGAATGCCCCGCTTTTCTTATTTTAATCTCTTTCATGAGTCACCACTGAACCTGGGAGGGTCTGATGATTGTCTCCTTTTCTCTTTCTGCTCACTCTGGGCCAAGCCCTCCGGCTGCTTCTCTGGCGCTCTATCATTCTGAGGCTGTAAACCATCTCTTCCTTCCTTTCCCTCTTCTCCTCTTCACAGCGGCTTCCCACCAGACCCCCACGGCTTCCCCGTGCAATAAGCCATTTCAGACAAGAATCCAGTCGCCAGTGTCTAATGTATTCTACTAATCTGCTTACAGGTGACTTTGGCAATCCCAGGGAGAAAATTTGCTTTAAATATTTTAAGGAGCAGTTAATGCGTGAGTTAACAGCCCAACTTCTGGTGTCAGACTACTGTCCAAATCCTGCCTCTGCCACTTTCTAGTTGTATATCCTAAGGCAAGATAATGAACCTCACTGGGGATTGGTTTCCCCATCTGTAAAGTAGGAATAATAACTGTACCTGCTCTTAAGGGCTTTTGTGAGAATAAAATGAGTCAAAATGTGTAAAATGCTACAAAGAAGATCTAGTGCATAATAATAACTGTGGCCAAAGAGCTATTTATTCATTCATTTATGTAAGATATAGTTATTAAGAACCTACTATGTGTCAGGCCCTATGAAGCAGCCAAAGGTGAATGAGATGCTCTAGAGCTCCCAGTATGAAGGGACGCAGGCCCCAGTCTGAACCAGAGGGATGAGTATGGGTGCATGTACTCAGAATGGACACGATGCAGGTACACAAGCCCACCTGGAGGGCTGCACAAAGGGCTGCTGCCTAGTGATAGGCTTGGAGGTCTTGGTCATGCCCTGTCCTTGAGTCAGTGATGAAGGTCGAGAGTCCCCTGGGTCTTGTGACAGGAGATCAGTTTGGACAGGATAGTGCCTCTCAACTGTAGACATAGGAAACAGTGTCCCAAGGGCTCCAGGATTCACAGACCCCAACATGTCCTAATGCCTCAGACAACAGGGCATCGTGACTGGCAGGGGCCCATTGGTGTCGCAGTGGGAGTGCATAGATGAAGCCTCCTGGGACAGTGGACATCTGGTGTGGGGTCTCTGCTATCCCAAGATGGGCTCCTTTCCTCCCCAAGGTTTTCTTCTGAGGGGCACAAACTCTTTCTTCTCTCTGCTCTCACCTTCCCTGCACCAAAACTGAAAGGGGTTTTCTTTTATCTGCTTCTTATCATCTTTTTTGAAGCTTCAGGTCTTAGAATATTTTTGTTTGTTTTCCCCCTTAGAATTTAGTGGAAAACTATGACTACCTCTTGCCTCTTCGTTTTATTCATAGTTTAAATCAGATTCCTCCACAGAGTTTACTTTTCCCCAGCCATCTTTTTCTGCCTTCTTGAGTCAGCCCACTTCTGTTTCACCCCCATAGCACTCCCACCCACCCCGGGAGTCCTTTAATGAGCTGGTTCATCTCCAGAGAGTTCCCAAGAGAGGCTTGGAGAATTAACTTTATGGTAGAGTTGATTCTAGTCACCTACAAAGCCATCTTAGCTACCAGTGGTAAACTGCTACCTCTACTTATAGAAAAGATACGGGATATTAGACCACCTAAATAAACTCAGCAGACAGAACACAAACACCTCAACAGACAACTCACAGACACTCGAGGACTTCATTATCCTGAGGTCTCCCTAAGAGATGCCAGACAGCTGGTGGGAAACAGTAAAAGCCTATAATTGCCCCATCATCAGCAAATGAAGCCTGCAGTCAAGGGTAGACCAACCTTTCTAGAAGTTCTCTGGTGGAAAGAGGAGAATAATAAGGTAGATTTTTTTAAAAGATAGAAAGAGGGTGTTCTTTATGTGGGGAAACTTGGGCCTGTCTGGAGACTGAGGTTCAGGATGCAGAAGAAAGGGAAATGCTGAAGATACACGAGTCGGGGTGGGGTGACAACAGAAGGTGGGCCCCAGGGTGCATGTGTTGGACATCAGCCCTGGAGAGGGGAAGGGAGGGCAGGCCACCACCCTATGGATGGAGGGCTCACTATGCTCCAGACACTATGCCGGGAACTTCGAACAGGTTGTGTCCTTTCCCACCTCAGACAGGCACTGTCATGTCTTCATTTTCCAAATGAAAAATCTGAAGATCAAGGAGATTAAGTGACTTTTTCAAGATCCCAGAACTAAAAAGCAACACAGCCAAGACTTCAGAGTTCATATTCCCAATACTGCTTTCTATTTGTTTACATGTTATGCTGTACATATAACAATAATAATCATCACCTACATTGCTCTGTACACACCCTGTGAAAGACATTGTCATCTATATGCTGATTTCTCATTTATTCCTCAGCGGCTGTATGAGTGGAAGATCCTACTGCTATTCCATTTTGCACGTGAAGTTAATCAACTGAAATCACACAGCGAGTAGGAAGCAAAATCCACTCTTGACTCGGATGGACTGACTTCAGAGCTCAACTCGACCCATGCTCCACTCCATTTCCTTTTCCTTGAAAAAGAGCATGGTGTGAAGATGGGTGCAGAGATGGGATGTTCCTAGCTAGGGGCCTTGATATTCCCTTAAAGATGGAGGTGAGAGAATCCGTGGGAGATAGTTATGGGGGCTGGGGAGGTAGACTGGGGAAAATAGAAGTGGTAAGACTCTAGGAGAGTAGAAGAGATATGGAGAACCCACCTCAGGAAGTGTGACCAGGAGCAGGGACAAAACAAAGAGTGGGCAGAGAGGCAGACCCAGCTGAAATCGCCCTGACTATCATAGCATCAAGTTCCCTTCAAAATCCTCAGCGGAGAGCTTAGCTGAGCCGACACCACTGGGCCTGAGCTGGGCGCCCAGGCCTGGAGCTCATGTGGTCCTGATTCTCAGACACTGAGATCTGGTGAGCCTCCTAGGAACCCCATGGGAGCTCTGAGAGCATCTGATGGATTAAAGGGGCTCCACGTTAGGAAGGACTTCATTACCCTGAGGTGCCCCTAAGAGACAACAGACACTTGGAGGGAAATAGTAAAAGCGTGCAATCGCCGTGGACTGAACGTTCATGCATTAAAGCTCCCGATTCCCGGTGTGATGGAATTCAGAAGTGGAGCCTTTGGGAAGTAATTACATCATGAGGATAAAATTCTCCCGGATGAGATTAGAAGAGACAGAGAGATGATCTCTTTCACCCTGTGAGGATACGATGAGAAGTCAGCTGTCTGCAAATAGGAAGAGGGTATACTCGCCAGAACCCAGTGATCATAACACCTTGCTCTTGTGCTTCTAATCTCCAGAACTGTAAACAATAAATATTTATTGTTTAAGCCACTCAGTCTGTTACTTGTTATAGAAGACTGAGCTGACTAAGTCAAGACCCCATGGAATACAAGAAGCAGTTCGTTCAGGAAAAAGACCCCCAAGAATGCGCCCTTGAGGCCACTAGTGTGGAGCCAGTGAGGGGTGTTTGTCTTGGCACGATTGACCATGGTCACCTCCAGCCTCAAGGAACTACCTGGGCATATGCTCTCAGACATTTTGAAACTGAATGCTTAGGGTGCCGAATGTGAAAAAGTCATGGTCTTTAAACCCTTAGATACAAGAATTGACCCTTCAGAAGAGGCCCTGGTAAGAAAGATCTACAATTAGTCAGATGACCACAGACCCTCCTCCTATGTTCCACTCCAATTTCTTTTTGTCCTGGCTCTTACTCCAGAGACTGACCTGCTGTATCCTTGACCAGGGCACCTCTGACGTCTCTCTCTCTCCCTTTGATGATTTCCTCTCATTGGCCTTGGTGGCTCCATGACCCTGATTCTGGAATCATAAATTGAACCCAGTATAAAACTGGCCGCTTCTTGGCCTGGACCTAACCTACCCATGCCATGGCTCTGTACACTCTTTGCACTTGAAACTCACTTCCATCAGTGTCTGGTGTCCAGAGGTACAACAAGCTGTGAGGGCTCAGGTAAAGCTCTATATTATAAGACACAGCTTGTGGATATGCTCTGTGGACAGATGCAGACAGAAGTGAAGACAGTGACTTTTCATTAGCTGTCCCTTAGATAAGAACCTCGGGGGTCTTGCTCAGCTCTTGCCAGGTGGGAGAAGAGCAGAGCTCAGCCACATCCTTGAAAGGAATCTCAGATGAGATGGCCAGAGGAAGCTGTGCTCAGGGATGTATCCGGAGAGCTCAGAGAACTCATTAAAGCATCATCTTGCTCTGATAAGTTGTTAGTTAAAAGTTTACCTGGAGGGGCTTTTATTGCATTCTGCTGAGAATTCCTACCTCCTGCTAGGAGTGCATATTGGGAAGGAAGAATTTTATAGATGGTATAAATGGCTAAATATTCTAAGCATTAGTTATTCAAGCCTCACATAATTGTGCTTAAAATCCAACCCTGTGCTGACAGGGTGGTGATCATAGGAATAATGTTTTGGCAGAATTAGGGAACAAACATTGTAATGATAATAACAGTAATAAGTAGAAGCTTCTTATTAGTAATTTATGAAGTTTCTATATACCAGGCACTCCATTTAGCACCTGCAGTGGGCTAAATTACACGTCTCCAAAATATCTAGGTCTTAATCTCTGGAACCTGTAAATGTCACCTTATATGGCAAAAGGGATTTTACAGATGTGACTAAGTTAAGGATCTTGAAGTGGGAAGATTATCCTGAATTGTCTGGGTGAGCCCTAAATATAATCACAAGTGTAGGAGGCAGATGAACATTTAGCACAGATGAGGAGAAGGAAATGTGATCATAAAAGCAGAGCTTTGAGTGATGTGACCACAAGCCAAGGAATGCAGCAGCCACCAGAAGCTACAAGAGGTAAGGAATGGATTCTCCTCTGTGGCCTCCAGAAGGAACCAGCCCTGCTGACATCTTGATTTTAACCTTGTTTCAGGCATCTGGTCTCTAGGACTGTAAGAGAATAAATTTCTGGTATTTTTCCGTCACTAAGTTTGGGGTAATTAGTTACACCAGTGATAAGAAACAAATGCAGTGCCTTACGTACTTTAGCTCATTTAATTCTTATCCATCCTATGAAGTAGGTACTATTATGAGCTCTATTTATTGATGATGAAACTGTGACTCAGAGGGACTGAGTGGCTCCCCTGAGGTCGCAGAGCTAGCAAGTAGAAGAGCAGGCAATCAAACCCGAGTCTATCTCTTGAGCTCATGCTCTTCACCACAAGTCTCTATGCCTTGCAGCTACAACTTAGTATTGGCCACAGCAGGTGGCAAGGAAATTGGGCAGCCTCATGGAATCACAACTGAGGTTACTTAGTGAAGGGTCCACGGGACCCTCGCTGTCTTGCAAAACCCCGAGAAAGGAAAGAGAAGGTATCATAATCAAGATGCTGCAAGGGAGGGGGGAGCAGTGGGTGGGAGTAGGTTCTGGGGTAAACGTGGTGACAGCTCAGCCAAGGGGAAGTAGAGGTAGTTGGGGTGCCAGGCAGGTACAGCTCGGTGAGAAGTATTACCTATCTTGAGTTTGCTACTCTTCAAAAGCATGACAAACATCAAAATCTCAGTGGCCATTTTGATTATGATTGAGCCAGTGTTAAAGAAGTTGTTCCTTGGGATAGCCCACCTTGAGAGTAGGTGGGCATGTGTGTGACTACAGCCCATTAAGTTAGATAGGCACAGTGCTTCTCATCCAGAGGGAGCTTTGTCTAGCCTCTGCCTGAAGGGAGAAGGAAGCGAGACACCAGGTCCAAGACTTTGGTAAAGGGATTGGGGACAGAGCTCTAGTGGCAAGGGGACTGAGATGCCAGGCCACCGAAGCAAGATTGAACCCAGCTGCTTGGGCTGAACCCACTCTGCAGGGGCTGGAAAAGCTGTGACCCACTGGGCGGGCGTATGCCCAAGGCTCATCTCAGGACATCAGACAATCCCAACACTGGGCCAAGTTCAGCAGCAAGCTCAGCCTGTGGGGGGGCGGTGGACTGGAGCTGAGATTCCTCATGGGTTTCCAGCTGTGCTCAGCACCAGCTCAGGGAAGGCTGCTACAGTGCAGTGAGCAGAGAAAGGATGGGAGAGGCCAGGCTGGCAGCAGAGTCCCTTGGGAACAAACTCCTGGGTGTGGCCATTCAGGAAATTCCAGGGCACTGATTCTCAAAATGTGGTCCCCTGACCAGCAGCATCAGCATCACTTGGGCATTTGTTGTAAATGTAACTTCTCTGACCTGACCCCAGATGTACTGCATCAGAAACTCTGGGGCAGGTCCCAGCAATTTGTGTTTTTATAAGTCCACCAGGTAATTCTGATGCATGCTGAAGTTTAAGAACCGCTGGCCTAGACCAACTAGAATATCATTGGGTTCCCCTAGGATATGGGGGTCAGAGCCTAATCCCTTGCATTTTTTCCTTCCCCCCTCACCCTATGCCACGCAAGTAACAGATTTTCACAGCTATATCCAAAGCAATCCTCTCCTTGAAAGGAGCCTTTTTGCCCTTTCAGGAATGTGAATTCCTATCAGCAGATGAGTATCTATTTTCACTGGAGCTTTTGAATTATACAGGACTATGGGAGGAGTTCAGGGGATCTGATATTAACTAGACCTTGAAATATATATGTTTTTTTCCAAATGGATGCAGTCTTTATTTAAACAGAAAGCATTTCTGGCTAAATTTGGTGGCTCATTTGTAGGAAAACCAGCAAAAACCTGACTTCTGGGAGCCTCAATGATTTAAGCCCTGTTAATATTAGCTGAATCACAGAGAGAAAATCGAGAGATTCATTCTCTTGGGGGCAGGGAGGAGAGGGAGCTCTCAGCTGAGCCAAGAAGCTGCAAGTGCCCGTCTGGGTGATTAATGGCATCAGACCTCAGTGCCCTCTTTAGTGGTCCAGCCAGTGGCCTTAGGGAACCCTGCAGCATTGGGCTTGTTTATGTGAAGTAGCTCCCAAACTGCACTGGGGACAAGATATAGCAGGGAGGTCATGGAGGAGACCGAGGTGAAAGAAACCATCTCCATGTTCCCTCCCCAGCCGAGCTGCCTACGGCCTCATGCGCCATGAAAAAATGATGACTTGACTTCATTAAAGCCTTGTCATCTTTCCCCTCCTGACAGTTTGAAAAGAGCACTTTCGCTGAGCAGAATGGGATTCTAGAGGCCACCAGGGGCACGGAAATCACAGACTGAACTTTCAGAAAGAAAATTCCTCCTGCCCACGTTAAGCAGATGCTGATCATGAAAATGAAGCAGGTCGGGGAACGTTTCCTTTGCATTTAGGCAGTTCTGGGGGCATGGATAGCAGCCGTGATGGGTTTAAGTATGTCCAGCCCAAGGGAACACTGTGCCATCAGGCGCCTCCGTTGCTCTGGCCACTTAGTGGAGGGTCCTTGGGCATGGTCACTCTCAGAGAGAAGCCCCCAGAAGGAAAAGCAAGAGCAGTTACAGGTGTCATAACCAGCAAAAACCTGGTATCTTGCCAGGCATCTCAGCTTCCTGAAATCTGACCCTATCTTGCCTATTTCTACCCAATTTCCCTCCCATTCAAGAGGTTCAAGTCATGGATATTTACTGAGCACCTAGAAGGGCCTATAGTGGGCACAGCCCCCATGTGACCCTTTGATGCCCTTTTGAAGGTGGTTTCATTACCTCCATTTTAGAGAAGCAGAGGCTGGGAAAGGGGAAAGAGAGGTCATCTGTTCAAGGTGACTCAGTGATAGTTCAGGTCTGGACTGACTCAGCCGATTAGTAAGGGGATAAAAATAGAACGCAGATCTCAAATGCATGGCCTGGTGATCTTCTCATTCTTTCATCAATTTAAACATATATCTAATCTTAACTTCTAAAAAAATTTTAACAATGCCTTGTTTACATATGGTTAAAAAGAAATAAAATAACAACAAAAGGGTTATAATGAATAAGAGCAGTCCCTGACTCCACAATCTCCCCAGAGGAGGTAATTTGAAATACTTCTAGGTTTATTCTTTGGCGTTAACTTTAATTCTGTATTTCTACATTTATGCCTATATGTCTAGTTCTCGACGTGTGGGTGGGAGAATGCAGCTCTCTTGCAGCAGCTCTCCTCACCTCTCCCCATAACCCCATCATCTCTTTGAGTCCTGTCATTGTTTTTACTTAAATAAGTGAACAGAGTTTACTGTAATTATGTTTCTCTTCTTGAACCGTGTTTGCTTTTCCTTAGAGTTAATGATGGCCTAGTTGTTTCACTTACATATTTTTCTACCTACATATTTTTTATAGTTTTTAAAAAATCAATTAGATCTCATCTACCTATCGTTAGCATTTTATAAACATTCTATCATCTCATTTATTTTATCGTTTCACCCTTTTTTATTTCTGGAGACCTCCATCGTAAGGGATTCTTTCCTCTTACTTCCACTGTGCTGGTTAATTTGTAGGCCTTGTGCACAGCTATCCTCCGGAGACTACTTTTGCCCCTGTCCTGGATCAGATCCACCATTTCTTGATCCTTTGTCTTCTTTTTTGGATTACTCCCTAATTTTTCTGGAGCATACTCTCCAGTAGCTTTTTAAGGAAGGTTGTTTGTATGAAAAGTAATTTTTTTCTGAGTGTTTTATGTTAACGAAATATTTTTACTTTATCCTCACACAATTTCTAATTCGATGACTATGAAATTCAGGGTTGAAAACAATATTTATTTCAAAATGTTATAACATTCATTGCTTCATTGTCTTCTAGCTTCCAGTTCTGTCCTTGGAAACTTAAATGCCGTTCTAATTATCTGTCTTTTGCATGTAATATATTTTCCTCTTTGGAATCTTTTAGGATATGTTATTTATTCCTGCTGTTTTGAAATTTTATTATTTATTTATATTATTTATTTATTGTGACATTGGTTAATGAAATCCAATAAGTTTCATCTGTACACTTTAACAGTAATGTATATATATATTTACACTGTGTGTTCACCTCACATAGTTAGATTTCTTTCTGTCACTGTGTATTTGACCCACTTTACCATGTCTACCTCCCCACTCCCTCCTCCCCCTTACCCTCTGATAACCACTAGTCTATCCATGTCCATGAGTCTCTGTTCGTCCTGTTCATTTGTTGCTTTCAGGTTTACATCCCACATATAAGTTATATCATGTGATTTTCAACTTTTTCTGTCTGGCTTACTTTGCTTAGTATGATTATCTCGAAGTCCATCCATGTGGTCTCAAATGGCAGTATTTCATCTCTTCTTATAGCTGAGTAATATTCCATTGTCTATATGTATCACAGCTTCTTTATCCAGTCATCTATCATAGGACACTTCGGTTGCTTCCATGTCCTGGTCACTGTGAATAATGCTGCTATGAACATCAGTATGCAAATATCTCTTCGGATATGAGTTTTTAAGTCTTTTGGGGTAAATGCCCAGTAGAAGGATTGCTGGATCATATGGCAGATCAAGTCTTAGTTTTCTGAGGAAACTCCATACTGTTATCTATAGTGGCTGTACCAATTTGCAGTCCTACCAGCAGTGTATGAGGATTCCTTTTTCTCTGCATCCTCTGCAACATTTGTTATTACTTGTCCTGTTGATTATAGCTATTCTAATGGGTGTGGTTTTAATTTGCATTTCCCTAATAGCTAGTGATGTTGAGCATCTTTTCAAATATTTGTTGGCCATTTGTATGTCTTCTAGGGGGAAGTGTCTGTTCAGATCCTCTGCCTATTTTTTGATTGGATTATTTGTTTTTTTTTTGTTGTTGTTGTTATTGAGTTGTATGAGTTCTTTGTATATTTTGGATATTAGGCCCTTATCGGAAGTGTTGCTTGCAAATATATTTTCCCATTCAGATGGTTGTCTCTTTATCTCGTTGATGGTTTCTTTTGCTGAGCAGAAGCTTTTTAGTTTGATGTAGTCCCATTTGTTTATTTTTGCTTTTATTTCCCTTGCCTTTGAGGTCAAATTCATAAAATACTCTTTAAGCCCAAGATCCTTGAGTTTAGTTCCTATGTTTTCTTCTATGCATTTTAGTGTTTCAGGTCTTATAGTCAGGTCCTTAATCCATTTTGAGTTAATTTTGGTATGTGGTGATAGACAACAGTCTAGTTTCATTCTTTTGCAGGTGGCTGAAATGTTATATAAGCCCTGAAGTAGAAGATGCAGTCTAGTTCCAGGAACTATTCTTTAATCAGTTCTTTAACAATTTCTTTCTCTCTTTTTTCCCTCTCTCTATTTTTTCTATTAGTTAGATACTGAATTTCCTGGTTGGTTATCTAAGGCTCTTGTGTTTTTTTCCATATTTTCTATCTCTACCTTTTTGTTCTGCTTTCTAATTGATTTTGTTATATTTATCCCCTAAACTTTTATTGGCTTGTTTTATTTTTTCTCTTTTATTCTAAATTTCTAATAGTCCTTTCTTGTTCCCTAATTGTTTCTTTTCCTTTCTTTCTTCTTCCTTCCTTCCTTCCTTCCTTCCTTCCTTTCTAAACCCCATTCTTCTTTAATGGAAGCAATATATTTCCTTGTGCCTCTGAGTATACTAATTCAATGTTAAAGTTTCCTTCTGAGTTATGCATTATCTCTATTTTCTTCAGTTCTTTTTTTTTCCTATTTCAATTTTGGTGTTGTTTTATTTCATTTATTTTTTTTTCTTTCTATGTTATGTTGGAGTCTTTTCTCAAGTCTAGTCATCCTTTGTTGCCCATTTATGAAACAGGCACAAAATAGGTGATTGAAATCTCTGTGTGTGGGGGGCTGGGCCAGGAGGATTACCAGCCAGTAAGTTTCACGCTTCAGTGATCAGATGCTGAACTGTTGCATTTGGAGATTCTCAAAAGACACTTCTCTTTAGGCCATGCCATTTACCCAGAAATGAACCTTTCGATCTCTTCCTTTGTTGGTATCACCCTGGCTTTTAAAGAGTGGGACATGGGGCATGGAAGGGGGCCAGGGAATATCAACTTTCCATTTGCAGTTTTAAAAATATTTTTATTGATGTGTGATTGATATGTTGTAAGGTATAAAATCTTAATTGTACATTAGATGAATTTTAATATTTCTACTACCCTGAAAGTTCCTTCATGTCTCATTTACATGCAGATCATTAATTCCTGTTTTTGGTCCTATACCTGGCTCCTAGCCTCCCCTGTACCTGATGGCCCCGAATCCTTATCCTCTTCCATTTTTCTTCTCCAGAGAATAACCATCCCTCATCCCAGGGTATAGCTATAGTTGACAGAGCCTTGACTTTAACTGGCTTAGACAAAAGTATTATCTTATATAACTAGAAGTTCAAAGATAGAGTGTGCTCCAAGCGTGATATGGATCAGTGGCTCAATGATGCCATAAGAGTTGGTCAGGCTCTTTGTTTTGCTGTCCTCAATATTTGAGTCAAATGAATTGGTTTTCTTCACAACAGTAAAATTATGTCACTAGCAACTGAGCTATACTTTGCTACTCAATACAATAAAAAAGTATTGAGCTATACAATACTTTGCTACTCAAAGTATTGTCCTTGGACCAGAGGATAAGCAACACCTCAAATCTTGTCATAAATGCAGAATGAGCCCTGTCTCAGATCTACTCATCAGAATCTGCATTTTAATAGGATTCCCAAATGAGTCATATGAGTTTGAGAAGCACTGGGCTATACACTTCCATGCCTATATCCAACCGAAGGAAAAAACCTTTCTCCTAGTGCTTTTATTCTATTTTATTGGGTCAACCTGGATCATGAGCACACCACTAGAGACTATATGAACTGTCATGTGCTGACTGGGTAACCAAGTTTCATCTGTTAGATCTCGGGATCGAGTCTTCCTTTGAAGTACATACTATGTGGAAAAAGGGTTGATACTCTAACAAAGTCAGGGTTCTGTTAGGAAGGAGGATGATGGTGGAATTGAAATGTGAGTAGACAATCTACATAGTGTTCTAGAGGGTTCGGTCACTCAGTTTATCGACTTGAATCTCTGTAGCCCTGAGCTTCATCCCTGCCCTCCACAGTATCTAGTGCCTCCAGGTTCTGAACTCCACAGGAGCCTTGGAGCAGAGCAAATCAGCTTTCTGTTCTCTGCTATCATCAGTATCTACCTCTGAAAGGACTTTCAGGTGAAGCTTCTTTCTTCCTGATAAACAGTTAACACATCTCCATCTGATCCATCCAATTGTTGAAATCTATTGTTTGTCGCCGTTTCTCTCTCTATTCTTTTTGTCCTTCAAAAAATTGGATTATTCTCATTTTAGTGGGGTCTGAAGTAGAGGAAATGAACACTGTGTTCAACCCATCATCTCCAACTGAAAGAATTTAACATGTATGTTATAAATAGAGACAGTACACTACATCATCTTTTCTGATTAAAACCAAAAAAAAAAGAAGAATGTGAAAAAAGGTGTATACATATGGTGGTGGGTAGACATGGAGTTAGGGTTTGGGGTGGGGGAGGTTTGGGGAAGGCACACAGACACACAGACACACAGAACCAGAAGAACAGGAGAAAGAGTGAGGCTCACCTTGAAGGAATTATGGGGGTATTCCCTGAGCAGAAGAGGTGATGTCCTTAAAATTGAGGGTGTAACTGCCTAAGTGAGAGGGTTTGCCAAGCGATCAGGGCTTGCGGGTACAGTTGGCTTGGGTGCTGATCCCTACCCTGTAAGAAGAAACCAGGCAGAGTGGCACATCACCTAGCCATAGACCAGCCAAGTCAGGATCAGAGCAAGCAAGGGACATAGCAGACAGCAGGTACCGGAGTACACGGGCAAGACTCTGAGACCAAGCCAAATGGGTATTCCCTCAGGAGCTGTGAATCACTGTGTTTAAAAGCCAGCGCTTACCTTTATTCACATCCTTTCCTTGCTTATCTCAAAACCACTCTGCTTTCAAGTTGCTTCAATAAAAGGAAACGTTTAAATAAATTATGGTTATACATGTATAAAGAGGAATATGACTCACCTATTAAAGTGATAATGTCCATATCTGCTGATATGGAAAGATATACATAATATATTGTTGAGCTAGTGGTGGGGAAGCGGGTTCTAAAACAGGTAGAGCACATTTCTACTTTTGTCATATGTCTATTTGTAACCAGATGTCTCAGATGTCACCAGTCTCTGAGAACATATTTCAACTAATTCCATCAATTACAAAAAAGCTCCAAATCTTGGAGCTGCTTGGTTATAAGAACAGAGCCTCCCTCTAAGGGTCATCTGGTCATTTTAGAGAGTCTCCTGGGGGCACTGCCCATTCATATTGTCCTGCTTCCACTCCCCAGCAAGCACCAGGATACAGGCCCAGCATCCTGTGCTGATCCGAGAGGTGACCTTCAACCAGCCTGACCCTTAAAAAGGCTACCACTGCTCTCTCTTCACCATTCTAACTCGAACACAAAGAGGCTCTTCTCTTAGTTACTCACAGCACAGCTAGCACTTGTCTCTGTCTTTTCACTAGATTTGGGGATAACCAAAAGGAAGTACCACCCAGAGAGAAACTGACAAATCCTACCAGAAATGACTGCTTTTGGAGTCTCCAGGCCCAGGCTCACCCTAGTACTCCCCAAGGGACCCTCACTGCCTTGCTGGCACCTCTACTGAGCTGAAAGCCACCCGCTTCACCACTAGGAGTCTTCTGAGATGTCTGGGCCTCTGAGGTCTGGCCCAATTGCCATGGGACCTGGTGAGAAGAAGGTAGGTATTCCTGTTCTCTTTCTGAGGCTCACCTGCCCAGGCCTTGCCTGCTTTCCCAGGATCATCCTTCCCAGCAGCGACTTTCTCCTTCAGTGTATTGGGCAGGCTCAAGTGGACAACGGCATCTAGTACAATAGTTCAATACCTGTTTATTCCCCCAGAGCTGCAGGAGGGAAGTATTTGCTTAATGTTTTGTAACAAAAATCCTATTCCAAGGATTTTCCCCTAAGAAACAGCCTATTTCTATGGTCAAAACCTTGACAGTTAAAGCTTTGATATAAACAATTTTGTCTATCATTTTCAGGACAAAATTGTTTATATCAAAGCTTTAACTGTCAAGGAATTTTTTTTAAACACTCTAGGTCAAAAATTTTACCTAGATATTATATATATATATATATATATATATATATAATATATTATATATATATATATATAATATATACACACATACACACACATACACACATATATATTCACATACACATACACATATGTATGTATATATATATGGATCTAAGTATGGAAAATTTGCACAAAAATCTTAAAATCAGTAGTTACTTCAACTCTACTCAGCAAAGCTATCATTTAGGATCAAAGAACAGATGAACTGCTTCTCAGACAAGAAAAAAGCTAAAGGAGTTCATCAACACCAAACCAGTATTACAAGAAATGTTAGAGGGACTTCTTTATTAAGAAGAGAAAAATAAATTAAAAAAAAAAAGAATAATAAAATGGCAATAACTACATATCTATCAACAATTACTTCAAATGAGAAAGGACAAAATGCTTCAATCGAAAGAGTGTCTAAATGGATAAGAAAACAAGATCTTTACATGTGCTGTCTAAAAGAGACTCAAAAAAAAAAATTAAAAGAGACTCACCTCAGATTGGAAGACACACACAGACTGAAAGTAAAGGGATGAGAAAAGATATTTCATGAAAATGGAAATGAAAAAAAAAAAACCTGGAGTAGCAATACTTATACTGAACAGAATGGACTTTAAAACAAAGGCTAATAACAAGAGACAGAGAAGGATCCCCTAATCCCACTTCTGGGTATTTATCTGAAGAAACCCCAAATATTACTTTGAAGGAACATCTGCGTCTGTATTTTCATTGCAGCATTATTTACAACAGCCAAGATATGGAGGCAACTTGGGGGTCCATCAATGGATAAATGGATGAAGAAGAGGTGGTACATATATACAATGAAATATTATTCAGCTATAAAAAAACTTTTTTAAAAAAAGAATGAAATCTTGCCATCTGTAACAACATGGATAGACCTAGAGGGTATCTTGCCGAGTAGAGTAAATCAGACAGAGAAAGACAAATGCCATATGAATTCACTTACATGTGGAATCTAAAGAACAAAATAACAAAATAAACAAACAAAACAGAAACAAACTCATAGATACAGAGAACATTTTGAGGGGTGCCAGTTGGAGGGGTTTTGGGGGGTTGGGGAAAAAGGGGAAGGAATTAAGAAATACAAATCGATAGTTACAAAATGGGGATATAAGATATATAGCATGTGGACTGTTGTCAGTAATACTGTGATAACTATGTATCACGATGTCAGATGGGTACTAGATTTATCAGGGTGATCACTTCATAAGTTATATAAATGTCTAATCACTGTGCTATACACCTGAAACTAATATAATGTTATATGCTAACTATAATTGAAAAATAAAAATATTATTTTAAAAAGAGTGGTTATTTCAGAGTAAATAAGTAGTGGCATGAAGAGTAATTAGAAAAGAATTTCCTTTGGACTATCTGCTTTTTCATAACAAACATGTATTATTTGTGAAATTTTTAAAAATTAAAAAAAAAAAATAAGATGATGAAGCACACTATTCATGCTCCTTCAACCAGATCCTTAATAAAGATGCTAAATGCAGTGGGCCTCGTTGGCCACGTGCCCCTAAGAGAATCCATCACTGTTTACATTTCCCCAACAGTCAACTTTGCAGATAATTTCAGTCCATTATCATGTCCCAGCAAATGTGAATGCATTTTCAAAGACCAGCATCAGCAAACGCGTTCTAAAATCTGAGTAGGAAAAGGGCCACTAAAATGGAAGCAGTATTCTCTGAAGGGGCCCAAGGCTTGCCTCCCTGCCTCCCTGCCACACCTGTCCTGAGAAGAGCCATTGTTGGTGGCCGCCAAGCCCTAAGGCGAGGACCGACCCCAGAAAGGCCCAACTCAGACAGGCTCGCACCTGCAGTGACAGAGGAGGCAAAGCAGAGGTGGCTCGTATGCCAGGAACAGAGCTTGGCATTGTCAGGTGTGACTCACCGAAGCCTGGAGAAAACATCCTACGTTGCAAAAGTGCTTGCAAAGCCTGGGGCAGTGGAAACAGATGAAGCCAATGAGGCTTCCGTATAATTGGAGGCGTCAGCCATGGGACCAGAGGATGAAACTGATTGTGCTTAGATGCTCAAGCTGGCCTCCCTCCTCCAGCCCCCTTGTGGTGGTGGTGATGGTGGTGGGGGTGGCTCAGGAACAGCACTCTGGTACTGTCACTGGTGCCTTAGGACCTTGACTCCTTGGGGAGTCTCATCCCTGCAAAGAATAGCTCGAGGGCAGCTTCCCAAGGCCCAGCACTGGTGTCCAGAGAGGTCTGGACAGTCTCACTTTATAGGCTGTTCCTGCTGCCCTTGACTGTGTGATGTGGTCAGAGCCTGGTGACATGCAATCAGCACAGGACTGGGTCAGCCAGTTTCCTCATCTCAGGCTGAGCAGGCCATCCCATCCAGCCCTGTCTCTGCCAAGCGGTAGGCCATCACTGGTCTCTCTCCCATTTGCTTGTTTGCTCTTGGTTTGAGGTTCAAGTGTAGAAATTTTTGTGGATCCTTGCTAATTATCCTTGCACTAAATTCAGTTCATCTATTGTTCCATACCTTTTGGGTCCCATGTAAGAGAGACTATGGTGGGGTGACATGAACAGATGAGATTGCCAGTACTAGGTGGTACTAAAAGATAGATGGGTGCTGTCTCCTTGGAGCAGGACCCCAGCACAACCTGGGAGTCAATTCAATGCCCTTCCCCCAGTGGAGGGGCTGGTAGAGCTCAGGGTCCTGCCGAGGGGGCAAAGAGACAGGGGTGCAGGGGTGCGGGGGTGCAGGGCAAGACTCCAGCCTGAGAGGGTGTAAACACTGGGCAGGATGCTGAGGCAGAAGCTGGTCTTAGAGACTGCTCAACAGGAGTGGTAGTTAACGAGAAGTGACTAGAAGATGTCTAGGAGGTAAGGCCCATCCAAGCAAGGGCTTGAGGACTCTCTGACTTAATGAGTCCAAAGTCTCTTGAGATTCTTGGACCCCAGGATTAAGGCATTACGAGTGATTTCAATCTCTACATTGTGGTTGAGAATGGGACTTCCAGTATATTCTCAATGCTATGGACCAGGTAGAGCTGGATCATTTATCGAGCACTTACTATGTGCCAGACATTGTTCTAAGAGCTTCATGCACATTAACTCATATAATCCCACACCAGCCTCATGGGATGGGGAATGTTATTATCTTCATTGAATAAATGAGGAAACGGGCACAGAGATGGTGAAGAAAATTTCCTGTCGGAAGCGACTACAGATAGACAATCCTGCCACCATGTTCCTTATAGTTCACCTCCCCCCAAACCGCTTACTTCCCAGGCCTGGAACTAATGATGTTGGAAGGGAACCACCTGGGGCAGCAGACGTAGCTACCCCTCTACCTGCCTGGAGTCACCATTGCCTTTTCTGGTAACAGTTTTCTCCTGCGAGTGCCTGGTCCTTCTACTTGAAGGTGTCCTCCAGTCAGACCCTGCTGGCCACAGGACAGGACTGCCAGGGAGTTAAGTGCCCTGGGACCAGCCCTCCACCAGCCACTGGAAAGGATTAGTAGATAAATTCCCAGCTTCTTTGCCCTCAGGTGTGACAACTTTAAGGCGTATTCTACAGGTGTCCCAGGGCTTCCCCATGGGCTGAGTCCCAGTTGCCCACATTAGAAACTACAATGGCTTCTTTCCCTCTCCACTCTTTTACCTGGATCACTCCCCACATAAAACATTTGTTCTTGAATCCTTGCCTCAGGGTCTGGTTCTGGGGGAACCCACCCCTATCTGTGTCTTCATCATACTTGCTAGTCAGGACTTCTCAGGTCACACTCATCGGAGTTGGCCTCTTTCTTTCCTGCAGCATTCTCAGGGGGTGTGGAAGGACGGAGGAGCACAGCTTCTGGGGGCCTGTCAGCTCTGTCCCTGAGTTGAAAAGAACAATGGAACATTGTGCTGTCAGAGAGAGCTGTGGCTTTACTCCTCAAAAGACAGATGCAGAAGTGTCGCCGTCTTCACTTGTCTCTTAGAAATACCAGTTCACATCTGATTGAGATGGTCCGTGAAAGATGTGTAAAGATGTGGGTGTAAAAGGTCTGTTCTGCCATTCAGCAACTTGGGAACGACGTGCCGCCTCTCTACTGTACATAGTTTGACTGGGAGCCCAGAATGACAAAGCCCAGAGGCCCTGGAGTGGGTTTTCCGCTTCTGATTTTAACAGGAGCTGTGACATAATAAAAAAGGAATTACGGTTGTAATCAAGTTTGCTCGGTTACTCTGAGCCTCGGTTCTCTCATCTTAAACATGGGAATAACGCCCCATCTTAGAGCACTGTTTGATGTAAAAGTGTGAAAGTATCTGGTACGTGGTTGCGTGCGTGGTTGTTTTTGAGACAGTTAAAAGAGGTTGTCAGTTTATTTTGGAGGTCACCATCGGCACTGAGGTTGAATGGGCTTGAGGAGTGAGAGAGGAGGGCTGTGAACTTGAAACCCATGTTGTTGAAAAGCTCTGTGACTACAGTCAGATTTCCCTGAAGTTAGCAATGACAGGACATGGTAATGTCACTCGAAGAATCCATGTTTCAGTGTGAGTGTTCTTGCAAGGTCAAACCAAGAGGGTGGCATCAGTGTGCATGCGTGCATTGGTGTGCCTCTTTGTGTACATGGAGGGGCGTGATCCTGGCCCTGAGCTTCCATTCATGGATTGTCCGGTTTCTTAAACTCCCATGTCCTTCCTGTCCCTGCAGAGAGTCCTTGATGGCCCATACATTCTCCTCACTGGCCATGAAGTTTTTACCAGTGCAGCATTTGGGTTTAACTAATACTGGACACATCATGACATTGATCGAGTCTCTAGGCTCCTCTCTCGTCCCCTCTGACTGCTGCAGAAATGCCCATCTTGCTCTCAGTGGTGGAGGTGCCCCTTAGGTTCCAGCGTTTCTAATGCACTTGAACTCATTGGCCCTTCTCTTCAGGAACCTGGGGAATTTCCAACCAGGCCTGGGTATGGGGACAGTCTGTGTGGCACCACACCAGATCCAAAATGCCCTCTCCAAATTTAGCCAGAAGTAGCTAAATTTTAAATGGCTTCCTATTCAAATACAAACTAAACATGTATTTGGAGATATATGTTTCTAGGTCTAGTTAATATCCGACCCCTTGAGCTCTTGTATAAATGAAAGTCCCAGCTAACGAGGATACTCTGTCCCAAGATGCCCACCTCTGTGCCTGGGAGGATGACCTGCATGGATCACAGGGTTTCCGCTTTCGGACTTCCAGTTAGGTTTGGCCAATGAGGAACACCAGCAGGAGACTCCAGAAAAGGGGAGTGAGGGTGGGATTATTTACCCTGCTTCTTGCTTTTCTCCTCATGGGGCAGCATGAGCGGGCTGACTCCATGAAGAAAAACCACAACTCTGTCTCCAGATTCCTGTATGTGTCCCCTCCCCTTGTTCCTTCAGGCCTAGGGGGTCCTGCACCATCCTTTGTGGTGTCCCTATACCCCGTCTGCCTTTTAAAAAACTCTCCTCACTTACCCAAGCTGAATGTGCTACCCATTTTCTGCTGGGACTCCGACTGGTACGCAGAGCCCAGGCATTTTGACTGATTGAGAATCTCAGTCATAAGACACAATCTTGAGGACACCATTTTTTCCAGAAGATTCTCCAAAATGAGGTCACAACTCCTGTGCCCCAGCACCTGAGATGGTATGAAAATGAGACCCTGGATTCATAGTTAATGAGATGACGTCTTTACTATTCCGTGACCGTTTAGGGCTTTCAGAAAAAAATGGTATCGATCATTTTTCTCTTTATTTGCATTTTCCTTCTTATAGATGTCAATTTTCAGAAAAGGGAACGTGCTAATCCCTAGAACCTGGGAATAAGGATCTGGGAATAAATTTGGCTTTTTTATGACACTTAACACAATGAATGGTTCTCTGTTAGTATCTTCAATCGATTTCATTTACTTTCTTGTACGTCTGTATGAAAAGCCTCTTTTTCTTAAAGACTTTTTTTCTTTTCCTTTCTTTCTTTTT